>NC_034176.2:11570938-11703438 GCF_002021735.2 Oncorhynchus kisutch | reverse complement strand
CCCAACATCAACATGTACTTCTTAGAGGCTACTACTGCAATACAAGCTAGCCATGTTCCCAACATCAACATGTACTTCTTAGAGGCTACTACTGCAATACAAGCTAGCCATGTTCCCAACATCAACATGTACTTCTTAGAGGCTACTACTGCAATACAAGCTAGCCATGTTCCCAACATCAACATGTACTTCTTAGAGGCTACTACTGCAATACAAGCTAGCCATGTTCCCAACATCAACATGTACTTCTTAGAGGCTACTACTGCAATACAAGCTAGCCATGTTCCCAACATCAACATATACTTCTTAGAGGCTACTACTGCAATACAAGCTAGCCATGTTCCCAACATCAACATGTACTTCTTAGAGGCTACTACTGCAATACAAGCTAGCCATGTTCCCAACATCAACATGTACTTCTTAGAGGCTACTACTGCAATACAGATATAGGCATACAGAAGGAGGCTCATTCGTACATTTTCTATCAGAATATATTTGATAAAGATAAGGATTATGTTGTTAGATTAAAGGAGTAACTCTGGTAGGGCTGAAACATTCTTTCCCACCTCAAGCTCAACTGTCGGAGTCAGTTGGAGTGCTGGTGTGTACTACCTTCACAGGCCTGCAGTAGCTAAGTCTAATAATAGCCAGCTGGTGTGTACTACCTTCACAGGCCTGCAGTAGCTAAGTCTAATAATAGCCAGCTGGTGTGTACTGCCTCCACAGGCCTGCAGTAGCTAAGTCTAATAATAGCCAGCTGGTGAGTACTGCCTTCACAGGCCTGCAGTAGCTAAGTTTAATAATAGCCAGCTGGTGAGTACTGCCTTCATAGGCCTGCAGTAGCTAAGTCTAATAATAGCCAGCTGGTGTGTACTACCTTCACAGGCCTGCAGTAGCTAAGTCTAATAATAGCCAGCTGGTGAGTACTGCCTTCACAGGCCTGCAGTAGCTAAGTTTAATAATAGCCAGCTGGTGAGTACTGCCTTCACAGGCCTGCAGTAGCTAAGTCTAATAATAGCCAGCTGGTGAGTACTGCCGTCATAGGCCTGCAGTAGCTAAGTCTAATAATAGCCAGCTGGTGAGTACTGCCTTCACAGGCCTGCAGTAGCTAAGTTTAATAATAGCCAGCTGGTGAGTACTGCCTTCACAGGCCTGCAGTAGCTAAGTCTAATAATAGCCAGCTGGTGTGTACTACCTTCACAGGCCTGCAGTAGCTAAGTCTAATAATAGCCAGCTGGTGTGTACTGCCTTCACAGGCCTGCAGTAGCTAAGTCTAATAATAGCCATCTGGTGTGTACTGCCTTCATAGGCCTGCAGTAGCTAAGTCTAATAATAGCCATCTGGTGTGTACTGCCTTCATAGGCCTGCAGTAGCTAAGTCTAATAATAGCCAGCTGGTGTGTACTGCCTTCATAGGCCTGCAGTAGCTAAGTCTAATAATAGCCAGCTGGTGTGTACTGCCTTCACAGGCCTGCAGTAGCTAAGTCTAATAATAGCCAGCTGGTGTGTACTGCCTTCACAGGCCTGCAGTAGCTAAACCTAATAATAGCCAGCTGGTGTGTACTACCTTCACAGGCCTGCAGTAGCTAAACCTAATAATAGCCATGCTACACCAAACATTCACAAAAGTTGCTTAACTTTAAAAATTAATTAAAGCAATTGTTTGTATGGAAAATATGAACAGGTAATTATATTGCGTCATTAAATTACTTACAAACAAAGGTGATTGCCTACCGTAGGGCCTACCCAACAAATGACAGCAATAGGCTAATGCTATTTATTTTACGACAGGCCTAATTTTAACCTTAAAATACACTGAACAAAAATATAAACGTAACATGTAAAGTGTTGGTCCCGTGTTTCATTGGCTGAAATCAAATATCTCAGAAATGTTCCATATACACAAAAAGCATATTTATGTTGTGCACAAATTTGTTTACATCAATTTTAGTGAACATTTCTTCTTTGCCAAGATAATCCTGACAGGTGTGGCATATCAAGAAGATGATTAAACAGCATGATCAATACACATGTGCACCTTGTGCTGGGGACAATAAAAGGCCACTCTAAAATGTGCAGTTTTGTCAGACAACATAATGCCACAGATGTCTCAAGTTTTGAGGGAGCATGTAAGTGGCATGCTGACTGCAGGAATGCCCACCAGAGCTGATGCCAGAGAATTGAATGTTCATCTCTACCATAAGCCTCCTCCAACGTAATTTTAGAGAATTTGGCAGTATGTCCAACCGGCCTCACAAGCTGTTCTTGTCTATTAATGTTCTGTATTATGTAATTCTATATCATGTTTTGTGTGGACCCCAGGAAGAATAGCTGCTGCTTTTGCAACCGCTAATTAGGATCCGAATAAAATACCAAATACCAATCGCAGACCACGTGTATGGCGTTGTGTGGGCGAGTGGTTTGCTGATGTCAACATTGTGAACAGAGTGACCCATAGTGGCGGTGGGCTTATGGTATGGGCAGACATAAGCTACGAACACAATTGCATTTTTTCGATGGCAATTTGAATGCACAAAAATACCATGATGAGATCCTGAGGGCCATTGTTGTAAGGTATCTGTGACCGATTAGGGCCTAATGAATTGATTTCAATTGACTGATTTCCTCGTATGAACTGTAACTCAGTAAAATCTTTGAAATTGTAGCATGTTGTGTTTATATTTTTGTTCAATATAAATAAGGAGCACAACATTAAAGACAAAACTTAATTTAGCCAACAAAAATATCTCAACAAAATTAAACAAAACACTTTTTTGCATAGGCTATTTAAATAACTTGTTTAGATGATTAAATTGGCCTACAATAATAATAATAATAATTTACAATAATAATAATAATGACTAAACAATTGATAATAAATACAAAAATAAATCAAAGGTAGAAAATTGCATCAAACCTCAACAGCGAGTTGCACACAGTCCATTTGACTGCACCAATGTTCTTCTCATCTTTGTCCACTACAATATTACAACTTGTCCCCGAGGACATTCCCCTCGTTGGCTCCTATTCACGATAGTCTTTCTCCTCTAACTTTCATTTTACTTTAATGAAAAAGGACTCTGACTTCACAATCAACAGTAGCCTAGGCCAAGGCTCTCAATCAACAGTAGCCTAGGCCAAGGCTCTCAATCAACAGTAGCCTAGGCCAAGGCTCTCAATCAACAGTAGCCTAGGCCAAGGCTCTCAATCAACAGTAGCCTAGGCCAAGGCTCTCAATCAACAGTAGCCTAGGCCAAGGCTCTCAATCAACAGTAGCCTAGGCCAAGGCTCTCAATCAACAGTAGCCTAGGCCAAGGCTCTCAATCAACAGTAGCCTAGGCCAAGGCTCTCAATCAACAGTAGCCTAGGCCAAGGCTCCAGTTTCAGCCGGATACTAGCTATACGTTTTATTGAGTTGCAATTGGCTGACCCAGATAACAAGCTCAAACAGATCTCATTACACAAACACTAAATTAACAGAGGACAGGTCCAATCGGGTCCAGTCGGTAGATACAGTTTAATTGAACATACCCGAGACCCGTGGCAATTATATCAGACCCGTCCCAGATCTGAGACTAAAGTCCAAATTTAGGACCACGATCCGCTCGTGTCCCGGGTCGGATCTCTGAATTTTGTGTCTGTTGAAACCCTGAAGACCTCTACTTTATCCCTCTTTCACCTGTGCAGGTGCACTTCTCTTCTCATTCCTAGCTCCAGGTGCCGAATGTACTGTGAAAACACAACAGGAGAGCCAATCTAATACATCAAGGATGTAGGTCCTGACAGCCTCTATCTCTTAGCATAACCACAGACATCAAACCTCCCTCTTAGCCAAATCAATATGAATAATGTACATACAGTACAGGGAAATCTGAATTCATCATCACCAGAAGATGTTTTGAAATAAATTAAGCTTTAAATATCGAAGACTTACAACTTCCCAAATTCTTAGCCCCCAGATTCATCCCTGCTAGCAATTAAAATTACATGACATTCCAACTTCCTCTTTGCAACTCACTCATTTTGGGATTCTTATCTGTTAATGAATATGACAGTATCAATATGTATTAGGGCAACACATTGGAATAATTAGAATGGTGAAACAGTGGATATCTAGTAACTCCCCATCTACCAGATGAGAGCACCACTGTTGCTTGGTGACCAGTTCTGGCTTTCACAGTACATTTGAGCACCGTTGTGTCTGGGCTCATCTATCTGTGTGATATCCCACCTCTCCCCCACGACACTCCCTCCCTCCCTGCACACCACCGTCTGTTACCATTGTGAACAGTCTCCCTTCCACAGGACCTTTCATCTGTCCAGATGGAATGTTCCAAGGCTGTACCTTATTGTAGTGCAAATGAATTACTAACCGTATTTATGGAGCATCCTACCCCCTACCCCCTACCAACTGGAGTTATACCTATCTATCTGTCCCCTGCCCTGTCTGAGGGAATGAATCCTGTGCTCCCCTTCTCTCCCTCCTCCACCCCCCCGACCTGTGGCCATCTCTGTGTGTCTCTTCAATTTATGGGTTCATTACAAAAGCTATCCAGATGGAGGGAGGGAAGGAAGGAAGGAAAGGGAGGTTTTCTCTCCCGTTGCTCTGTGGCCTATGTCGTCCGTTCCACGTAGAGTCACTATTCTAATGCCTGAAAGGTATTTCCACAACTAACTCTCACTTTACTCCCTGGCTCAGGTTTGAATGGCATCTGTGTTTATGAAAATAAATAATCTGGTTGTGTACCATGAAGGGTAGATGTGTATAGGACATGGGAACATATTTAGTTATGCTGGAAACGATTCTGTGTGTTTCTTCTAATGGTTCACTATTAATGAAATGGACGTAAATCAACAAACATGTCTGTTTTCCCCGGACAGTTTTGCTTTTCCAATATTGCATGTTTACATGTGTATTCTATATGTATATTTTTATTCAATTAACAATATTATTCACATGGTGGTGATTTGCACCCTGGTTGTCATAGCATACACTCTACCTTCTGGTTGTCATAGCAAACACTACCTTCTGGTTGTTTGGGGCCGCAGGTAGCCTAGTGGTTAGAGTGTTGGACTAGTAAGCTCAAGGTTGTTGTTCTGCCTCTGAAAAAGGCAGTTAACCCACTGTTCCTAGGTCGTCATTGAAAATAAGAATTTGTTCTTAGCTGACTTGCCTGGTTAAATAAAGGTAAAAAAAATACCTTCTGGTTGTCATAGCAAACACTCTACCTTCTTGTTGTCAAAGCAAACACTCTACCTTCTGGTTGTCATAGCAAACACTACCTTCTGGTTGACATAGCAAACACTACCTTCTGGTTGTCAAAGCAAACATTCTACCTTCTGGTTGTCATAGCAAACACTCTACCTTCTGGTTGTCATAGCAAACATTCTACCTTCTGGTTGTCAAAGCAAACACTCTACCTTCTGGTTGTCATAGCAAACACTATACCTTCTGGTTGTCATAGCAAACACTATACCTTCTGGTTGTCATAGCAAACACTACCTTCAGTGCTGGTATTTTACACCAGACAGTTTGCCAGTTGCACCTAGAGGGTTATTTTCAGCTTCAGTTCCCTGTAATGTGTGGCATGATAGAAGCACAACCTCAGAGTGGAGACAATTACTGTGCCAATATGCCATTTAAGTTTGAACACACCACTATCAGGCTGGAAAGTCTGTAAGGGAGTCTGAATAAAGGGAATAACAGAAATGAGGACAACAATCTGATTACTCAGTAAGCCTCTGATTACATACCCTGTAATGTTAAGGTGAACCGAGAGAGACGATGATATGTCATCTCCTATTGATTCTAAGTATGTTTAATCTGTTTAGACTGTTTAGTAATAATGTATGCAGAGGTCAGAAAAATAATCAGACCTGTTATTTTTACTATTGTGTACTTCCGCCATTTATATCGAGCTTCAAGCAACAGGCTTCCTTCCTCCCCATTAGCTTGCATTGTGTTGCCCTGCTAGGTTCTTTTACCTCTGCCTCAGAGAACACATACAGTGCAGCACGTCTGCATTTCACAGGATCCACATGGGTCTTTCCTCTTTGTGTCTTTCAGATGTGTTCTTACATTTTAAACCCAAGGTGCTCTATTTAATCCATTCACCGTAAAATGCGTAGCAATTAAAACAAGTGATTTTAATTTCCACAGTTTGATCTGAGTAGATCTCCACATGCTTAGCTTGAGCACAGTGTTCTCCATCTTAAATAGGTGGGGCTTTAAGCGATAATTGTAAATAATCAAAAATACAAATAGAGTCCTAAAAGGTTCTTATGTACCCATGACTCAAACAGAGTACAACAAACTGAGTGGACAAAACATTAAGAACACCTTCCTATTGTTGAGTTGCACCCCTTCATGTCCTCAGAACAGCCTCAATTTGTCAAGGCATGGACTACAAGGTGTCCAAAGCGTTCCACAGGGATCCTGGCCCATCCCTAAGCAGTTTCCTTCCTGTCCTGCATCTCAGTTCAGAAG
Source organism: Oncorhynchus kisutch (assembly GCF_002021735.2). NCBI lineage: Eukaryota > Metazoa > Chordata > Actinopteri > Salmoniformes > Salmonidae > Oncorhynchus > Oncorhynchus kisutch. The sequence goes on along the minus strand of NC_034176.2, from coordinate 11,696,952 downwards.
GACGACTGCATCGTTGATGTGTCTGGGTGGTTTAATACATCATCCACACCATAATTATTAACTTGACCATGCTTAAAGACATATTCAATGTCTGATTTGTTATTGTTACCCATCTACCAATCACTGCCCTTCTTTGAGGCTTTTGAAAAGCTCCCTGGTCTTTGTAGTTGAATCTGTGCTTGAAATTCAATACTTGACTGAGGGACCTGAGTCAAGTATTGAATGTATGTATTGACTGTATGGGGGACAGAGGAAGGGGTAGTCAATAAGAAATCATGTCAACCCCTATTATTTCACACAGCGTGAGTCCATGTAACTTAATATGTGATTTGTTAAGCCAAATGTTAGTCCTGAACTAATTTAGGCTTGCCTAAACAAAGGGGCTGATATTATGCAACAACTATATTATAGTTATTACATTTGTCAAAACATTTTCACGTTTACATTATGTAGTATTTTGTCTAGATCAATGACAAACAATCACAGTTAAATCTATTTCAATCCTATTTTGTAATGCAACAAAATGTGATCAAATCCAAGGTGGGTCAATACATCTGATATCCACTGTAGCTATAGCTACATTAATGATGGTCTGCCTTGAAAAGACGACCATGACCACAACCATGATCTTTGAACACAGAGATTGCTTTTCTCTGAGGCACATAGCTTCCTCTGAGTGATGGTCTACCTCGTCCTCCAAGTTGAAAAGACGACCACAATCTTTGAACACAAAAATGGGGTTCTCTCCAAGGCACGGTAGATGTAACCTCAAGGCATTTCCATTCATCCTCCCTTCCAGTCAGCTGGGTCCATATTGTGTTTTGTGTTAGCACCATTTAGGGCTTTATTCAAACTGTATCGTGGAAATTCACTGCAAAAAGCCCAATTGAAATTTAAGGCAATGTTCCCACGTTGGCAGAGGCGGCATTAACTGTGAATGCTGCATATGTCAACTCAATTCAAAATGACCAAAACATTTCTATCGCAAAATCTGTAGCACTTTCGACAATACAGACTGAATAGAGCCCTTAGTCTTTCAGCATGTGGTAGGGACACATCACTGAATGCATTTCAATGTGATTGAGATTTGATCCTTTTCAGACAATGCCTGTGTATGCTATAGCCCCACTCAGAGGTTATCACCCCACTCAGAGGTTAAAGCCCCACTCAGAGGTTAAAGCCCCACTCAGAGGTTAAAGCCCTAGTCAGAGGTTATAGCCCTAGTCAGAGGTTATCACCCCACTCAGAGGTTAAAGCCCCACTCAGAGGTTAAAGCCCTAGTCAGAGGTTATAGCCCTAGTCAGAGGTTATAGCCCTAGTCAGAGGTTATAGCCCTGGTCAGAGGTTATAGCCTCAGTAAGAGGTTATAGCCCCAGTCAGAGGTTATAGCCTCATTCAGAGGTTATAGCCCCAGTCAGAAGTTATAGCCTCATTCAGAGGTTATAGCCCCAGTCAGACATTATAGCCCTAGTCAGAGGTTATAGCTCCACTCAGAGGTTATAGCCCTGGTCAGAGGTTATAGCATCAGTAAGAGGTTATAGCTCCACTCAGAGGTTATAGCCCCAGTCAGAGGTTATAGCCCCAGTCAGAGGTTATAGCTCCACTCAGAGGTTATAGCCCCAGTCAGAGGTTATAGCCTCATTCAGAGGTTATAGCCCCAGTCAGACATTATAGCCCCAGTCAGAGGTTATAGCTCCACTCAGAGGTTATAGCCCTAGTCAGAGGTTATAGCCCCAGTCAGAGGTTATAGCTCCACTCAGAGGTTATAGCCCTAGTCAGAGGTTATAGCCCCAGTCAGAGGTTATAGCTCCACTCAGAGGTTATAGCCCTAGTCAGAGGTTATAGCCCCAGTCAGAGGTTATAGCTCCACTCAGAGGTTATAGCCCTAGTCAGAGGTTATAGCCCTGGTCAGAGGTTATAGCACTAGAAAAACTCACTGTGATGCAAACAGGGCTTTAAAGTCTTCCCAGACCAAGCAGGCAGTATAAGCAACAACTAGGATCCACTAATTTCACGGATTAAAGACTGTCTGTGAGAATGTTCACACATCTCTGTCACTCTTGATGACAGTGTTTCTCATTTACAAGGAAGTGCTGGGTTCTTTTGACACGAAGGAAGAATATCTGAAATCTGGATTAAATATCGGTGTGACAAGGCTTTTGGAGGTATGAAATTCAAATGAGATTGTTGGCTATTAAATGTATTCTGGTGGCCTTTCACTCTGCAGTCTGAGAAGTGTCAAAACTGGAAGATATAAATCACTGTTTTTTACCTCACACAAGATAACATCGTTACGAGGCAACAAATAGTTAAAATTGCTTTCTTTAAATGTAAAGCCTCAACACGCTGTCCTAGATACTCTGGGATTCTCAATGTCAACCAAGACCATCCAAGTATTAAAACGTTGAACATCTGTTTACTTGATGAAAGAGCCCTTCGAATGAGGGAAGCCACCTTGATTTAAAAGCCTGCTGTCTTTGGATTTGTCTGAGGCCTGTTGTCCTTTTGTTGCACCCTCTTTGAAGTTCATTTGAGAAACAATTGACTTCATACATGAAAGGTCTGTGGAGCCCCCCCCCCCCCCCCCCCCCCCCCACACAGTTGCTAGAGGCAGGGGAGCTATGTTTGAGGGAGACCCAGTCACTGTTGGTTCAGAGAGGCATTAACCTTCCTCTTACCCTGCGAGAAGACAGTCGGCCAGCTCCATAGCTCTCTTTTCTCCACAGTGGACGCTTAGCTCTGACATGCTCAACCCCTCTGACTTGTTGTTCTCAACTCAAATCCACCTGCCAGTATTTGAACTGCACCATTGTGGATGATTAATGTGTTTAAATTCAATGTCACAAAGATTTTGTACCAAAGTTGTCCATGATCTCCCATAATAAAACAAGCGAGACAGAGACTGATGTATTTATGTTCTAGAAGGTTTGAAATGGAAGGGACCAGTACTGCCAGAAAACAACTCGCGTACGGCACACATTTCTTTCGACAAAATATTTTTGCCTCAAGTGCTGTTTGGTTATACAGTCAATCCTTTTTTATTTATGTGTAAAGTCAAACGTTTCAGTCCAACACTTTTTAAATAAAACCTATAGCTGGATGTAATTTCAGTCACAAGACAATAACTGACAGAAAACACAGGAGTAAATTACAGTGTGCCGTGCTGGCATAGAAGGGAAAGCTGAAAGCTTACAAATAGCAGCTGAGGCGTGTGAAACAAGAAGAAAGTGGAAGAAATGAAAGACTCTCTGATGTTACCAACTTCAGATGAGAAACAGATGTATCACATGGAGGCAGGTCATTTAGTCATCAGAGGCCTCTGCATAACACACGTCATCAATTAATACCACACACTAGATAAAACTTGTTACTCCTCACAGAAATCATTCAGTAAGACAACTCCACTGATAAGCACTTCATTTGGGCGGAATGAGGAAAAATGCTGTTTCTTTTATATTCCAGTTTTAGGACGAACGAAGCAGGATTATAGATGTTCGTTTTTACAGACACTCAACAGGCTCACCTTTTCATTCCACGAAAGATCAGTGTCTATCTGTGTTATGGGAACCGTGATTCTCCATCCAGCACCACAGTGACGTGGCCAAGCTGGAAACATAAACTGGGACTGTAATCCTGAATGGCACCCTATTACCTACAGAGTGCCCCAAGGGCCATAGATACATGTAGCACACTAAATAGGGAATAGGGTGGCATTTGGGATACAGGTATTACATTATTCAGATCTTTATAGTACTCCTAATGACGTATGACATACTGTGTACAGTATGTATAGTATACTGTAGTACGGCACACCCGATGGAAACCAACTGCCTAATCCTCCCCTTTAAAATAGCTCATCACCACCTCTGCATAGGTCTGAGGGAAACCAACTGCCTAATCCTCCCCTTTAAAATAGCTCATCACCACCTCTGCATAGGTCTGATGGAAACCAACTGCCTAATCCTCCCCTTTAAAGTAGCTCATCACCACCTCTGCATAGGTCTGAGGGAAACCAACTGCCTAATCCTCCCCTTTAAAATAGCTCATCACCACCTCTGCATAGGTCTGATGGAAACCAACTGCCTAATCCTCCCCTTTAAAGTATCTCATCACCATCTCTGCATAGGTCTGATGGAAACCAACTGCCTAATCCTCCCCTTTAAAGTATCTCATCACCACCTCTGCATAGGTCTTGTGTGATGCATGCATAATACATCTGTACTTGGTGAGGACTGTATTTTTCTATGTAACTCTAGTAACTCTGGATGGACATTAGATAACACATTTATCAAGGAGCTGCAGGTTATCACTTCTGTCTGCGTTTATAGTGATGAGGACTCCTAATGCCGGAGCTGTGCCCATTTAATTAAAAACAACCTACTGTTGTTTCATTCCATCCAATATCTTCTCTCTCTCCCTTCTTTTGCCAAGATGCTCATCATCATTTTTTTGCTGCATTTTTATTGAATCATCACTTTAGTTGCCCGGAAACCAACCGCCTGTCTTATAGTTGCCCAGAAACCAACCGCCTGTCTTTTAGTTGCCCGGAAACCAACCACCTGTCTTATAGTTGCCCGGAAACCAACCACCTGTCTTTTAGTTGCCCGGAAACCAACCGCCTGTCTTTTAGTTGCCCGGAAACCAACCACCTGTCTTTTAGTTGCCCGGAAACCAACCGCCTGTCTTTTAGTTGCCCGGAAACCAACCACCTGTCTTTTAGTTGCCCGGAAACCAACCGCCTGTCTTTTAGTTGCCCGGAAACCAACCACCTGTCTTTTAGTTGCCCGGAAACCAACCACCTGTCTTTTAGTTGCCCGGAAACCAACCGCCTGTCTTTTAGTTGCCCGGAAACCAACCACCTGTCTTTTAGTTGCCCGGAAACCAACCACCTGTCTTTTAGTTGCCCAGAAACCAACCGCCTGTCTTTTAGTTGCCCGGAAACCAACCGCCTGTCTTTTAGTTGCCCGGAAACCAACCACCTGTCTTTTTTCTTCTTCTTTACAGCTGGCCCTGGAAAGTGGCCTATTAGAAATGTATGACACGACTCCTTTGATTTGGAGGTCTAATCAGAGATTTTTACGGTTATTCTCTGATATGAGATTGTATCGTAGCCATATGAAACGAGTCCCATTTGCATCGAGGAAAAAAAAGCTTTCCTTTTGAGCGTTCATTTATCTAATATATCTTTTTCATTTCAACTGCCAAGGTTTAATCTTTGAATTCATTGTAGGAACCATGAGCTCATTTTTGCCAAGTGTAAGGCTGGATTTAAACTGATAACATGTCCTGACAGTAGGCTACAGTATTGCTGCAAATAGTACAAATTGGATATATGACAAATGTTTCCTGATTATTTGTGCTTCATTCGTCAGTTAATTTAACCTTTAGATTTTCAGCTAAGTCATCGATCACTCATATATTTGAAATAAATGAATCCTTGTCTTTGCAGGGGTTATTCGTGAGAGTTACCAGAAGGGGCGTGACCAGCTGGTCCCTGTCACACTGCTGGCCATCGCTGTCATCTTGGCCTTCGCCATGGGCGCCATCTTATCTGGTATCCTCGTGTACTGTGTGTGTGACCACCGGCGGCGAGATGTTGAGCTGACCAGGCGTAAAGACAAGGACCACGTTCACGATAGAAGGGGATCCATGAACAGCGTGACCAAGCTGACGGGTCTGTTTGAGACCGGGGTCAAGGACGGTCACCCAGAGGCCATCCTTACCCCGCTCATGCACAACGGCCGCCTCACCAATGGCAAGATGCTGATCAAAGCCGACCAGCACCACCTGGACCTTGCCGGCATGCCCACTCCAGAGTCTACCCCCATGCAGCCTAGGCGCAAGCCCAGCTGGGGAAGCCGCGAGTGGGAGAGGAACCAGAACCTGATCAACGCCTGCACCAAGGACCTGCCGCCCATGGGCTCCCCAGTCATCTCCCCTGACCTGGCTCTGAGGGCCTCCCCGGGCCACATCCCCAGTGTGGTGGTGCTGCCTCAGCACCAGCACCAGAAGGCCTACCAGCATGAGTACGTGGAGCAGCCCCACCGCAGTGACCTCAGTCAGATGAGCATGGATGACCAGGGGGCCACACTGGAGTACAAGGCCCTGAAGAGCCCCTGCCACGGCCTTAACCTGGTGGAGAGCGACGGGCTGCCGCCTCGCGTGCCCCAGAGGGAGGCCTCCCTCACCATCCCCCCCGCCGTGCCGCAGATGGGCAAGCGGCTGGAGGTCCACTCCTCTGTCTATGGCCACGAGTTCAAGCGAGGCTACCCGATGAGCGCCCAGAAAGGATCTGCCCTCAAAAAGCACAACACCAACTCGTCCAACTCCTCCCACATGTCCAGAAACCCCAGTTTTAACCGCGTGGAGATGCCGCCCCCCGCCCCACAGAGGGTGGACTCCATGCACATGACTTCCCAGGGGATGTCCCTCTCCCGACAACCCAGCATAAGCTCTTACGGTTCGTTGCCCCGGACCGGGGTCAAACACCTCAAGCCCGACGTCCCGCCTAAACCCTCTTTAGTGTCCCTCTCGACGAACGTCAAGTCCAATGACTCCTGCACATAATCATCACGCTCAGAAAACAAAACAGGGAACACGATTGCATCTCCTTTAGTCTTTGGTCTATGTACAGCAAATGCAACACACTTTTAAAAGATCTTTCTTTTATATATATATGTAAATATTCTACAAATGGTTGTTGTTGTTGTTGTTGTTGTTGAGCTCAGGCTGTTGACTCCCAGTTCCTCAGAAACACAGAACACTTGCTACTGAGAAGAAAATTACTTTCATGAACATTTCATTGACGAGCAACATGTCACCGTTGTAGCATTCAAGACGTGGTTGTGTTGGACATTTGAACAGCATGACTTGACTGATGTTTTGTTTTCTTAACCGACTGCCAAAAGCAGACAGCGGGATAAAAGTGGATCAATTGTATAGTGAGGACTGGAGGGTTCTCCCAGCAAGCACTTGGGCACAGTGAGCTCCGACTGGAGCGACAGCTTGAGTTTACGTGGAAAACTGTGAAACGCCTCTCAGTGTTACAGCAACTGGACACAGCAATCAAGTTCTGGTTAAAAAAGCCTTGGTCTGAGAATCTCCTGCACTGGTTACTGAATAACACATGACTGTTAATACTAATAGCTTGTTGTATTTATTTTTAATAAGTGCTTTTGAAAATACTGACTTTTTAGGCTCAGAGAGAAAATCTTTTAATATGAATTAATCAAGTGTGAAATTATTTTAAGTCATTCAACTGGAGCCAGTACCACTTTCTTGACACAAAAGGTCCACTAGGTCCTTTGGTTTTTGAAGCTTGAGTTGTATGTGACCTCTGTCTGAGGAGGAGATATTTATTTAACTGTGCTAGATGGAACCTACATGTTGGAGCAGAACCTCCCATGTTAAAGCAGTCAGAAAAAGACAAAACACACAACTCCTGGAACTCACTCCCTAAATCACTCCTACATGGGTATCTATCTACGTACGTTCAGCACTGTGGCTTTGCAGTCAATAACTTCTCTCTCTCCCGGGTTGGCTGCTGGCTCACTGCGTGTCAACAAGCCTCATTCTTGCATGTAAAGTGCAAAGGGGGAAAAAAACATGGAAGTCCACACATGAAAAAGAGAAGTGTGTGGATGTTGGGCCCTCTGCCAGGTGTGGAGAGCAGCCATTTTGGCAGGTTCTGAAACGTCCCATTTTCTCTAGGCGCGTCATGCAGGCCTCTGACTGGATTACATCTGTTGATAGCCTGCTTCTCTTCCACATGTACATTTGTGCCTTACACCCTGAGTAGTGACAATTTCTTTAGCTGTTAACTATGTTTCTTTGTGGTATTTTTCTGATGTCATCTTTTCCCTGGTTTGATAAAGGCAAATATAGAATGTAGGTGTCCTTGTTGTAATTCTGGTCCCTAGAAATATACCGGGGGTGGAGACCCCCACATTCTTATTTGTGGTTCATTTCTGATTGTGCCAATGATGCGCTTAAAGCAACCCGTTTGTTGTGCTGCCAGTGTCAACGATGTTGTGTGTGTGATGGTTTTTTTCTTCTTCATACAATAAGTCCTGGTATTGTCTTTTATTTTGCTGTTTGATTGGACTGAATCATGTTTGTTCTTGAGAGGGCCACTTTGGGTCTTGCTGTTGCACAGCAATAATCTAACACTAACGAACGAGAAACACAGGAACATACTGTGCTGATATGACACCTGGTTCCTAGTGTACACTCTAGACAGTGAAAAGCAGGCTGGTTCCTGTGATAGAGAAGAGTTTCATAACTATTAGGAGATGTATTTAACCTTTTTAAAAACACACGTTCCAGGAGGATTCAAGTCATTTAATTTGTACTAACTCCCTTTATCAAGGTGAATGAGAGTTTAACTGAACAATCTGATGTTTGACACTTCTTTAAAAACATTTTTTTTGCTTGATATTCATTTTTATTGACCACGTCTCCCCAAATGAACAGAGCACTCTCTTGGTATATTATGTAGATAGGGGAGTTTCTTGATCTCGAGCAGATTTTGATTTACAATGGAGAAAAGCCAACTATTTATCATCCACAGCCAATGCAAAAAGAACATGTAAAACATCCCCACGTCTGAGGCATATATATAGTATGTGTTCATTTGAACTGACATGTACACAGATGCACGTAGGGTTCCATTGCAATGAGGGCATCATCATGAGACTAGGCTTGGTAAAGGGGAGGTCATTTGAACCCCGGTAGTGCAGACTGCATCTCTGGCCGCGGTATCCATGGTTACTGTGGACAGTGAGTCTCTGTGGTGTGTGCCTTTGTCTTCCACCCTTGCTCTATATATATATATATACACACTGACAGATGCATCAGAGACACTCTCTCAACTCCTTTTGAACTGTAAGATATTGTGATGTCACACTGCTTCCTTCCTTAACATCTGATTCACAGCTTAATGTATGTTGTCGAGAAAATTTCTCTTTAATAAATGCAAAATGTAATAAAAAAAATACATTCATGTCATGAAGATGGTTGCGTTTCCTTGATTTAAGAGCAAAACATTCTTGAAATAAAGATGCTCGCTCTGATATTAGTACACCTGAACAGATAAAAATGATTTTAACTTATGGGAAAACGCTGCTAACATACTCAATATGGTTAGAAGATTAAGAGTTTTGTGGCATTATTTCATATTTAGGCTAAGTGTAGGCCTTTAAGAGGAAGCACTTTAAAACAACTTTTCTGTTCCAAGATCTTCGGTGAATTGTTGGCGGTATTTCAACGTGAACAAACAACAGGCTGATAAGCATCAGTCTGGAACCGTTCTCTGTTTTACAGGTTGGAGTCGTTAATCATCCCCTTTATGATAGGTGTGGAGATTAGGTTACAAGGATATGATTCTAACATTATCCTCTCACAATCAATCATGTATTGTTTGTTCACCTTTGTGGTACTTCTGAGTCTCATTTTCACAGCTCCTATTGTAACACAGGCAGTCCTGTCCCCAATCATGATATAGCTAGTTTTACATTGACCACTGACTAAGCTAATTTCTGTAGTAGGTTAAAAAAGAGACAGGGAAAGCTCCATGTCGCCACAGCAAACAGTATCTTGTGCATGTACTAAATGTCTTTGTTAAACCAGTTAAGCAGATACATGTTGGTTGAGGGACAACAAAGCTTTCTGGGTAACAGACATGGTGAAAGAGAGAGAGAGAGCGAGGGCTGTCAGTATTAGTGGGACCTTGTAAACAATACAAAGTGCTCACAGCCCATTGCTGGATACAAAATGACAATGTATCCAAATATAATGTAAGATAATGTATATTCCTCTGATAATGGACAACCGAAAATAGGCACAGTAATGACATTCGCCGTATGTTATAAAAACAAATCGATGGGAATTCTGTTTGGGTAGTGATCTACTGTAACATAGCAACGGGACTTCTCGATAGCTCTGGTGTTTGCCAGTAAATGTACCAGCACAGCTAGACCAGCACCCTCCCCACCACATCTCTCTCTAATCCCTACTGGCAAGGCTCTGTGCTCATTTTGATTGCTGCTGCCCCACAATCTGTGGTCACAACAAGCTTAGTGGACTAATCCTTGACTCCTCATCCAGCTATCAGTTCTCACTACTGATACATGTCGTATAATGACCCACATCCTCTTACTATGTGTGACACTCCCTGCCACTGGTCCACGGTTTCAGCTAAAAGACTGTACACTACAATAATGTCTCTCTGACTGTCCTTCCAAATTAGCACAGTTCATCAAGTCATTAACAACCAATGGCCCCTTTGATGGTCAAGACCATTGGTTTGTTGTCGTTTATGTATCATATTGGTATTGTGTGTTGAGAGAATGCCAAGAATGTGCAAAGCTGTCATCAAAGATAAGGGTGGCTACTTTGAAGAATCTCAAATATTATATATATCTTGATTTGTTTAACACTTTTTTTGGTTACTACATGATTCCATATGTGTTATTTCATAGTTTTGATGTCTTCACTACTGTTCTACAATGAACTGGAATGAGTAGGTGTGCCCTAACATTTGACTGGTACTGTATCTACAAATAACCTTTATTAGGCCTGTATGAGCAGAGAACCCCCCCCCCTTTACTCGACAGCACCCCCACCCAAAGACATCGTTCCGCGGTCATGGTAGTGGGAAGAGGGGAATGTGCTGTGTGAATGAGGAGAGGAGAGGAAAGATCTTGAGGACACAGAGGGCTTAAGAGGTGACTGAGCATAATGGATGGCAGTGGAATCAAAACGAAGCCCATGGGTGACGTGAGGGAGCAGAGTGGAGCAGAGCAGAGGGACTTGGACATGGTCCTCCCCCTCACTCAAAAGCCAGTGCCTGGGACTGGGAGTAACTGACTGACTGAATTTCAGAGAGCAGGGGTAATCCTCTGGGTATGGAAACCCTAACAGGGAGCAGAACAATGTCCTCGCAACACTGTCATGATTAAATGAAGATCCTTTTTCTGCAGTATACAGTGCATTCGGAAAGTATTCAGACCCCATGACTTTTTCTACATTTTGTTACGTTGCAGCCTTATTCTAAAATGGATGAAATAGTTTTTTCCCCTCATCAATCTACATACAGTACCCAGTAATGACAAAGTACTTTTTTTTGTTTTGCAAATGTATTAACTATTCAGACCCTTTACTCAGTACTTTGTTGAAGCACCGTTGGCAGCGATTACAGCCTCCAGTCTTCTTGGGTATGACGCTACAAGTTTGGTACACCTGTATCTGGGGAGTTTCTCCCATTGGTACTGTATGTTTTTCAGCGTCAGGGAGACTAGTCAGGATCGAGGGAAAGATGAACAAAGCAAAGTTCAAAGAGATCCTTGATGAAAACCTGCTCCATAGCGCTCAGGACTTCAGAGTGGGGCCAAGGTTCACCTTCCAACAAGACAACGCCCCGCAGCCAAGACAACGCAGGAGTCACAAGTCTCTGAATGTCCTTGAGTGGTCCAGCCAGAGCCCAGACTTGAACCCAATCAAACATCTCTGGAGAGACCTGAAAATAGCTGTGCAGAGATGCTCCCCATCCAACCTGACAGAGCTTGAGAGGATCTGCAGAGAAGAACGGGAGAAACTCGAGAACATTTCTCAAAACCTAGTCATTTGCGTGAAGAGAAGCCGGAGAAAAAGGGGGCGGAGGTCGGCCTGCCTTCTGAGAATTCGTAGGTCAGTGAGTAAACCCCCACTGCCATCTGTTCTATTGGCCAACGTGTAATCATTGGAAAATACAATCCATGACCTACGAGCAAGATTAAACTACCAACGGGAATATCTTATGTTTCACCGAGTCGTGGCTGAACAATGACATTATCAACACACATCCGCCATGCTGATCCTCAACACGGGAGTCCCTCAGGGGTGCGTGCTCAGTCCCCTCCTGTACTCCCTGTTCACTCATGACTGCACAGCCGTCACATCTCAAACACCATCATTAAGTTTGCCAATGACACAACAGTAGTAGGCCTGATCACCGAGAATGATGAGACAGCCTATAGGGGGGAGGTCAGAGACCTGGCCGTGTGGTGCCAGGACAACAACCTCTCCCTCAACGTGATCAAGACAAAGGAGATAATTGTGGACCACAGGAAAAGGAGGACCGAGCATGCCCCCATTCTCATTGACGGGGCTATAGTGGTGCAGGTTGAGAGCTTCAAGTTCCTTGGTGTCCACATCACCAACAAACTATTATGGTCCAAGCACACCAAGACAGTCATGAAAAGGGCACGACAAAACCTATTCCCCCTCAGGAGACTGAAAGGATTTGGCATAGGTCCTCAAATCCTCAAAAGGTTCTACAGCTGCACCATCGAGAGCATCACCCCCTTTGGCAGAAGGTAGTGTGTACAGTCCAGTACATCACTGGGGCCAAGCTTCCTGCCATCCAGGACCTCTATGCCAGGCCGTGTCAGAGGAAGGCCCTAAAAATTGTCAAAGACTCCAGCCACCCTAGTCATAGACTGTTCTCTGCTACTCTCTGTTGTTATCTATGCATAGTCACTTTAATAACTCTACCTACTGTACATGTACATATTACCTCGACTAACTGGTGCCCCCACACATTGACTCTGTACCAGTACCCCTTGTATATGGCCCCGCTATTGTTTTACTGCTGCTCTTTAATTAGTTGTTACTTTTATTTCCTATTTAAATTTGTTTTAGGTATATTTTATAAACTGCATTGCTGGTTAAGGGCTTGTACGTAAGCATTTCACTGTAAGATTCGGAGCATGTGACAAAGACAATTTGATTGGATTTGATTCACCTGGTCGGTCTATGTCATGGAAAGAGCAGGTGTTCTTAATGTTTTGTGCACAGTGTATTTGAACGTATCTGTAGTCAGATATAACTATAATTTCTGTTGTCATCTGACATGACTGGGACTATTGTCAGTCATCCCAATGTCAGTTGGCATTATGATGACTACTCAGATAAAGTGTGATGGAATGTTGTTAGGTGTTGTTAGGGGTTTGTATAGTATGGCTAGAAGAAGCCGTTTGGCCACTGACTCCTTTCCTGTTGTATAGAAGAGGGAGAGTGAGAGATCAAATAAGCGATGTGGAGAAACTCTCACCTCACTGCTACTCCACGGAACAACTAACACAAGACTAAAGTGACACATTTAAGTGTGAAAGTTATCACATAACTGCAAATTGGTTGCCAAAGTTCCATTTCCTACAGACACATTTCTCTGATTTCCAGATATATTTTTGTCTTCATTGTTCTATGGTTTATTTTTTATTATATGAAGTATCATTACATATTAATTTGGTACAATGTCTTGCCCTGCTCTTGCACTTTCACAGAGTTGCATCAGATAGAAGGGTAAGGAACACTGACAAACACCCATGGAAATGATTAATGAATGTGTCACAAGCATGGTACCTTCAAGGCTAAGGTAGCATAAGGTGAAATGGAAGGTGTGACAAAGGACTATTAAAATCAGCTGGCATGCTATTAAAGTCAAGGAGAACCGGTCATTCATCCACCTGTCTTGTCAGAAAGCCTACCAACAAGGCCGGTCATTGATGCCATTTGAGATTCAGACATATAGTTGGAGCTGGTCTGATTGATTTGGCACAAACACAGATAAACATCTTGCCTTGAATCAGACGGAGCCATAAAAATATTCACAACTGCCTACTGCAAACCTTAGATTGTTAGATAGAAAATTGTTGTCTGTCAACAAATTTGGCACAAACAAACTCCACAATTTACACAAGACCCAATAGGGAACATGGCCAATGGTCAGACACTTGTGGTTTGCACTTACATAATGTGTAATTATGTCAAACTGACAGACATTTCAAGTCATAAATAACTAGTTTTAAAACAGAATCTGTCCAGGTCTCTCAGTCGCAGAGCCTTGAATAAACAGATCCACATGAATGGGAATCACTCGTTGCATCTTTACACATGACATCCCCTCTGCTATCAGGCCTTGTCTGATGTCTCTGTCCCCAGACTTTCTGTGGGTGTGTGGTGTTTGACTCCTGGCTGTCAGATGGGCCGGTGTGGGCTGTCCCCAGTCCTGCTCCAGCGCCTTCTAACTGGGCTCCAGATATTATCACTGAGCTGGGCCGGAGAGTCTCCTTGTTCAAGGTCATCATACACCTTCTCTGGGGAAACGATGAAGAAAGCTTGTTTTTAGCCAGAATCCGCATGTTTTCATAGGCTAGAGTGATTCACCATCTTAGCAGCTGTGTGCTCTGACATAACACAATGTTGTAAATTGATTCTGCAGTCTCTTCATGGCCAAAGGTTTCCATGTTTACTGCGTTTATCTCATAGGCATATTGTGAAAAAAATATACTGTATCCTTGACCTTTGATTCAATCACCTTGTGATTGAAGAAAGAAGAAAGTGAAATGAAACATTGGTATGAAGAGTTTCATCAACATCAAGTTGCAAAAACCTTATTTGTCAAGACGTATTGTTTTTCAATGTTGGGAAATGATTTTGAACTTGGCATCAATTCCAAGGCTGATATTTTCCTGGCTAGCTATACTGGATACCTGCCTTACTTTGCCTGGTGCTGTTGTGCAATATTTACTACGCATTTACAACTCATTATTAATCATCATTCCAACTTCCAGGGATTACCTGGAGGTAATCACATATCGTGTGTGACGAGCAAAAACTAAAGCCAAGCCATCTGGCCCCTGTCCTCTGTTGGAATACAGCCCCTCTGGACACCCAGAGAGACAAGGCTCCGTGCTCATCACCCCGCCTCCTTCCCTGCCTACCACCACCCCTGTCACCTGATCCTGAGGGTATGGGTCACAACTGTCATATCTGTCCCCTCCCCGCACACCCACACAGATACAAGCACGCTCTCTCGCTCTTTCTCTGGGCTATACTCAGGGGGGCCCAGCTGTGGCGAGGCTCACCTAGGGCTGAAGAGAGGATCACAGAGCATTGAGGAGCTGTGGCGAGGCTCACCCAGGGCTGAAGAGAGGATCACAGAGCACTGAGGAGCTGTGGTGAGGCTTACCCAGTGCTGAAGAGAGGATCACAGAGCACTGAGGAGCTGTGGCGAGGCTTACCCAGGGCTGAAGAGAGGATCACAGAGCACTGAGGAGCTGTGGCGAGGCTTACCCAGGGCTGAAGAGAGGATCACAGAGCACTGAGGAGCTGTGGCGAGGCTCACCCAGGGCTGAAGAGAGGATCACAGAGCACTGAGGAGCTGTGGTGAGGCTCACCCAGGGCTGAAGAGAGGATCACAGAGCATTGAAGAGCTGTGGTGAGGCTCACCCAGGGCAGAATAGATCACTCGTGGAGGATGACAGCGCTCTGAGGAGCTGAAGGTCACCAATGTCGTGATTATGTGCCAGAGGTGGCCAAGCATGGAGCATTCCCAGTGATTTTTATTTCACACAGGATAGCAATTCATGGATGAAATGTGTTTGTTTCCAAAACGATGAAAGACTTCACAGTCACCTGTTAGAAGATTAGGGATCATCATTATGATTTTGGAAGGATTTTGATTCCTGAATATGGAGACATATGTCAAATCATCACATGGCAGAAATTCAGGAGCTCAAGGAAAACGACAATGTGGAAAAATCTGCTGTAGCACATGCAAGAATAAAGGGTTTCATTAATAAAATCAACCTCTTAAGCCTAACTTGGGATTCTCGGACCGTTTATATATTAAGGAGTGTTTATTTACCGTACCCGGCCTTTAACGTAATTTCTGTGCCGAATCTATTTCATGTCATTACAGGCGAGGTCAAGGGGCCAGACAGCGCATCAGTCACTCTTTTTACATTTAATATTGTCCCCTTTAAATAGACCTGTAAACTATTGACCCCTTTAAAGAGACCTGTAACCTATTGACCCCTTTAAATAGACCTGTAAACTATTGACCCCTTTAAAGAGACCTGTTACCTATTGACCCCTTTAAATAGACCTGTAAACTATTGACCCCTTTAAACAGACCTGTAAACTATTGACCCCTTTAAAGAGACCTGTAAACTATTGACCCCTTTAAATAGACCTGTAAACTATTGACCCCTTTAAAGAGACCTGTAAACTATTGACCCCTTTAAAGAGACCTGTAACCTATTGACCCCTTTAAATAGACCGGTAAACTATTGACCCCTTTAAACAGACCTGTAAACTATTGACCCCTTTAAATAGACCTGTAAACTATTGACCCCTTTAAAGAGACCTGATCTGCATCCCAAATGGAACCCTATCCAATATGTAGTGCACTACTTTTGACCAGAGTCTATGGGCCTTGATCAAAAGTAGTGCCCTACATAGAGAAAAGGGTGACATTTGGGACACAGGCCTGGTCTGAGGCACATTACAGAGAAGAGAGTGGGTGCCTGTGAGATATCATCCTCATGATAATATGATGGCAACCAAACCCATTGGAGATGCTTATCTATGAAGGGAACCAAACCCATTGGATAAGAGGACTGGCCACCCTTCATAACCTGGTTCCTCTCTAGGTTTCTTCCTAGGTTTTGGCCTTTCTAGGCCTGCATTGCTTGCTGTTTGTGGCTTTAGGCTGGGTTTCTGTACAGCACTTTGAGATATCAGCTGATGTAAGAAGGGCTATATAAATCAATTTGATTTGATACATTTATCTATGAAGGGAACCAAACCCATTGGAGATGTGTATCTATGAAGGGAACCAAACCCATTGGAGATGTTTATCTATGAAGGGAACCAAACCCATTGGAGATGTGTATCTATGAAGGGAACCAAACCCATTGGAGATGTTTATCTATGAAGGGAACCAAACCCATTGGAGATGTGTATCTATGAAGGGAACCAAACCCATTGGAGATGTTTATCTATGAAGGGAACCAAACCCATTGGAGATGTGTATCTATGAAGGGAACCAAACCCATTGGAGATGTTTATCTATGAAGGGAACCAAACCCATTGGAGATGTTTATCTATGAAGGGAACCAAACGCATTGGAGACGTTTATCTCATCACTGTTTTCTCTTGTAACTATTATAGAGAATACTGTTCTTTGTTTACTTACAAACCATTAAAGTGACAGATCATTGATAGATACAGGGAGAATTATTTATTGCTGCAATTCCATTGATTTATACAGAATCTATTGTTGAAAATAATTATATGGAATCGTGCTATATACTGTAATAACATGATGAGATCCTATCTCACACTGAAATATCAAGTGAGCAAAAATCAACAATTATTTCATAACACATACAGTTGACGTCTGAAGTTTACATACACTTAGGTTGGAGTCATTAAAACTTGTTTTTCAACCACTCCACAAATGTCTTGTTAATAAATTGTAGTTTTAGCAAGTCAGTTAGGACATCTACTTTGTGCATGACACACGTCATTTTTCCCACAATTGTTTACAGACAGATGATTTCACTTATAATTCACTGTATTACAATTCCAGTGGGTCAGAAGTTTACATACACTAAGTTGACTGTGCCTTTAAACAGTTTGGGAAATTCCAGAAAATGATGTCATGGCTTTAGAAGCTTCTGATAGGCTAATTGACATAATTTGAGTCAATTGGAGGTGTACCTTTGGATGTATTTCAAGGCCTACCTTCAAAATCAGTGCCTCTTTGCTTGACATCATGGGAAAATCAAAAGAAATCAGCCAAGACCTCAGAAAAAAATATTGTAGACCTCCACAAGTCTGGTTCATCCTTGTGAGCAATTTCGAAATGCCTGAAGGTACCACATTCATCTGTACAAACAATAGTATGCAAGTATAAACATGGGACCACGCAGCCGTCATACTGCTCAGGAAGGAGACGCGTTCTGTCTCCTAGAGATGATAGTACTTTTGTGTGAAAAGTGCAAATCAATCCCAGAACAACAGCAAAGGACCTTGTGAAGATGCTGGAGGAAACAGGTACTAAAGTATCTATATCTACAGCAAAACGAGTCCTATATTGACATAACCTGAAAGGCCGCTCAGCAAGGAAGAAGCCACTGCTCCAAAACCGCTATAAAAAAAGCCAGACTACGGTTTGCAACTGCACATGGGGACAAAGATTGTACTTTTTGGAGAAATGTATTCTGGTCTGATGAAACAAAAATAGAACTGTTTAATGGACAATGACCCAAAGCATTCTTCCAAAGTTGGCAAAATGGCTTAAGGACAACAAAGTCAAGGTATTGGAGTGGCCATCACAAAGCCCTGACCTCAATCCTATAGAACATTTGTGGGCAGAACTGAAAAAGCTTGTGCGAGCAAGGAGGCCTCTACAAACCTGACTCATTTACACCAGCTATTATTCTGACATTTCACATTCCTAAAATAAAGTGGTGATCCTAACTGACCTAAGACAGGAAATTTTTACTAGGATTAAATGTCAGGAATTGTGAAAAACTTAGTTTAAATATATTTGGCTAAGGTGTATGTAAACTTGCGACTTCAACTGTAGATGTTGCATAGATACACAACTTTTTTCCCATAAATAATTCCAGCTGTGCTGATGATGTGTGACGTGTGAGAGAAGAAGAGGGCTGAATGAACAACATGATAAGTGCATGCAATAGCTGGTGAGCTAACTGTGAGCCATCTAGGGTTCGGTCTCGCCCACCGTCCCAGTCTCATCATTCAATAATAGATGAGGTCTCCCAGGGGGTCGGTTTCCTCCCTCCTCAGGGTGGCAGGAAGCCTGGCAGGTAGGAGCGTTGGGCCAGTACCCAAAAGGTTTCTGGATCGAATCCCTGAGGTGACAAGGTAAAAATCTGTCGTTCTGCCCCTGAGCAAGGCAGTTAACCCACTGTTCCCCGGGCGCCGAAGACGTGGATGTCAATTAAGGTAGCCCTCCGCACCTCTCAGATTAATTGCGGAAGACACATTTCAGTTGTACAACTGACTAGGTATCCCCCTTTCCCCTCCCCATCTGTTCTCAGTCAGGGCCACCATTTGCATGCCATTCCCTATTCTGACAACACAAGCCACTCCTACCACTGAAAAGCACACACCACAGCCTCGGGCGGGCGGGCGGGCAGGCAGGCATGCAGGCAGGCAGGCATGCAGGCAGGCAGGCAGGCAGGCAGGCAGGCAGGCAGGCTGGCAGTAAATCTCCTACTACGCCCAGACAATGTTATGTCTTTCCTCCGCATTAACTAGATGGGCTCGACAGAAGGGTGCTTTTTAATGGGGCTATCTGGTGAGGCTTACTGCCTTGGAGGCAGCCCTGTAGCCCAGCCTGGATCAAAGCCCCCTCCGGTCAATCTGCCTTTCCTTCCCCTTGCAGATGCTGAAGAACTGAAGCTTTTCCCCCTGAAAACAACTAAATACATGAAAACTTCACTAAACAGTATGAATGTATGAAGCATGAACAACGTGACTCCTGGTTGTTTCCATGTTGACGTGCATTGGAAAGAACATGGTCAAAGGGCTTTATAAATACATTTGATTGATGTCTTCATCCATGGAATCAACTTCTCTAAGCAGTCCGAGAAAATCAACGCTATTTCTGAAGTGTCTCCTCTTTCTTATTTTTATAATGCACGTCGATACAGTGAACATGTCATTACGGTGAATTACTGGTGTTAAACTTGATCATAATCAGTCAATTAATACCGGTATCATCTATTTTTGAGACTACTGTTAAGGGTTGATAATTGTTTGCTTTACAACCCATTAAAGTGACAGATCATTGATCGATACAGGGAGAATTATTTATTACCGCAATTCAATTGAGTTATACGGAGTCTATTGTTGAAAATAATTATATGGAATCGTGCAATATAATAACATGATAAGTTCCTATCTCACACTGAAATATCAAGTGAGCAAAAATCAACAATTATTTATAACATATAGATATTGCATATATAATCAACTTTTTTTTCATAAATAATTTCATTTTTTTTAAATAAACATGTCAGATGAAAACACATTCCTCTCCATGCACTACCGTGGGTCCAGATGAACCATCACGTGAGTGTTCAGGTTTACTGTGTGCTGATGATGGGGTTGGCCGGTAGCCTAGTGGTTAGAGTGTTGGGCCAGGAACTGAAAGGTTGCTCGATCGAATCCCAGAGCTGACAAGGTGAAATTCTGTTGTTCTGCCCCCGTTCATCATCATTGTAAATAAGAATTTTTCTTAACTGTCTTGCCAAGTTAAATATAAAATAAAACAATTGTGTGATTGAATACTTCTGTGATAGAAAATGATGTCCTACTATCATCTTTGTCACTTTATGCAGTGGTGGAAAAAGTACCCAATTCTCATACTTGAGTAAAAGTAAAGACACGTTAATAGAAAATGACTCAAGTAAAAGTGAAAGTCACCCAGTATAAAAACGACTTGAGTAAAAGTCTAAAAGTATTTGGTTTTAAATGTACTTAAGTATCAAAAGTAAAAGTACAGGTATAAATCATTTCAAATTCCTTATATTAGGCAAAGCAGACGGCCACATGTTCTAGTTTTCATTTATTTACAGATAGCAAGGGGCATGCTCCAACTCTCAGACATCATTCACATATGAAGCATGTGCTTAGTGAGTCTGCCAGATCAGACGCAGTCGGGATGACCAGGGATGTTCTCTTGATAAGTGTGAATTGGACCATTTTCTGTCCTGCTAAACATTCAAAATATAAAGAGTACTTTGGGTGTCAGGGAAAATATATGGAGTAAAAAGTACATAATTTACTATAGGAATGTAGTGAAGTAAAAGTAAAAGTTGTCAAAAATGTAAAGTACAGATACCCCAAAAATCTACGTAAGTAGTACGTTAAAGTAATTTTACTTAAGTACTTTGCACCACTGCCATTATATGTCTCAATATGGTTCTCTCTCTCTCTATTTCAATTAGACAATTCTACATCAAAATGACCCATCTGTACCATGTAGACTAGGGCCATCTACTCTACTTGTGCATGCTACAGAATGTATCACTGGTAATTCATATTGGCTGAAGATGTAATCATGCTGAAAAGGATTCTCCACCATGCATGTTAAGTTACTCCCACACAGCTGCCGTGCCTCAGTCAAGCACATTATGGAATTATGTCAAAGTAAACACTGCAGACTGTAAACACTGCAGACTGTAAACACTGCAGACTGTAAAAACTGCAGACTGTAAAAACTGCAGACTGTAAGAACTGCAGACTGTAAGAACTGCAGACTGTAAACACAGCAGACTGTAAACACTGCAGACTGTATACACAGCAGACTGTAAACACTGCAGACTGTAAAAACTGCAGACTGTAAGAACTAAAGACTGTAAGAACTGCAGACTGTAAACACAGCAGACTGTAAACACTGCAGACTGTAAAAACTGCAGACTGTAAGAACTGCAGGCTGTAAACACTGCAGACTGTAAACACTGCAGACTGTAAACACTGCAGACTGTGAGCACTGCAGACTGCTACTGTAATCCCTGCAGACTGTAATCCCTGCAGACTGTAAACACAGCAGACTGTAAGAACTGCAGACTGTAAGCACTGCAGACTGTAAGCACTGCAGACTGTAAGAACTGCAGACTGTAAGCACTGCAGACTGTAAGAACTGCAGACTGTAAGCACTGCAGACTGTAAGAACTGCAGACTGTAAGAACTGCAGACTGTAAGAACTGCAGACTGTAAGAACTGCAGACTTTAAGCACTTCAGACTGTAAGAACTGCAGACTGTAAACACTGCAGACTGTGAGCACTGCAGACTGCTACTGTAATCCCTGCAGACTGTAATCCCTGCAGACTGTAAACACAGCAGACTGTAAGAACTGCAGACTGTAAGCACTAAAGACTGTAAGAACTGCAGATTGTAAGCACTGTGGACTGTAAGAACTGCAGACTGTAAGAACTGCAGACTGTAAGCACTAAAGACTGTAAGAACTGCAGACTGTAAGAACTGCAGACTGTAAGCACTAAAGACTGTAAGCACTGCAGACTGTGAACACTGCAGACTGTAAACACTGCAGACTGTAAACACGGCAGACTGTAAGAACTACAGACTGTAAGCACTGCAGACTGTAAGAACTGCAGACTGTAAGCACTGCAGAGTGTAAACACTGCAGACTGTAAGAACTGCAGACTGTAGACTGTAAGAACTGCAGACTGTAAGAACAGCAGACTGTAAGAACTGCAGACTGTAAGCACTGCAGACTGTAAGAACTGCAGACTGTAAGAACTGCAGACTAAGAACTGCAGACTGTAAACACTGCAGACTGTAAGCACTGCAGACTGTGAGAACTGCAGACTGTAAGCACTGCAGACTGTAAGAACTGCAGACTGTAAGCACTGCAGACTAAGAACTGCAGACTGTAAGCACTAAAGACTGTAAGAACTGCAGACTGTAAGCACTAAAGACTGTAAGAACTGCAGACTGTAAGCACTGCAGACTGTAAGCACTGCAGACTGTAAGCACTGCAGACTGTAAGCACTGCAGACTGTAAGCACTGCAGACTGTATCATCAATCAATCAAATGTATTTATAAAGCCCTTCTTACATAAGCTGATATCACAAAGTGCTGTAGAGAAACTCAGCCTAAAACCCCAAACAGCAAGCAATGCAGGTGTATAAGCATGTATGAATTGTCAAACTATGAATTGTCAGACTGTATGAATTGTCAGACTGTATGTACTGCCAGACCTACTCATTTAGCAGATAAGTGTGGCTCTAGTCTCGCACACAAGAGGTGATCATATTGTGACATGTCTATGAGGTGATCATATTGTGACATGTTTATGAGGGGATCATATCGTGACATGTCTAAGAGGTGCTCATATTGTGACATGTCTATGAGGTGATCATATTGTGACATGTATATGAGGTACTCATATTGTGCCAAGTCTATGAGGTGCTCATAGTGTGACATGTCTATGAGGTGCTCATATTGTGACATGTCTATGAGGGGATCATATTGTGACATGTCTATGAGGGGATCATATTGTGACATGTCTATGAGGTGATCTTATTGTGACATGTCTATGAGGGGATCATATTGTGACATGTCTATGAGCACAGTAGCACCATAGAAAGAACCATAAACTCTTCTGCGGTAAATGGATTATCCTTTTAGTGGTGCACAGCAAATATTTAATCATGATCACCACCGCAGCACAGAGAGCAAGCTAAGCTATAACTAACTTACTGAAGCTCGACCGCAACAAAGCTCTTTTATCCACTAAGTCAACAAGGTGCACAAAAATATTAATCAGACAATATAGCTTACTTTAGAAGCAATTATTTATCATAATTCACAGTCTATTATTAGTACTATAGGCTAAGCATGAAATGTTCATGTTCTTATGCTTAACTCTCAAAGATGAAGAGTACAACTGAAAATGTGGAACAGCTATAACCTGTGATACAAGACCATGACCGTAACACTTCATGACCGTAACACTTCAAGACCGTAACACTTCAAGACCATGACTGTAACACTTCATGACCGTAACACTTCAAGACCGTAACACTTCAAGACCGTAACACTTCATGACCGTAAGTCTACACAAGTGTAATGAGATGAATACAGTTGTAATTGCCTGTTTCAGAGAAGTCTTAGAAAATGAGGTTAAAATGGATGAGAGTGTGGGCTAGTGAGGGGGAGGGCTGGGCTGAGGGAGGTAGTATGTCGTCAATCTCATTAGCACAAACATTCACACGCACACTTCCCTCCCTACCTAGAAGCAATTGACACTGCTCCTCATCCCACAATGGCCTCCCTTCCACATACACAAACAAGGACGCATGTACAGACACTTGTTCAAGCAAATACACACACACACACACACACACACACACACACACACACACACACACACACACACACACACACACACACACACACACAGGTAAACAGGCAGACAGAATGACTGGCGCATGCAGACACAATTACATGGTCACATGCCCACCCACACACACACACTCTACTTAATCAATCGTGTTGGCACAGCAGTCCTTTCACAGCTGTTCTTCTACTTAGGCTGAAGACGGCAATATCTGGCTATTGAAAAATCTGTCCATTTCCAAATTAGGAGACGGACTCATATTACACAGGTCGGAATTAAGACGCATAAATACTTAACTACCTGCATAAATAAATTAACAGAGAAATAAAAAATAACAGGCAAGTTAGTTACAGAAAACACAATGACTCAAACAAAGCCTATGTGGGTAAGCAAGGCAGGCACTGAAATGCAGGACAAATAAGGTGTAAAGTTGGACAACATGGAAGGGGTAGATTTCTGAGAGCATTAGGAAGCTGTAGAAAGTTAGTGCCTGGAGTGGAGGACTGTTCTGTGGTAAACAGATGGAAAAATGTACAGAGGCAATAGGATTTTCTCTCTGGAACCTTAGGTACTTGGATTTGTGAAACAGGATTAGGTGATGTGTAATAATATGGGTGCTGTAGGGGTAGGCTTGGTTATACTCTGCTGTGTGTGTGTGTGTGTGTGTGTGTGTGTGTGTGTGTGTGTGTGTGTGTGTGTGTGTGTGTGTGTGTGTGTGTGTGTGTGTGTGTGTGTGTGTGTGAGTGAGTGAGTGAGTGAGTGAGTGAGTGAGTGAGTGAGTGAGTGAGAGTGAGAAAATATGGGGGTTGAGGAGGAAGTGGTAGGGATTAGAAGATCTCAAGGATGAAATGGGTTTTCTCAGAGGTTTAAGAATTTATGTGACTGTCCTAATTTTAGGACTCTGACTATGGTGAAATATGAATGAGCAGGTTTTGTTGGGATGGCCCTCTCAGTACTGAAAAACTGAACTCTACAATAAGTCCCCAGACAAAGACAGCTACTGCTACACATAACACAGGAGAATCATGGTTATCACTCATGTTTTCCAATCTCGCTCCTCTATTACTGCGGAAATGTCAGCTTCGCTCGTAACTCACAAGTGCTATCTAGAAAAACACAATTTCCCAGTAATATCGATAGTCTTGTTTTGCGGCATATGGACACTGGTATTAAGGCCCATTTATAAGCTACACTACATGTCCATGCAATATCCATAGACAAACATTGGGAGTAGACTGGCCTGTACTGAAGAGCTCAGTGACTTTCAAGGTGGCAATGTAATAGTCTGTTTGTAAGTCTGTTTGTAAAATATCTGCCCCGCCCCAGTACACTGGAAGTGCTATTATTGTGAAGTGGAAACGTCGAGGAGCAACAACGCCTCAGCCGCGAACTGGTAGGCCACACAAGCTCACAGAATGGGGCCACTGTGTGCTGAAGCGCCTAAAAATCGTCTGGACTCAGCAGTGGCGACCCGTCATTCAGATCCCCACTTCTTTAGCTACAATTTATTTATTTATGAATATATTGCATATTATACTTTCTTGGGCTGTTTTGCATGTTATTTTGGCATTAATATGTGTCACATAACCTTTTGTAAACAATGTAAAAAATCTAAAGTTGAAGTCAGAAATGTACATACACCTTCGCCAAATACATTTAAACTAAGTTTTTCACAATACAGACACTTAATCCTAGTAAAAATTCCCTGTCTTAGGTCAGTTAGGATCACCACTTTATTTTAAGAATGTCAGAGTAATAGTAGAGAGGGATTTATTTCAGCTTTCATTCTTTCATCACATTCCCAGCGGGTCAGAAGTTTACATACACTCAATTAGTATTTGGTAACATTGCCTTTAAATTGTTTAACTTGGGTCAAACGTTTCTGGTAACCTTCCACAAGCTTCCCACAATAAGTTGGGTGAATTTTGGCCCATTCCTCCTGACAGAGCTGGTGTAACTGAGTCAGGTTTGTTGGCCTCCTTGCTCGCACACGCTTTTTCTGTTCTGCCCACAAATTTTCTATAGGATTTATGTCAGAGCTTTGTGATGGCCACTCCAATACCTTGACTTTGTTGTCCTTAAGCCATTTTGCCACAGCTTTGGAAGTATGCTTTGGGTCATTGTCCATTGAACAGTTCTATTTTTGTTTCATCAGACCAGAATACATTTCTCCAAAAAGTACGATCTTTGTCCCTATGTGCAGTTGCAAACCGTAGTTTGGCTTTTTTTATGGTGGTTTTGGAGCAGTGGCTTCTTCCTTGCTGAGTGGCCTTTCAGGTTATGTCGACATAGGACTCGTTTTGCCGTGGATATCGATACTTTAGTACCTGTTTCCTCCAGCATCTTCACAAGGTCCTTTGCTGTTGTTCTGGGATTGATTTGCACATTTCGCAAAGTACTATCATCTCTAGGAGACCAAACGCGTCTCCTTCCTGAGTGGTATGACGGCTGCGTGGTCCAATCCAGAGAATGACACACACACACAGCTCTTTTTTGTCCAGGGCCAGAGAATGACAGACATTGATTACAAAATGTTCCCACAGGAATGGTCTGTTCAAGTCAGCACAGCACAAGGTGAGTCCAAAATTGTAATGTATGCTGCTGCATAAATGATGTAATATGCCAGGGAGATATGTTTACTGTAGATAAGAAAGTAATATTAAGTGTATGTTGTGTAGTAAGCTGTTAGTAGCCCATGTGCCTCACCCAAATAATTTGGTTCCTTTCCCTGTCATAACTTAGCCTACTGTTCTGACTTGGTGGTGCACATGTAGCCTAGAACCTGCTTTAGAGAAACGTTATCATCAAATATTGTAAGAGCTTTCATTGTGTGCTTATATTCCCCCTTTATTTATCCTATAGTTCTGACTTAGTATACAGGGAGAATACTGTAAGAATGGCCAATGTTCTGAATTCTGTTACTGTACATTTCAAAGGTGCTGAGTAAATAGTTATATTGACTACGTCCGTCCTAGATAGCTCATTAAAGTCTAAATTGAAATTACGGATTGCCACTTATCCACTCATCATTGTTCCCTTATGCTATAGTTTGTACATATCAATTGTCAATAGAAACCACATTTGTTTAAGCAAGTCAGCCATATCAGCTGTTTTAAAAAACGACAGTAAATGAGGCTGAATGAATTGTTTCGCTGCCAGACAAGGCTTCGCTGATAGCCAGGTGTAGTGGTGGTAAGGATTCACTCCATGGTGCTGAAAATAAATCTCTGTGGTTGGGACAGCTTTATCTAGGCCTTAAAAGTCTGTAGGCACAGTTTGTCACTGTTATATTGTTAACAATTAATGTTATACTGTTAAGAAATAATGTATTGTTTAGTGTTGTGTAGTGGCTTTGCTGGCATGCATAAATAAATGTTTGGGAGGGAGTTTGCCCCACCAAGATTTACATGCTAAAATCGCCACTGGTTCTCGGCTGCAACACTCACTACCGAGTTCCAAACATAATAACTGTTCGTCGGGAGCTTCATGAAATAGGTTTCCATGGCCAAGCAGCCACACACAAGCCTAAGATCACAATGCGCAATGCCAATCTTCAGCTGGAGTGGTGTAAAGCTCGCCGCCATTGGACATAGGAGCAGTGGAAACGCGGCCTCTAGATTATTTCAAACGCGGCCCTGATGAATCACGCTCCACCATCTGGCAGCCCAATGGACGAATCAGGTTTTGGAGGATGCCAGTAGAATGCTACCTGCCTCAATGCATAGTGCACACTGTAAAGTTTGGTGGAGGAGGAATAATGGTCAGGGGCTGTCTTTCATGGTTCGGACTAGGCCCCTTTGTTCCAGTGAAGGGAAATCTTAACGTTATATCATACAATTACGTTCTAGACGATTCTGTGTTTCCAACTTTGTGGCAACAGTTTGGGGGAAGGCCCTTTCCTGTTTCAGCATGACAATGCCACGTGCACAAAGCGAGGTCCATGCAGAGATGGTTTGTCAACATCAGTATGGAAGAACTTGTCTGGCCTGCACAGGGCCCTGACGTCAACCTCATCGAATACCTTTGGGGTGAATTGGAACGCCTACTGCAATTCAGGCCTAAACGCCCAACATCAGTGATCAAAGTCACTAATGCTCTTGTGGCTGAATGGAAAGGGAAAGGGGGATACCTAGTCAGTTGTACAACTGAATGCATTCAATGAATGGAAGCAAGTCCCCGCAGCAATGTTCCAACATCTAGCAATGTTCCAACTCCATTTTAATGCCCATGATTTAGTTTTTTTGTGTGTATTTTTTATATTTATTTAACTAGGCAAGTCAGTTAAGAACAAATTCTTATTTTCAATGACGGCCTAGGAGCAGTGGGTTAACTGCCTTGTTCAGGGGCAGAACGACAGATTTTTACCTTGTCAGCTCGGGGATTCGATCTTGCAACCTTTCGGAATGAGATATTCAACGACCCGGTGTCCATATACTTTTGGCCATATAGTGTTATCTCTTCAATTTGTTAGCATTGGATATATGGCAAACCGCATGACCACAGGCACAAATGAATATCAAAATAAATGAGGAGATCAAAATAAAGCTAGGGTTGTTTGATGGAGTGCCTGCGGGCTGAGCAGTATGTTTGGGCTGACGGCCACCCCTCAGTCTGTTAGCAGAGGGCGGAGAGGCGTCCTCTCTCCCTGAACCTGCCATGTGTACCATCACCACCACCTCCCATCTGTCTCCAAGTATTTACCCAATGTACTGCAACAAAACGGCCACCTCAGTGAGGGCGCCGCCACGCATCAAGCAACACAAAAACAAGGACATCTGCAGTAAACAGAGGAAGAGAGAGAGGAAGAGAGAGAGGAAGAGAGAGAGGAAGAGAGAGAGGAAGAGAGAGAGGAAGAGAGAGGAAGAGAGAGAGGAAGAGAGAGAGGAAGAGAGAGAGGAAGAGAGGAAGAGAGAGAGGAAGAGAGAGAGGAAGAGAGAGGGGAAGAGAGAGAGGAAGAGAGAGAGGAAGAGAGAGGAAGAGAGAGGAAGAGAGAGAGGAAGCAAGAGAGCAAACGACATAAAGCGGTGATCTAACACAGAGTGGAAGAGAAAAGACGATGCCTGAAGAAGAAAGAAGAAGCTAGTGTTGTCATGGCGCTGTGCTGCCAAGAAGGCTGGAGACATCCTCAGCAGACACCGGCCTCCACCATAGAGATAGATAGAGGACTCATCTATTTATCTGTGCAATTATAGCATCTGTGACAGCATGGGCAGCGCAACTGAAGCTATCTCCATTCTTAAGTAATCCATTTTCATCTTCACAATTGGCTGATCCCTCCTGATGACACGGTTGGACATGACTCTGACAGGGTCACCAGGAGGGATCTAGCCAATGAAGTTGGAAGTCACACCCAGTTGACTACATCAAAATGGTGGAAGTTCTCAAGGGCGCTGCCCATTCTAATACGGCCTTTTGGCCACAAGAGGCCTCTACCATTCTCTAAGGTCTCCACTCAGACCTCAGTCGGTGGCATCAAGGACAGCAGCAGCGGAGCCGCAACAATGACACTTGTTTTCCAGACACTTCGGATGATTTGGCCCATTCCGCCGATTTCAGACATGAACCTATGTGATAAGGGAGCGTCAGATTTTGATACGAGGCTGCATCGTCGGTGAGGCTCAGGCTCGGGCTGAGAGGACCCTGTGGGCCCTACATTACAGTAAGTTGGGGGCTGGTGGGGTTGTGGGGCTGTGTATCCTCAGGTCTGGTAATGAACACGGTCCCAGGTGGCTGTGGATCCAGAACCCCCCACCCCACCGTACCGTTACATCACATAATTAATCACAACATATAGAACACTTGATATATTGTCTATGAGAGACATTGTCCCTCAGCACCCACTAACTCACTGTTACAGGCCGTGCCGCACACAGGCTAGGCCTAACATGAGCTGTGTAACTACACACAGGCCTAACATGAGCTTTAAAACTACAGGCTAGGCCTAACATGAGCTGTGTAACTACACACAGGCCTAACATGAGCTTTAAAACTACACAGGCTAGGCCTAACATGAGCTGTGTAACTACACACAGGCCTAACATGAGCTTTAAAACTACAGAGGCTAGGCCTAACATGAGCTGTGTAACTACACACAGGCCTAACATGAGCTTTAAAACTACACAGGCTAGGCCTAATATGAGCTCTGTAACTCCACACAGGCCTAACATGAGCTTTAAAACTACACAGGCTAGGCCTAACATGAGCTCTGTAACTCCACACAGGCCTAACATGAGCTTTAAAACTACACAGCCTAGGCCTAACATG
This sequence comes from Oncorhynchus kisutch, assembly GCF_002021735.2. Lineage (NCBI taxonomy): Eukaryota > Metazoa > Chordata > Actinopteri > Salmoniformes > Salmonidae > Oncorhynchus > Oncorhynchus kisutch. Next base: position 11,666,958 of record NC_034176.2, on the reverse strand, counting down.
AGCTTTAAAACTACACAGGCTAGGCCTAACATGAGCTTTAAAACTACAGGCTAGGCCTAACATGAGCTTTAAAACTACACAGGCTAGGCCTAACATGAGCTTTAAAACTACACAGGCTAGGCCTAACATGAGCTTTAAAACTACACAGGCTAGGCCTAACATGAGCTTTAAAACTACAGGCTAGGCCTAACATGAGCTTTAAAACTACACAGGCTAGGCCTAACATGAGCTTTAAAACTACACAGGCTAGGCCTAACATGAGCTTTAAAACTACACAGGCTAGGCCTAACATGAGCTTTAAAACTACACAGGCTAGGCCTAACATGAGCTTTAAAACTACACAGGCTAGGCCTAACATGAGCTTTAAAACTACACAGGCTAGGCCTAATATGAGCTTTAAAACTACACAGGCTAGGCCTAATATGAGCTTTAAAACTACACAGGCTAGGCCTAATATGAGCTTTAAAACTACACAGGCTAGGCCTAATATGAGCTTTAAAACTACACAGGCTAGGCCTAATATGAGCTTTAAAACTACACAGGCTAGGCCTAACATGAGCTTTCAAACTACACAGGCTATGCCTAATATGAGCTGCGTAACTCCACACGGAGATCCATGTTAGAAGTGGACAAAACTGTTGTCTATTATCTGCCACTAAAGGCAAGATGAGACTTTAATCTAGTTGTGTTGATGTGCGGAAGCGCTGGTTCTTCTCTGTGAAGTTTTAGCCTGGAGAGCAAAGACTTCTGGAGTTCCTTAGATGGCCTTGCACACTGCAGAGTATCCCCTCCTCTGTTTTCAATGTTATTGTCCATCTTTATGGTTACACGCAAGTCTCTCAACTAAATACTGTGAGCAGACCGTTTATTTTTTGTCAGTTTGTGACTGGGTTAAATTGTCTGTCTGCTTCTTGGCACAATTGTACCAGAGCTGCAGTCATCTCAGCCCATTATTTGAGGGCCAGCGCTCTTTGCGCAGTGGTCGACCAATCTTATCCAGGATTAGTGCATTATCCACTTATTTGAGCTGGCTGGTTCAGGCCACCCTTGATAATTGTCCATAAAAACCTGACTGCTTCGTGTTTACTGTCCAGCAGGCCTCGACACACACAGGCACAAGTAGGACTCGGTTCTGTTCTCTCAGTTGGAGACTCAGAACGGATACTTTTTTTCCACGGCAGGATGCAAGCAGCCATCTGTTCCCCATGCTGTAGGACACACAGCTCCCTCAGGCAGTGACTTTGGTGATTTTTTCCCACATGGTGGCAAAACTGTAAATTGGGTAAAATAACAGTCGTTACAGAGGTCTTGAGAGGTTTTCTAGAGAGAGGTGACTTTGGATTTTTTTTTTTTGCATTTCAACATCAGGTTCAGAGTGCTCACTGCCTGGTATCTTCACTCCAAAGAGGATGAAAGTAGAGCAAAGGTTTCATTTTTTCCTCAGCTATTCTCCAAATTGTCCTGCCTGGGGCAGAGAAGCATGGAGCTGCTGCCAGAACCTACTCTTAAGCGAGTGACTAACTCATCCGTTTTACAACGGCTTTAGAGCCCATTCTACATGCTTATTATCCCATTAACACAGACGCTGCCTGCTAAGTTTGATACAAAAACAACCAAAGGCGACATAATTGTTAAGAAGGAAACAGCAAATTGAAATGAAAACTTTCTCAATAAAAATCTTCATAAATGTGATACAAGGTCGTAAAGTGTTTTACTGTCTTTCTCTAGAGGAGGAGGAGGCGGGGAAACGGTTTCTTCTTTTGTTCAGAGTGATGTGGACTTGACAGGTATTACATGAGGAGGACGGGATAACGTGAGACCCTGGGAGAGAAAAACCTGTAGCTATCGGTTTTGGTGAAACCTTGACCGTTGGACAATACGCTTCATTTAAAATGGCTCCATTTTGTAAAGCTAATTGAAAATAATGTCCTTCATTTAGGAATGTCTGGCCCGCTGTGTGTGGAGATGAGGATTTGAACTGTGCCTTTGCACTTCTATCTGATGAAACTACAGGTGGGGTAAGAGAAGAATTAACAATGCCACTTTTCAGATTACAACATTTTTTATATTCCTCTAGTGCTTTAGATTACATATACATGATATCATGTTCTGTGTTTGTACATTAGTAACATTTCATCAGCATTCATATAGAAACATTCCTAAAAATAACATTCCCTGAATTTCACCAGCAACATTCATGTTGCACATCAGAAAACACAGGTAGAAAAATAGTTTCATTGAAGGATGAAATGTAGTTGGATTACAGTTCTATACACACACACGCACATCCTTTGCTCTCAACAAAACAGGGAAATGTGAGATCTCCCTCATTATACCATCACATTGTTATGATAGGTGTCCTGTCAGTGTGCATGGGGAATTTTAATGACAACACTGCTTCTTCCATAGCTGTCATCATATAGAAATAGAATGGAACCCGCATCAGGTGAGGGAGTCCAATTGGGCTTGAACCGTCTCTAGCTGCAAGGAGACAGAGAATGTTTGACAATTAGGCGAAAGGAAACATGCCTGCGGGTGTTAAGTAGTCAGTGATGTGGAAAGCAGAACCAACGTGCAGCACTGACCTGGTTGTAGAACTGAAGCAACTCCTGGTGGCTGAACTCCACAAACACTTTCTCCACCACACTCTGGAAGAGAAGAAAGATTCCCCATGAGTCAACCAACATCACGGCCAACAACACTCCCTCCGCTCTCTATAAAAAACAACAACACTCCCATCAAATATTTGTGCACTTCTGTCCATTGAAAGTAAGTACACCTACCGTCCAGTAATTCATTTCCATCACTGCATGTACACTGAACAAAAAATATAAAAATGCAACATGCAACAATCTGAAACATTTTACTGAGTTGAAGGTCATATCAGTCAATTTGCTATCGTACATGTCAATCCAGAGCATCCTAAACATGCTCTATTGGTGACAAATCTGGTGAGTATGCAGGCCATGGAAAAACTGGGACATTTTAATCTTCCAGGAATTGTGTACAGATCCTTTGAGAAATGGGGCTGTGCATTATCATCTGAAACATGGGGTGAGGCCGGCGGATGAATGGCACGACAATGGGCCTCGGGATCTCGTCATGGTATCGGTACATTCAAATTGCCATTGATAAAATGCAATTGTCTTCGTTGTCCGTAGCTTATGCCTGCCCATACCATAATCCTACCGCCACCATGGGGCACTCTGTTCACAACATTGACAACAACAAACCGCTCACCCACCACGGTTGGAAGGCTGGTTGGAAGTACTGCCAAATTCTCTAAGACAACATTATCCCCAGCACAAGGTGCATCTGTGTAATGATCATGCTGTTTAATCAGCTTCTTGATATGCCACACCTGTCAAGTGGATGGATTGTCTTAGCAAAGGAAAAATGCTCACTAACAGGAATGTAAAATTCACACACAACATTTGAGAGAAATAAGCTTTTTGTGCGTATGGAACATTTCTGGAATCTTTATTTCAGCTCATGAAACATGGAACCAACACTTCACATGTTGCAACTATAAAATAGGAAATATATTGTGAAAAAATAACAAATAATAAGATACCAAGGAATTTAATCAAACCAATACTTTGCTGTGAGAGTTATCCCAGTGTTGGGTTGTACACAAACGCACACACACACACACACACACACACACACACACACACACACACACACACACACACGTAGCCGGAGCTGTGGGGCTGAAGACACAATGGGGGACGGAATGTGTCAGAGCACATTAATGAAACAGATATTAATTAGACCCAACATTATCATCCATAATTAAGAGAAGGGGAAATGTCGTGTCTCGCCAAAGCCCACTTGGTATGTGCGAACATGAAAATGTAGGGCACACACACAGACCCACCCATCCACCCACACTTGAATTGAGGTTTGACAAGGTAACAGATTTTGTGCAACCATATTTGCACATTATAAATATGTGACACAAGTCAAATATTATATTGTGGCAAATTAATTCTGGGAATGAACCGGAAAGGAGCATCTACAAAAATCCCAAAAGATGACAAAATGCCAAAACATATTGGCTTTAGAATTGCCCATTCAATCTTCACCCCTTAATACTTTATTTGTTGGTTTCCAGAGACCTCAGGATGATACATAGAGCTGGTTGAACTCTTTAAAATAGCCAAAAACAAACTTCCTGTGATGGGGAGGTGAACCAGAGGACAGACCTAAAGGGTGAGGGATGTGATCTTCTCCACTGACATATATCAAGAGGGGATCCTAAACATCAATGTGTCTGTCTGCCTGCCTGCCCGTCACAGTCACAGAGGGGTTGGCTGTGTTTGGAGGTGTCAGTGTACATGTCATTGGTGGTGATGGGGAGGGAGGCACGGTTTAAACACAGCCCAGTGTTTCAGCACCAAGGCCTGAGTAGGATTTGACAGATCTGGGCTAACACTAATGGGTATACTTCAAGAACACATGAAACATTGAGGTAGCTAGGACAAGAGGATCAGGAGATACACCACTGCACTGCATCTCTCTGTTTGCATGGGCTTCCTGTACAAATGCTGGTTAGAGAAGGACAATTAAGTTATGTATTGGTGAAGAAATAACCTCTGGGTACAAGGTATGGAAGAGAAACAACCCATTTTGGGTAACCTCTCACAGGGTACAAGGTATGGAAGAGAAACAACTGTTTTTGGGTAAAGGTATGGAAGAGAAAAACCCCTTTTTGGGTACCCTCTCACAGGGTACAAGGTATGGAAGAGAAACAACCCGTTTTGGGTACCCTCTCACAGGGTACAAGGTATGGAAGAGAAACAACCCATTTTGGGTAACCTCTCACAGGGTACAAGGTATGGAAGAGAAACAACCCGTTTTGGGTACCCTCTCACAGGGTACAAGGTATGGAAGAGAAACAACCAATTTTGGGTAACCTCTCACAGGGTACAAGGTATGGAAGAGAAACAACTGTTTTTGGGTAAAGGTATGGAAGAGAAAAAACCCTTTTTGGGTACCCTCTCACAGGGTACAAGGTATGGAAGAGAAACAACCTGTTTTGGGTACCCTCTCACAGGGTACAAGGTATGGAAGAGAAACAACCCGTTTTGGGTACCCTCTCACAGGGTACAAGGTATGGAAGAGAAACAACCCGTTTTGGGTACCCTCTCACAGGGTACAAGGTATGGAAGAGAAACAACCAATTTTGGGTAACCTCTCACAGGGTACAAGGTATGGAAGAGAAACAACTGTTTTTGGGTAAAGGTATGGAAGAGAAAAAAACCGTTTTGGGTACCCTCTCACAGGGTACAAGGTATGGAAGAGAAACAACCTGTTTTGGGTACCCTCTCACAGGGTACAAGGTATGGAAGAGAAACAACCCGTTTTGGGTACCCTCTCACAGGGTACAAGGTATGGAAGAGAAACAACCCATTTTGGGTACCCTCTCACAGGGTACAAGGTATGGAAGAGAAACAACTGTTTTTGGGTAAAGGTATGGAAGAGAAAAAACCCTTTTTGGGTACCCTCTCACAGGGTACAAGGTATGGAAGAGAAACAACCTGTTTTGGGTACCCTCTCACAGGGTACAAGGTATGGAAGAGAAACAACCCATTTTGGGTACCCTCTCACAGGGTACAAGGTATGGAAGAGAAACAACCCCTTTTGGGTACAAGGTATGGAAGAGAAATAACCCTTTTTGGGTACCCTCTCACAGGGTACAAGGTGTGGAAGAGAAACAACCCCTTTTGGGTACAAGGTATGGAAGAGAAACAACCCCTTTTGGGTACAAGGTATTGAAGAGAAACAACCCCTTTTGGGTACAAGGTATGGAAGAGAAACAACCCGTTTTGGGTACAAGGTATGGAAGAGAAACAACCCCTTTTGGGTACAAGGTATGGAAGAGAAACAACCCGTTTTGGGTACAAGGTATGGAAGAGAAACAACCCCTTTTTGGGTACAAGGTATGGAAGATGATAGTTTGAAGTGCTGCCATAGAGGTTGATTTGTAAATGAATCATTATGATTTCATGTTATAATGTCAACCTATCCGATGATATTCAAGCAGCAGGTAGTGTTATTTTATGATAGGCCTAATCTCAGCAGGTGAGGAAAGGTTGACATAAAAATGCACTTTTCATGAATTATTTGTTATTGTGCACTAAAAAAAAGGTCTGATTTGCAACACTTGTCAAAGCTTTATGGAGCAAGTGCTATGGAAAGGAGAATTGCTATTAGTGATAAAAGCACAGAGCGATAATACAAGACTGCTCCTACTTGTGACGCATCACCCTAACGATCCAAACCATTAAACACTGGACCTAAATAAAAAAAAACACCATGTCAGAGATAAAATGTTGATTTAAATGAAGAAAGAGAAAAAAACACTAAGAATAAAAAACATCGTCAGAGAACACTCGGTAGATACCTAGAGAGAGAAAACGGGAATGTCAAATCCTGACAAACAGCTAAACTGCAATTAAATTGACGTATTGATCATGTTTACTTGTCGAAACAATCCCCTACAATCGCCAAAGCACTGAGATGCAGTAGATGTCACTACAGTCCCTGGTTCGAATCCAGGCTGTATCACATCCGGCAGTGATTGGGAGTCTCATAGGATGGCGCACAGGTTTGGCCAGGGTAGGCAGTCATTGAAAATAAGAATTTGTTTTTAACTAACTTGCCTAGTTAAATAAAAAACGCTGTATGTACCCTACTAAATACTTGCTGTATACTTTCAGTGAACGGGACTAATTGGGAAACGTACAGATTTCCCTGGAAATCAATATGAACCCCCTAAATAAATGTGCAAGGCATACACGTTTTGCAGGGTTATGTGGCTTGACAGTTAAATGAGGCCATTTTGAATGCTCTTGCCTTTGCCTTGTGAATTGTTGATGGAAATCTTGACAGAAACAGGAGGCAGAGCTGTTGGGTTTCTGGCATCTCACCCTCAGCTCCCCAAACATTCTTAATTATGAATAAAAAATCCAACTCCTGGGTTAACCGTTGCCATGGACACAGAGCTCTTAAAAAGCCAGCTTGAAGGTGTATGGTGCTGTCTGTTTTTGGCACAAAATGTCAGACATCCCTGTGTATTTGCAGAGCTGGGAGGGATATGCTCTTAAAGGGAAATGTCAAAAATATACTACTTCATATTCATCATCTCCAGCATCATGCTGCTTTTGCAACAGCTAATGGGGATCCTAATAAAATACCTAAAATACCCCAACATATGTGACAATGCAGCATTTCTATGTTTTGTAGTAAAACAGAGAAAGATGAAGGTTTCCAATTACATCGGTCTGCATTGTGTGATTTTAACCAATTATGAGTAGGCATTGCTTACTAATTGCCTCCTAATTGGTTGAGGATGTCATTGGAATCAGTTATCTTCCTCAATCTTTTTTTACTACAAAACATAGAAACATGTCATTTTCACATATGTTGATGTTGGGGTGGTGCTGGAGATGACTATGAAATTGTATTTTTTAAACATAAATTCCCTTCAAGTATAATTCTTTTGTCAATCATTTCTCACAGGTGGCAGAAAAATGGATATGTGTGAGGGAGAAAGCTGTAATATGCTCAAAACTGCTCAAATGTCAATGTAATTAGTCTTAATTGAAGGTCAGAAGAAAATAATGTTCATGCTTGCTGGAATGCTTATTGAATAGTCTGATGAGTCGGGAAAAAACACACTTGGAGTGGAATTGGTAAAAGCCAAATGTGTTGGACGTTTAGGTCATCATGAATTCTATCAAACTTCTTCATTCACATGTCAACACAACCATGTTGCATGACAAATGTAAATGAAAAGTCACAAATCTGACATTCACTCAGATCCAATATACAAGTCAAACAGTCTTCCCTGTCACACCCCCCTGGAGGGCCTGACACCTGGGGAAAGGTGTCTGCCTGTCGGTGTGCGTCAGTCTGCCTGCCTGCCTGTCGGTGTGTGTGTGTCTGCCTGCCTGCCGGTGTGTGTGTGTCGGTGTGCCCGTCTGTCTGCACCTATCTGTGTCTGTCTGCACCTATCTGTGTCTGTCTGGAGACAGTGGTCAGCCCAGGGAGAGACTACATCCCCTAAATTCCATCACACCATAAACATGCCAGGAGACAATAGGTAGGATATTTACAACGCTACAATTCAATGGGATTTTCAACTGTCATAAATAGATGGAGGGTTTGTGCAAATTCCTGGCTGTGGCCCCCAGCATGCAGTCAGAGATGTGTAGATTACGCCCACTGAGCTGAGGGGGCCCCAGGCTGGGAGCCAATGTGCCAATCTGCCACTCAGAGCTCTTCTGATTGGAGTCACCAGAGGCCCAAGTCTGGATTCTAATGCCTGGTCTTGGTACTGGTACAGGGAGAAGTGAGTGACTTTTAGATGTCACAGAGGGACACTGTGGTTTATGACCATTAACTAGAAACCATGGGCTTTCGCAACAACCACAACTGACAAGGTTGTTTTGATATGTCTTCACAGAAGCATGACTGGGTGAAGCGTTGCTCCTGCCGAGCCTTTGCAGAGGCAGGACTGTGACGTTACATCTTTCACACCTTTGTTCCTGCTGTTGTAGACGCCCAGGGGCAGAGAGCTGTTTTTTCTTCTAGCTCTGCCTGCATTTCGAAAGCCCACATATAAACAGGCTACCAGAAGCCCACATATAAACAGGCTACCAGAAGCCCACATATAAACAGGCTACCAGGGAAGCATCCGTCCATTACAAGATTGGATTGACATTTGTTGAAAGCTAAGTCGAATCAATCCCCAGATGAATACAAAGATCCAATTAGAGAATAGGAGAGCATATGTCTACATGCTCGGCCAGCCAGACTTGAGCACTGCAGAAAGATAAACAAAAAAATGACAGAGGATCAGACAGAGGACACATCAGACAGCAGACGATCCTAATGGCAGCACTCCTGAAAGGATTGGGTTATCAGACTGTTACAAATGGAAACTCAGGCTTTCTGGAAAATAAGGATGTTTAAATAAAGACCCGTTCTGATGTGAAAACCTGATGCAAGAGACAAGAGGATTTCTCTAGATTAATATACGTTCATGACATAGGATATCAAAGAAAACATTCTCTGTGTCTTTTAACACCAGGTTTGACTGACATGCCAAATTCCTAATCGACGATGAGCATATATTTATGAACTGTACAGACATTTGGGATTCAAAGGATGTCCTCGGTGGTCGAATGAAAATAACAATGGCAGTTTTGCCTATTGGTTTGTATACTAATGATGTCAGAGGCAGAATTCCTGTTAGTGCTTGATTACAATAAACCACATCCTCTGTTGTGACTTCAAAAACAATGAGGCCGTCGCTGTGCTCCAACCACGACATGCAGCGCACACATCCGACTCCGGACCAACCTAATCTGCATTGCTCAACCACAACACAAAACCCTGAATGCTTTATTGAGAGGTTAATGTTGGTCTGAGCTCGAAGCCTCCGGGGAAATTGTTGGGTCATTTTGTTTAGCAGTTAAAGAAATAGAAGTGTCCCCCTTAGCTGACTGACTGACTGTACCCTAGTCTTACTGAACCCCAGCTGACTGACTGACTGACTGTACCCTCGTCTTACTGAACCCCAGCTGACTGACTGACTGACTGTACCCTCGTCTTACTGAACCCCAGCTGACTGACTGACTGACTGTACCCTCGTCTTACTGAACCCCAGCTGACTGACTGACTGACTGTACCCTAGTCTTACTGAACCCCAGCTGACTGACTGACTGACTGTACCCTAGTCTTACTGAACCCCAGCTGACTGACTGACTGACTGTACCCTAGTCTTACTGAACCCCAGCTGACTGACTGACTGACTGTACCCTAGTCTTACTGAACCCCAGCTGACTGACTGACTGACTGTACCCTAGTCTTACTGAACCCCAGCTGACTGACTGACTGACTGTACCCTAGTCTTACTGAACCCCAGCTGACTGACTGACTGACTGTACCCTAGTCTTACTGAACCCCAGCTGACTGACTGACTGACTGTACCCTAGTCTTACTGAACCCCAGCTGACTGACTGACTGACTGTACCCTAGTCTTACTGAACCCCAGCTGACTGACTGACTGACTGTACCCTAGTCTTACTGAACCCCAGCTGACTGACTGACTGACTGTACCCTAGTCTTACTGAACCCCAGCTGACTGACTGACTGACTGTACCCTAGTCTTACTGAACCCCAGCTGACTGACTGACTGACTGTACCCTAGTCTTACTGAACCCCAGCTGACTGACTGACTGACTGTACCCTAGTCTTACTGAACCCCAGCTGACTGACTGACTGACTGTACCCTAGTCTTACTGAACCCCAGCTGACTGACTGACTGACTGTACCCTAGTCTTACTGAACCCCAGCTGACTGACTGACTGTACCCTAGTCTTACTGAACCCCAGCTGACTGACTGACTGTACCCTAGTCTTACTGAACCCCAGACTGACTGACTGACTGTACCCTAGTCTTACTGAACCCCAGCTGACTGACTGACTGTACCCTAGTCTTACTGAACCCCAGCTGACTGACTGACTGTACCCTAGTCTTACTGAACCCCAGCTGACTGACTGACTGTACCCTAGTCTTACTGAACCCCAGCTGACTGACTGACTGACTGTACCCTAGTCTTACTGAACCCCAGCTGACTGACTGACTGACTGTACCCTAGTCTTACTGAACCCCAGCTGACTGACTGACTGACTGTACCCTAGTCTTACTGAACCCCAGCTGACTGACTGACTGACTGTACCCTAGTCTTACTGAACCCCAGCTGACTGACTGACTGACTGTACCCTAGTCTTACTGAACCCCAGCTGACTGACTGACTGACTGTACCCTAGTCTTACTGAACCCCAGCTGACTGACTGACTGACTGTACCCTAGTCTTACTGAACCCCAGCTGACTGACTGACTGTACCCTAGTCTTACTGAACCCCAGCTGACTGACTGACTGTACCCTAGTCTTACTGAACCCCAGCTGACTGACTGACTGTACCCTAGTCTTACTGAACCCCAGCTGACTGACTGACTGTACCCTAGTCTTACTGAACCCCAGCTGACTGACTGACTGTACCCTAGTCTTACTGAACCCCAGCTGACTGACTGACTGTACCCTAGTCTTACTGAACCCCAGCTGACTGACTGACTGTACCCTAGTCTTACTGAACCCCAGCTGACTGACTGACTGTACCGTAGTCTTACTGAACCCCAGCTGACTGACTGACTGTACCCTAGTCTTACTGAACCCCAGCTGACTGACTGTACCCTAGTCTTACTGAACCCCAGCTGACTGACTGTTCCCTAGTCTTACTGAACCCCAGCTGACTAAATGTAGCCTAGTCTATCTGGGGCGGAGGGAATTTTCACACGCCTCTCCCACTGCCGTTCAGTACAGTACACAGCCTGGCGCAATAAAAGAGCACAAAGGCTGGGATTGTCCCCGGCCGCGGCCTAGCCAAAGAGCTGTAATGACAGGCTTTGCCACACAGAGGCCTCTTTCAGAGCAGGCCTCATCTCTGGGCACCAGCTAGGCCTTGCCTTCCCTCCTGGTGCCCCCACCCCCTCCCAAAATGGGAATTAGGTCTCCTCCTCTCCGGTTCCCTTGACCTCCGCACAACAGGAATACTCCAGGGGCAATGCAGGTACAACGTTGTTGTGACACTCTCTGTTAATCAGTTAGCCGGCTCTTCTGTTAACTCATGCACTGGTTCTTTTTTGGAGAATGGCCTTGACAAGTCATGTTGAACCAATCCAATCCAACAAAGACGTTTACAAAAAGGATGAAACCCAACGCAAGCAGATTACCGGACTTCAACTCAAACAAACCACCAGATCCTACATCCCTCTCATCCTCTTCGATCCAAAAGGGGGAGGTTGACGTATCTCCTAGGGTTTAAACGAAAACATATCTAAACATACATTCTCATCAGGCAGTAAGCTTTGCGGTGCCTCTGATGCATCTTAACTTCCATGACCAATTTTCTCTCTGGGGACAGCTGTGGCTGGGTGCTGTTGCTCTCTGTCTGAGCTCATTTCGAAAGGCTGACTTTGGTAACTGCTCTACCACATGAGAAATCAACTGGCCCTTGTAACGACCGAAAGCAGCTCTTTATTTTGTCTGGAAACAAGCGTCAGTGTTTTCCTTAAAGCAACGCAGGGAGCTTCCAGTGTTTCAAAGCTGGCAGTGTTTGAGGAGACAGCGCAGATGTCAGAGGAAAGAGTGAGCCCCTCCTCCTGTTTACTCAGAGTGACACAGGCTGTGATAACACTCAACACTTTGATTCAAAGCTGCGGACAGAGAGGCCTCGCAGCGGACAGAGAGGCCTGGACCCTAGTCCAGAGGCCTCGCTGCGGACGGAGGGGCCTCGCTGCGGACGGAGGGGCCTCGCTGCGGACGGAGGGGCCTCGCTGCGGACGGAGGGGCCTCGCTGCGGACGGAGGGGCCTCGCTGCGGACGGAGGGGCCTCGCTGCGGACGGAGGGGCCTCGCTACGGACAGAGAGGCCTAGCCAACGATGAACATTTCAGATTTGGTATAGAATTTGTTTTTCTTTGATAAAAGTATTGGGATAAGGCTCCATACAGCACATATATTTCTAGTTTGAATCTGGTTAAAGTATTTCCCTAAATATAACCATAGATGAGAATTTTCTTCACTAGACATTATGCACGGCAGGCTCTGACATGCTAATTCGGTGGAAAATATGAATCCAAATTGATTCCTTTTTCCGCCAAGTACATCAACATACGTGTTCCACTGCACTAGGCATAGAATAGGACATAGAACAGTGCCCACGTACAACCTTGATTCGATTCAGAACAAGTCGAAGTACATGGATCGGGCTTCTTCTCTAGTCCAGCAGCTTAATAGTTTATACACCATGGCCCATTTACCTCCATCTGTTACTTGTCTGAAACATGGACCTCACTTGTGAAGTCTCCCCATGCAAGTCATTAGTGTGTTTGTTTATGTTCTGCTTGTGGCCTCAAAGGACAACATACCTTGTTAGGAAAGCTTTAAAAGTGGAAATAAGGCTACATTTCTGCTGTCCCACGACGCAAGTTATTTCCATAATGTAGCACTCACGGAGGGCACGTCGGCCTCATTAAGACACTCACTAAGGACCAGATTAGCACCGCATTAGCATACAGGAGGGTCCTACAATATAATTACTTTACAGTAAAGTGCAGAGACGGAGATAGTTTGGAAAAAAATACTAATTTTCAGCTCATAAAGATCTATATCTATCTATATATCTAGCTATATATATATATATATATATCTCTATATCTCTATATATATCTCTATATCTCTATATATATATATATATATCTCTATATATATATATATATATATATATATATATATATATATATATATATATATGTTTGTGTGTATATATATATACACAGACACAAAGTTATGTACTCGACATAATGGCACCCTGAAGCTTTGTTATGAAGTGAAATGTCGGACAGTCCTTCGTTAGCCAAGTCAAAAGCCAATTCAGGAGCTCTGCCCTGGATATTGTTTTAATGACGCATGCTACTGCAGACAGGAAAGATAAACTTCCCCCGTTGTAATTAGTGAGAAGTGAAGGGAAACTGACTTACAGCAAGGGGAATGGTAAAACAATGTGTCTACAGAGAGCAGCACCACAAGGCCAGGCACCTCCAGCAGTCTCCATTCTAGTCATGTGCTGCTCAGAGCTCATGTCCCTCTGCTCTACATTGAAAATCATCTCCAATGTGAGCTCCCAGGGACAAGAGATTATTTGTTTTAAAGGTTGGCTAATTCATTAAAAGCCAGTCCATGGCCAATGCCCATACCAGCCAGTTCCCACTAGTTTAGTTACTTACTATCAAATCGGATCTCAAAGTAAGTCTTTGAGATCATTTCTTTATGGCTGATTTGGTTGAATCACATTCGGTTTGAATGGTTCTACACTGAACAAAATATAAAACATGTAAAGTGTGGGTCCAATGTTGCATGAGCTGACATAAAATATCCCTAAAAATGTTCCATACACACAAAAAGCTTATTTCTCTCAAGTTCTGTTTACATCCCTGTTAGTGAGCATTTCTCCCTCGCCAAGATAATTCATCCACCTGACAAGTGTGGCATATCAAGAAGCTGATTAAAACAGCATGATCATTACACAATGCCACAGATGTCTCAAGTTGAGGCAGGGTGCAATTGCCATAACTGCAGGAATGTCCACCAGAGCTGATGCCAGAGAATTTAAATGTTCATTTCTCTACCATTACGTCGTTTTAGAGAATTTGGCAGTACGTCCAACCGGCCTCACAACCGCAGACCATGTGAATGACGTTGTGTGGGCAAGCAGTTTGCTGATGTCAACGTTGTGAAATGAGTGCCCCATGGCTTCGGTGGGGTTATGGTATGGTTAGACATAAGCTACGGACAAAGAAGCACAATAGCATTTAATCCATGGCAATTTGAATGCACAGCGATACTGTGACAATCCTGATGCTCTGGATCGACATGTACGACAGCGTGTTCCAGTTCCCTCCAATATCCAGCAATTTCGCACAGCCATTGAAGAGGACTGGGACAACATTCCACAATCAACATCTTGACCAACTCTATGCGAAGGAGATGTGTCGCTAATGGGGATCCTAATAAAACAAATCACGCTGCCTGAGGCAAATGGTGGCCACACCAGATACTGTCAGGTTTTCTGATCAACACCCCTACTTTTCTTCTTACATTTAAATAAATAAATAAAAAGGTATCAGTGACGAACAAATGCATATCTGTATTCCCAGTCATTTGAAATCCCTAGATTAGGGCCTAATGAATTCATTTCAATTGATGGATTTACTTATATAAACTGTAATTCAGTAAAATCTTTGAAATTGTTGCACGTTGCGTTTATATTTCTGTTCAGTATATTATTAGGCACTTCATAAAAATGCATTGTGTCACTGTTTTCTGTTGGAATTCACTCTCAAAACATAATTGTTCCTCTGCCATACAACATGTAATGATTAATACAATTATTTACAGATGTAAAAAACTAACCTCATTTTGAATTGAATAAAAAAATAATGATCAGTAAATTTGGGCGTAAAAAAACTGGAGCGTTGTAGTTTTATACACCAAGGGCAAAATTCTAAGATATAATACTGGCATAAAGTACACACAAATTTACTTTCAGCAATGTTTCAAAACCCCTCTGGTCACCTTTGTGCCAGTCTTGTCACCTTTGAACCAGCCTTTCTTTCAAACTCAAGAGAAACGTGATAGTGGAGACCTGTGTTCTTGCCAAGATGACAGAATTGCTTGAGTTGTTTTTCTACCCTATTTCTCCATCTCAGGTCAGGCACAGTCACATCAGACTTCTGTCATGCAAACTCTGTAAATCTCTCAAATGTTGAGGTCCGATAGTTTCTCTCCAAAACAAAATTATTTCAGGGCGAGAATGGTACTTCAAATTGAAATTCACAGTGCTACCTATATTAAATGGGAAACATTGACTAAATGTTTGAGTCTTTTATATAGTTAGACTAAAATACATCAATTACACAGCAGACTGACAGATTGGCATCTGACCATAAACAGAGTTGTGGTGGCTAGTTTTTCACAACAGAGTTAACTTCAGTTTCTGAGCTGTAGGGATAAGGAAGCCCCAGAAGGTGCGGGTGGAATTGTCTCCTTCGGAATGCTTTTACCAGCACAGCTCTGACTAAAAGGATTCTGGGGCTTTTGACGTAATGGTGAGGAAACTGCATGGTTGAAGTAATTGCCAAAGGCAGAGGGCTTTTTTCTCCCCTTCGCATCTTACCGCCTCATTCTACTCCACACCAATGTGCCTTTTTAGGGGCTGCAGAGCTGTCTGTCTTATCAATGACTGCCAGGTCCCTGCAATGCTGAGTGGAAGCCACTGTCAAAACCACCCTGTATCATTCCTTCACCAGTACAATAAAGCCGACACACATTCTGATTACAGGTTTATCACGCCCAACATAAATTCTGCCGTCAACTGGAGGTGCCATTTCTACAGAATTCCAGACAGACACTGTGCTTAATTGGTACACTATAAACAGGGTATATGAAAGCAGTCTAAGAAGAAATGACCCAAAAAATAGTCACATCTCAATCTAGACAGGAGGCTGAATTAAATTGGAGATTTTAAACATCCTGGTCGTTATCATTCAGATAAATGATTAATATAGAGGCAATTATTGGGAGAGAGAGTACATGAATGAAGGTTAATGATGTGATATGGCAGACCTGTGTCCAATATGCATCGCAAAATGTTTGAAACATTAACATCATATATATATAATACCACATATCCAAACACACTGGGTCGCAGGGTTCAAAACATATGACATGTATAAAAAAAATGCTCCTTTTTACCAGCTCAGTCACAACCTCCTATTCATCTATTTTCAATGACTTATTTCATACTTAAATGTTTTTTAATGAACCGTATAAAATCTAGTACGTGCAGTAGACGGAATTCATCGGACACGGAAAAAACAAAAAGCACACACACTGTATAAAGATTTTTCTATTGTGTTATTGACTGTACGTTTGATTATTCCATGTGTAATTCTGTTGTTTTTGTCACACTGCTTTGCTTTATCTTGGCCAGGTCGCATTTGTAAATGAGAACTTGTTCTCAACTGGTCTACCTGGTTAAATAAAAGGTGAAATATATATATATATTTAAAAGCAGGGAAACTCCAGTTAAAGTGATGCATGACTGTAAAACATATCTTCAACAACACAGGCAGGATTATTCTTTGTCCATTGTTCAAATGCTATCGAGATGCAATCAACATACCCATATTGTCTTATCACCTGAACCAAGATATCAAGGTTGTAATCACGTTGTTGCCAAGAGATGCTTTTCCACTGCCTTGTAGCACCCCATCACCATGTTGTCCAATTAAAATAGCCTACCATCCTGCTAGGCTTTATATTTGCAAAGCCACAACCAAATGACAAGGTGAGAGAGGTGTGTGGGTGGGGGTGGGGGGGGGGGGGGGGGGGGGGGGGTGCAGAGAGTAGGCGGAACCCAACTCTTGGCCAAAGACCCAGGATAGATCACCTGCAGGATGAAATACGCCTAGAGCATCCTGTCTGGGGCCACATCCTTGGAAATATCACTCACCTACATAAAGAGAGTGGTTTGACTGTTCTAGCTATTGAATAGAACAACGAAGATGAGACGACTTACAGCATGTTTTGTCTGTAAAATGCACAATCTGTGTGGAATACAATCACGTAGAAAAATGTACTTAAATGTGTAAAGTACAAAAGTAACAGTTACACATGGGATAAACAAAACGTACAGTCAATAACACAAAATAATTACAGAAATTTGACTTTAGAATTATGACTGCAATGTCTGTAGGGAGCTGCCAGGCAATTTTTTCGAATTAATTTTATTTAACCAGGCAAGTCAGTTAAAAACAAATTCTTATTTACAATGACGGCCTACCGGGGAACAGTGGGTTAACTGCCTTGTTCAGGGGCAGAACGACATATTTTTACCTCGTCAGCTCGGGGATTCGATCGAGCAACCTTTTGGTTACTGGACCAACGCTCTAACCACTAGGCTACCTGCCACCCCAAATTTGCTCCTAAAGAACAACTATTTTTAAGTGGTTAAAAGTCTGGGCTGAGGAACGTAGGCATGTCTGTTAGTCTTTCAGGTCAACTGCAATTCACTTTGCCATCACCCGCCCACAACACTTACCGTTTATCTGAAACCCCAGATGATAAATCGGTTGCTGCTCTTGATGACATTCAGAATGGACCGAGGGACCCTCACCCAGACCATTAAAACAGATGAACAACAGTAGGAGCGGTTTTAAACAGCTCCCTTCAAATGTGGGATGAATAATTAAGAGGGCACAGCACAGCACATTTTATTTATTTATTTATTTTACCTTTATTTAACCAGGTAGGCAAGTTGAGAACAAGTTCTCATTTACAATTGCGACCTGGCGCAACATTGATGAAGCTAGCAAATTCCCATGAATGGTCAAAAAAACAAAAAAAAGACAAACGTCTTCAGCTTTGAGCGTGAGCGGTCATGCTTTATCAGCACCTCTGAGCTTAAGTCATCCTTTGTGAGTCTAGTCCATAACGCCAACTCTAAAGGTCAGGGTCTCAGGGGGGTGCAAGCCGGTCCTGTTTGTCCTACTACAGTATGGGAACCAACAATAGGATTAGGTCCTGTGTCTAAATGAAGACAAGGGGTAGTATTCTACCACTGTATATATCCTCAAATTAATCTACAGGACAAACACAGAAACATCCTTATGTAATATCTTGGCTAGCCAGTTGTAAAAACCACTGAGGAGGGCTGTTGTATTAAATGTATAGGACTAGCATTTTTGATCGAACAACTTTATTGACACTTAAAAAACGGAAGGTAAGATTGTACAAATAAGAGCATAATATGTGGTTCTGGGTTAACGTGAGTGTACTGTTATGCCGGAACCACACAGACTTTGCGTGTGAGTAGAGCGCGCCAAGTCACATCGCACTGCGTAGCGTATGCCAATTTAACGGTCACGAGCATCGATAATAAACAGTTGTGTTTGTGATGTTCGCTATGTAGCCCTTGTGAATTATTGTTGCACGCTCCTTTTGACTCACCCTATGTCATACGGGAGCCACCATACCCTGCCTCCTATTGTTATGTTGGCTCAGGAACATCAGGAGAGTTGTAGCTAATACACCCTAGCACTTAGAACGAGACTAGCTGAATTCTTTATTTCTACATAACATTATTCTGGAGTTTCCCAGCCGTAGCCTGCAAAGGCTATATGCCTGTGCTCGAAATCAACAAAGGCAGGCATAAAGTTATTGTTTTCAAATAGGCGTATGTATTATTGGTACTGGCAGCTCAACTTAAACACTTTTTAACTATACATTTCACAATTCCAGATGTCAATGCACAAACAGTCAATTTTCTTACTTTACCAGCATTGCTTCACGTAAACGTGAGAAAAAGAGACTGGATGTTCTAATTTGAAACGCATGATGGTCCGTCTGTTGTTTTCTCACATTCACCAGAGTGCATTCTAATTCCAGCGTGTACACGCTCGTTCACACACACACACACACACACAAAAAAACGCTTTGTTTGATATGGGCTTTACTCGAACCTGGATCTGGAGAAGACAACGACACAGGCAGACTATGGGGCATGCAATCTAGTTCCCCAGGCCCATAATATGTTTGAATGATTCATTAGAATTCACAAAAGGTATTGTTTGGCTGTTTTAACTTTCAGGTTAAATCCTATACATAATTTATACCTGACAAAACTGACTGAACTTAAAGAAACACAATGTATTCAAGGTATGGCAGGCCCCAGCCAGCCAGCAACCTCTGACAGCAGATAAAAGAAAACTAGCTCGATTCATTTTTTCTATGTCAAAGCTAAGTCCTATTGATTCAAATCCCATCTACAGATACGTGTCTGAATCCAGTATAAATGTCAGTGCTTGAACAGTGTAATTTCCAAATGCTCTTTCCTCTTAAATACAGCATAAATAGTTGATCAGTCATGTTTATTAAACACTATTTCAATACATTTTTAGAGGTTTTAGAGTTTAAATTAGAAGTGTTTGATACAAAACGCAAGATGTTCATTTGGAGTCACTCTGGATATTTGCGGAGAGATTCTCACCCTCTACTACAACATCTCCACGTCTTTAGTTAAGTAACTAGCGACGCCACAACATTAAAACAAAGATTCCCCTCTTAACATATGACATCTTTCATATAGCTTTGTTTCATATCTCCGCACCACCTATCTGCACTACCTTCGCTATCTAGCACGCCCGAGATTACATTGGAATTTAGCATTGCTTTGATGAAGCCTTGATGCAATAAAGCCATCTGGTCTCATCACGTGGAGCTTGCTTGATTTTTCTAAGCCCCATTTCTGCCCGGGCAGATCCCAGCGGATAAACTCCAACAGGGAGTGGGTTCCAAGTATTGTGTCCACACAGCCTTTATGATCCAACAACAGATAAGAAGTCTAGCTATTAATAGAACAATGATGGAGACATATGGCAGAGGATATAGTCAGGGAACGTAAGTAAATTGCTTACATGTTCTTTCCAAACCATCCCGTGTTTCATTGAAAATGCGCAATGCAGCAGAAAAATGATTGGTTAATGCTTTCAGAAGTTCAGTGCCACTGTAAAGCCACATTACTCAGGTTTGATGATGATGAGAGTCGATACACAGGGACCAAGGAGCAGAGATCAGTTTATAGCTATGGATAGACAGAGTATTCCTAATAGGCAATACAGTACTGTACTGACGTAGGCATGCTTTCATTCATTCATTTAATGTTATATAAAAATACACACGTTTTTAAATCAACCTGACGAGACCTGAAGAGAGACATGAAAAGAGCTGCAACCGTATTCTTCAAAAAAACTTGCCAAAATTGTTTATGCTATAGCCTAAGGGGATAAAAAAACATTTACAGTGCATTCAGAAAGACCCCTACACACAGTTACATTTCAGCCTTATTCTAAAATGATTGAATTAATCAATGTTTTCCCCATCTACCCACCCACAGTACCCCGTAATGACAAAGCAAAAACAGTAAAAAAAAAAATCTAAAACAGAAATACCTTATTTACATACGTATTCAGACGCTTTGCTATGAGACTCAAAATTGAGCTCAGGTGCATCTTGTTTCCATTCATCATCCTTGAGATGTTTCTACAACTTGATTGGAGTCCTGCTGTGGTAAATTCAACTGATTGGACATGATTTGGAAAGGACACACCTGTCTTTATAACGATCCCATAGCTGACAGTGCATGTCAGAGCAAAAGCCAAGCCATGAGGTCGAAGGGATTGTCCGTAGAGCTCAGAGACAGGATTGTGTCGAGGCACAAAAAATGTCTGCAGCATTGAAAGTCCCCAAGAACACAGTGGCCTCCATCATTCTTAAATGGAAGAAGTTTGGAACCATCAAGACTATTCCTAGAGCTGGCCGCCCACCCAAACTGAGCATTGGGGGAGAAGGGTGTTGGTCAGGGAGGTGACCAAGAACCCAATTGTCACTCTGACAGAGCTCCAGAAGGACAACAGTCTCTGTAGTACTCCACCAATCTGGCCTTTATCATAAAGTGGCCAGATGGAAAGCACATCAGACCATGAGAAACAAGATTCTCTGGTCTGATGAAACCAAGATATAAAATCTTTGGCCTGAATGCCAAGCGTCACATCTGGAAGAAACCTGGCCCGATCCCTATGGTGAAGCATGGAGGTGGCAGCATCATGCTGTGGGGATGTTTCTCAGCGGCAGGGACCGGGAGACTAGTCAGGATCGAGGGAAAAAAAAGAACGGAGCAAAGTACAGAGAGATCCTTGATGAAAACCTTTCCAGAGCGCTCAGCACCTCAGACTGGGCTGAATGTTCACTTTACAACAGGACCACAACCCTAAGCACACAGCCAAGACAACAAAGGAGTGGCATCTCTGAATGTCCTTGAATGGCCCAACCAGAGCCAAGACTTGAACCCGATCAAATAGCTCTGGAGACCTGAAAATAGCTTTGCAACGACGCTCACCATCCAACCTGACAGAGCTTGAGAGGATCTGCAAAGAATGGGAGAAAGTGCTGAGCAAAGGGTCTGAATACTTATCTAAATGGGATAGTTTTTTAAAGTCAAGGGTACTGAATACTTTCATGAATGAATGAACTTGAATACTGAACTCGAATGAACTTGAATACTTTCCATTTCCCATGGAGCAATCTGATGGGGAGAGCGGAGTATTAAAGTGACATACTGATGCTGCATCTATAATTAATCTGGTTGCTCTAAACAAAGTATTGTGTGTGGGGTTAAAGACCTGAGTGTGGGGGTTTGACCAGATATCCCATGGGGATCTGCCACAACCACACACCACTGAATACAACTAAACAAACCTTTGTATGTACAGTTGAAGTCGGAAGTTTACATACACCTTCACCAAATACACTGCTCAAAAAAATAAAGGGAACACTAAAATAACACATCCTAGATCTGAATGAATGAAATATTCTTATTAAATACTTTTTTCTTTACATAGTTGAATGTGCTGACAACAAAATCAAACAAAAATTATCAATGGAAATCAAATTGATCAACCCATGGAGGTCTGGATTTGGAGTCACACTCATAATCAAAGTGGAAAACCACACTACAGGCTGATCCAACTTTGATGTAATGTCCTTAAAACAAGTCAAAATGAGGCTCAGTAGTGTGTGTGGCCTCCATGTGCCTGTATGGCCTCCCTACAACACCTGGGCATGCTCCTGATGAGGTGGCGGATGGTCTCCTGAGGGATCTCCTCCCAGACCTGGACTAAAGCATCCGCCAACTCCTGGACAGTCTGTGGTGCAACGTGGCGTTGGTGGATGGAGCGAGACATGATGTCCCAGATGTGCTCAATTGGATTCAGGTCTGGGGAACGGGCGGGCCAGTCCATAGCATCACTGCCTTCCTCTTGCAGGAACTGCTGACACACTCCAGCAACATGAGGTCTAGCATTGTCTTGCAGTAGGAGGAACCCAGGGCCAACCACACCAGCATATGGTCTCACAAGGGGTCTGGGGATCTCATCTCGGTACCTAATGGCAGTTAGGATCACCACTTTATTTTAAGAATGTGAAATGCCAGAATAATAGAGAGAATTATTTATTTCAGCTTTTATTTCTTTCATCACATTCCCAGTGGGTCAGAAGTTTACATACACTCAATTAGTATTTGGTAGCATTGCCTTTAAATTGCTTAACTTGGGTCAAACATTTCAGGTAGCCTTCCACAAACTTCCCACAATAAGTTGGGTGAATTTTGGCCCATTCCTCCTGACAGAGCTGGTGTAACTGAGTCAGGTTTGTAGGCCTCCTTGCTCGCACACGCTTTTTCAGTTCTGCCCACAGGATTGAGGTCAGGGCTTTGTGATGGCCACTCCAATACCTTGACTTTGTTGTCCTTAAGCCATTTTGCCACAGCTTTGGAAGTATGCTTGGGGTCATTGTCCATTTTAAAGACCCTGAATGATGTCTTGATGTTGCTTCAATACATCCACATCATTTTCCTGCCTCATGATACCATCTATTTTGTGAAGTGCACCAGTCCCTCCTGCTGCAAAGTACCCCCACAACATGATGCTGCCACCCCCGTGCTTCACGGTTGGGATGGTGTTCTGCGGCTTGCAAGGACCCCCCTTTTTCCTCCAAACATATTGATGGTCATTATGGTCAAACGGTTCTATTTTTGTTTCATCAGACCAGAAGACATTTCTCCAAAAAGTACAATCTTTGTCCCCATGTGCAGTTGCAAACCGTAGTCTGGCTTTTTTATGGCGGTTTTGGAACAGTGGCTTCTTCCTTGCTGAGCGGCCTTTCAGGTTATGTCGATATAGGACTCGTTTTACTGTGGATATAGATACTTTTGTACCCGTTTCCTCCAGCATCTTCACAGGGTCCTTTGCTGTTGTTCTGGGATTGATTTGCACTTTTCGCAGCAAAGTACGTTCATCTCTAGGAGACAGAATGCGTCTCCTTCCTGAGCAGTATGATAGCTACGTGGTCACATGGTGTTTTTACTTGAGTACTATTGTTTGTACAGATGAATGTGGTACCTTCAGGCATTTGGAAATAGCTCCCATGGATGAACCAGACTTGGAGGTCTACCATTTTTGGGGGCAGAGGCCTTGGCGGATTTCTTTTGATTTTCCCATGATGTCAAGTAAAGAGGCACTGAGTTGGAAGGTAGGCCTTGAAATAAATCCACAGGTACACCTCCAATTATGTCAATTAGGCGATCAGAAGCTTCTAAAGTCATGACATCATTTTCTGGAATTTTCCAAGCTGTTTAAAGGCAGTCAACTTAGTGTATGTAAACTTCTGACCCACTGGAATAGTGATACAGTGAATTATAAGTATAATATATATAATTGTTGGAAAAATTACTTGTCATGCACAAAGTAGATGTCCTAACAGACTTGCCAAAACTATAGTTTGTTAACAACAAATTTGTGGAGTGGTTGAAAAATGTGTTTTAATGATTACAACCTAAGTGTAGGTAAACTTCCGACTTCAACTATATATCTAACAGTATATGAGAGAGAGAAGGAGGGTTATACACACACAGACAGTCTAGTGCCAGGTAAATACTGAATTAAATCAAAGAAATGTTGGTACTCGTGGGAATAATGGAGCAAAACCATGACTTTCTCAGTTAAAACAGTCTTAACACCACCTCCTCTCTGCATAGAACATTCGGCTATCATTAGATCTCAAAACACTTTCAGCACGAGTAAGCATCATACAGCGATTAACAAGAAGCATATCACTAATAATGCTCAGGCAAGCAAAGAAGATGCCAGTGATTGTGGAGAGAGAGAGAGAAAGACAGGAATAGAGACACAGAAACACACAGACAGAGACACAGACAGAGACGCAGACAGAGACACAGACAGAGACACAGACAGAGACGGTCTTCTAACCAATGCATGGATTCACATGTCATGACTCATCTTCTGAATGGCCGAAATAGCGCGGCACAAACAGTATTCAACACTTTCCACTCATTCCATTTCAGATCTCTCATTCAGCCTGTTGGGAAGTCACACTGTGGATGAAGGGCTGACTGACACAGAATCTATTGTGGCTGCAGATTGTGAGTGACACATTAATAACATAACACATGAAGCTAGTGTGCTGCAGAGTGATATTCAAAAACACTTTCACCGAATCCTCACATTCTACAATTCATTTTTTGGAAGTGCAAATTGGAGGATATTGCCACATGGTTGCCACAACGGAATAGGTTAAACCAACACTGACTTATCTTTCTCCGGGGATGTCTTCCAGCCTCGCTACAAGAGGCTCAGGTTGGAAAGCATGGTACAGACAATTTCATTCTGCCAAGATGAACACGCAACAAAACAGGACAAGTATAAGCCATAACAAAACGATTAGAGGGAGCTTTGCCTGCTACGGACTAGGCACTATGCACTTATCGCAGTGCCAAGGGCCAAACCCACAGCCCTTTCAAGAGCAACTCAAGCTTGAAACAATGTGCTCCAATTAAATGACAGAAACAGTGGCATGCCAAGGGCCGGGATACATGGACCCACCATGGACTCCATTTTGAAACTGTATACATGTAGTAGAATGTATGCTTTGGCTCAGGGAGGAGGGAGAGGCGAGGCTGATGGCTGCTATTCACCACTGTAGGGCCTCTTCTGTGTGGCAACCCTAGTGATTGTCTAGGCAGCCAGCTTGAGCCCTCTGGTATGCAGACACCGCGGCTGTGAGAGCCTTGACCATTTTTACAGTAGGCTTGTGGGAAACAAGCAACCACCAGGTCAAACGCCTACAGCTGCTTCCCTCTCAAAATCCACTAGGCTTATTCAACTAAATCCAACCCGATGCCGGACATAAATGGTGTGAAATGGTCAACCATCTAACTATCTATCTTTTGTAT
This sequence comes from Oncorhynchus kisutch, assembly GCF_002021735.2. Classification (NCBI taxonomy): domain Eukaryota; kingdom Metazoa; phylum Chordata; class Actinopteri; order Salmoniformes; family Salmonidae; genus Oncorhynchus; species Oncorhynchus kisutch. Next base: position 11,641,457 of record NC_034176.2, on the reverse strand, counting down.
AAAACTACAGCATTGTCGTAGTCATCTCTCTTTAGGGGAAAATACAGGACAAAGAATATGAGGCTACATGTAACAGTTCAAGACATAATACTCTTGATAACCAGCCTGAGAAAAGGCCTTTCATTTCCATGCAATAGTATTCATTATGTAGCCTACCTGGGGCATGTCGATCTTTAAGTAGTGCGGTACATACTATGCATGGAAATGTTGTTTTCCTGCATTACATGCAGCACCTTTCAACAGAATCCTCTATGATGTCAGATAAAATAAAAGGAAATATAAGGAAACAACCTTGTCTGTCATTAAAGGGCTGTTGACAGTACCTACCAGGACTGGCAAGGAAGACTGGCAAGGAAAACATACTGTAATGGCTACCCTTCCACAACCATTATGTGTTATCATATAGAAATAATGGACAAAGATGTTTTTACAACATCGAATGCAGCACAAAGACAGACAGCTAAATAACTATATACACAAGAGAATCCTACAGAGCAAAAAAATCCAAGAAAACAGGTCTGGTATATCAATATAAAAATCAGACTAGGTATTTCACCTCACTTCATAATGCCACAAGCTTCATTGAGATGAAAAGTTCTGATTTTCCTTCCCATTCCACAATCAACAGGGCTGGTTTGAGATCTCAGAATCCACGTAAACGTGTACGGATAGAGAGTCCGGACCACCTTAAACAACACCTTGAACAAAAACATTGGCTAACAAATAAAAATCACTTTGCTATTGCAGAAAGAAAAACAATGTCATCTGGCAATTTCCATTTTGCTGAAGAAACTGTTGTACAGGGCAAAACTAGCTCAGATTTGAGAACCAAGATCTGAGACGAAACAAGACAAACAAATGGGAATTAAATGTGTTTGGATGGATTTGCCACCTTCCCCACTCATGTCTGCATCAAACATGTATCGTGGGTGTGCTAAACAAGCTCTTCAACAAGCACAGAATTGGGGTATAGAAAATTAGGAAAGGGGGAATCAATGGTCCCCGCAGCAAATAAAGCTGTGACATCATTGTATGGGTACTATTATGCCACTGGGCTGAACACATCACCAGAGGAATGGATAATCACGGAACAATGGGCACCCTGAATGGGATCCCAAAGGAGAAAAAAAAACTAATCACCAAGGAGAAAAGAGCCCAAAAGATGGCTGCACAAAGCATCCTGGGCCATGAAGAGGATGACAAGCCCCAGACAAGGCTTTATTGTGCCATGTGACGGGTGGGAGTTTGAAGGGATTTCAGTCTGGCTGACAACATTTTGGTTTAAAAGCTATCCGATATATTGATCGCCTGTTATTTTACAGTTTTAACTCCAAGACTGCTTGTTAGCTCTGTGTTTTTGGGGGAAGATAGAAAGTCCTGAATGTTTTTGTTTTCAACTTGTAGCGGATCGTCTGTGGCAGAGACATGTGAGGAAGAGGAGCGTGGATGTTTTGAATAGGGATAATCACAGCACCTATTCATAAGTAAAATTGTAATGTTTAATTGCATTCTTTATCTCTCTAGCTGATAGTAAATGAGGTCACAGTATCACTGCGAGAATTCCAACAAAGAGCTTCCGCTCCTCAGTGGATAAATACATTAGAATCAGAAGTCTTTCAAGTCAGACGCTTTGATACAAAACAAGTAGGTTTGATGAAATATAATTAGTTAGGGCACTCACTGGCTGGGAATAGCATTACAAGGAAATGGCAACCAACAACAGCACACTCATGCATAAATCAGAATGACAGAACAGGAAAATACAATTAGGCATAATCTATTTATCTATACGAAGTAGGATGCCAGAAAACGCTAGTCTATGCGGTAGGGTGCAGGATTAGTTAAGAGATTTGAGGTGGAAATGAAAATGTTGAGGAAGAGAAGGCCACGTTTGGCAAGAACCGTCAATATACTGACAATTCTAACAGTTGGATCGAAGCAATTCCGTAGTAACCAACTTAATACACATTCAACCTATTTAAGCAATAAGGCCAGATGAGGTGTGGTATATGGCCAATATACCACGGCTAAAGGCTGTTCTTAAGCACGACGCTGCGCGGAGTGCCTGGACACAACCCTAAGCTGTGGTATATTGGCCATATATCACAAACCCGAGGTGCCTTATTGCTATTATAAACTGGTTACCTACGTAATTAGAGCTGTACAAATAAATGTTGGCATACCTGTAGTATACGGTGTGATATACCATGGCTGTCAGCCAAACAGCACTCAGGGCTCGAACAACCCAGTTTATAATATATCTTTGACCTCTCAAATTCAACCTTGAAGCCAGCCCCCCCCCCCCACCCCCCATTGTTCCCCTGTAACCAGGGACTGTTTTAGATGTGGGACACCAAAGTGTGTGCAATGAATTAATCAGGAAGAACAGAAAACCAGCAGGCTCCGGACCTCGTAGGGTAAGAGTTGAATACCTGTCCCTGCCTTAGACCATGAGATCAAAGACCTATAAATGAATAACCATTCTATGACTCATACTGAAGGTTAGATTAAATTAGCAAACTGGTAGGTTTATTTTAATTAGCTATGTCTACAAACACGATGTATAATGAGCTAATCCCCAAGCTGGTCCATTTAGAGCAGTGAGCAATGGAATCCTCTAATGCTGAGGGACAGAGAGATGAGAGAGGCCCATGGCCTGTTGAAGGATTTTACCATCTCAAACTTCAAGTAACATCTGAGAGACGTTGTTTGTGCGTTTGTGTGTGTGTGTTAGGGATATGTAACTCCAGCGGCTCCCTGGCTGGCTTGGATGGTGAGGAGAGGAGACAGGTTTCATACTATACACTACTGGAGGTTTGCTTGCTTCTCCTCTGGGATTGGGCTGATGAAGCAAGACACTGATCAGGTGGGAGTTCTCTAACTCCGATGCTTGGCTTCCAAATCAATAATGTACAGCTGTCCTCCCTCTCAGAGATCCAATATCACACTACCTGGAAGGTTATCTGGGTATTATCAAGTCTTCTCCTTTCAATGAACACGATATACTGAAATGGTTTCAGAGATAGTTGTTATTTTGTTATTAGGTGCATGCAGAATAACTTCTGAATTGAAAATATTTGTTAATGATATTGTGAAACTCTGAAGCCAAACAAGATGATCTACAGAAAACAATACATTATATTGTATATATATACATACACACACACACTTGAACTCCAGTTTAAAGTTGAATCAGAAAACCATTCTCTCTGTAGACAGCAGATCCTGGGAAGGCCAGAAATTGTTGTGGAGCAACAGTGCCCCCTCTTGGGTGTTAGAGGCAGAGCCTCTCAGCAGATTGTGATGAACTGTGGCTGCTCCTCCCATTAGCTTGGCTTGCCTCAGGTCTGTAGCTATCTATTCCCAACAGGGTCCATGTAAGTGGATTTAAATAAATTGATTGATGTTTTTCTTGCTTGGGAGGAAATATTGAGAGAACATTTTTTTTTATCTTCCCACTATAGTGTGCATGAGATAAAGAAAAGCACATATTACTGTTTGAGAGTGAGAGATTAATATTATTATTTTAAAATGTCTTCACATTTTCAAACAGTTTAGTAAGGCCCTCGTCCATAGAGACATACCAGCTCTACTGGTAGTACTGCTACTACCAGCAGTACTACACCTGCACCTGTTGACGACACAAGCTGTTCTGCTTCCACGAGCACATCCAATGCTAGCATCAGTAATTCTACATTTGTTGGTAGCCCAGCTAGCATGGACACTGGCAGTTGTGAATCTGATGCAGCCGAAGAGCTACTGGCCCCTTACCCGGGAAAGCACCGAACAACAGATGTTGGACCATAGAAGAGGCACAAATATGATGAGAAGTGCATTCAATTTGGGGTTCACCTATATTGGGAGTAGTGCCTTTCCTCAGCCACAGTGTTATATGTGCAAAAGTACTCTCTCAGCTCGATGAAGCCATCACTCTTGCGCAGACATTTAGAAACAAAACATGCCAATTTGAAAAAGAAGCCACAATTCTTCCTGCTGCCATGGATATGGGTGGGACAATGCTGGGGGAAAAGGCCAAACAACCGATACAGACAATGCCTTCATCAAACAACACTGCTTCATGATGCATCAGTGACACGGCTGTAGATGTTATGAAACAATCACTGCTTCGCATACAAGCCAGTGAATTCTATGCGTTAAAGCTGGATGAGTCAACAGACGTGGCAGGCCTGGCACAGCTCCTGGTATATGTCCGTTACGTTTATGGGGGGGTCAATTAAAAGGCAGACATCCTCTTCTGAAAACCAGGACAGTACTGGACAGCTTTGTGACATCAAATGGACTTCGGTGGTCAAGATGTGTTGGTATCTGTACTGATGGTGCAAAAGCCATGACAGGGGGAGACAGCGGAGTGGTAAGGCGCGTGCAAGCAGTTGCTCCTGGCGCAACTTGGGTAGACTGCAGCATTCATTACAGACCATAATTTTCACTTGTCTGACCACTTGCATGATGACGAGTTTCTCACATGACTGGCCTATCTGGGTGATGTTTTTTCTCGCCTGAATGATCTGAATCTAGGATTAAAAGGAACTCGACACAACTATATTCAAATTGTGGGACAAAATTGAGGCTATGACTGACCCTTTCCCTCCTGGACAAAAGGAACACCTACGTGAGAATGCTATTCACTGACTACAGCTCAGTGTTCAACAGCATAGTACCGTCAAAGCTCATCACTAAGCTAAGGATCCTGGGACTAAACACCTCCCTCTGCAACTGGATCCTAGAGTTCCTGACGGGACGCCCCCAGGTGGTGAGGGTAGGTAGCAACACGCTGATCCTCAACACTGGAACTCCCCAGGGGTGCCTGCTCAGTCCCCTCCTGTACTCCCTGTTCACCAACGACTGCATGGCCAGGCATGACTCCAACACCATCATTAAGTTTGCAGACGACGTAACAGTCCCTGATCACCGACAAACACAAGACAGCCTATAGGGAGGTCAGAGACCTGGCCGGGGGGTGCCAGAATAACAACCCATCCCTCAACGTAACCAATACTAAGGAGATGATTGTGGACTACAGGAAAAGGAGGACCGAGCACACCCCCATTCTCATCGACGGGGCTGTAGTGGAGTAGGTTGAGAGCTTCAAGTTCCTTGGTGTCCACATCAACAACAAACTAGAATAGCCCAAACACACCAAGACAGTCGTGAAGAGGGCACGACAAAGCCTATTCCCCCTCAGGAAACTAAAAAGATTTGGCATGGGTCCTGAGATCCTCAAAAGGTTCTACAGCTGCACCATCGAGAGCATCCTGACTTGTTGCATCACTGCCTGGTACGGCAATTGCTCGACCTCTGACCGCAAGGCATTACAGAGGGTAGTGTGTACGGCAAAGCTTCCTGCCATCCAGGACCTCTACACCAGGCGGTGTCAAAGGAAGGCCCTAAAAATTGTCAAATACCCCAGCCACCCCAGTCATAGACTGTTCTTTCTACTACCGCATGGCAAGGCGGTACCGGAGTCCCAAGTCTAGGACAAAAAGGCTTCTCAACAGTTTTTACCCCCAAGCCAGAAGACTCCTGAATAGGTAATCAAATGGACTATCCGGACTATCTGCATTGTGGGCCCCCCCAACCCCTCTTTTTATGCTGCTGCTACTCTGTGTATCATATATGCATAGTCGTTTAAACTATACATTCATGTACATGCTACCTCAATTGGTCCGACCAACCAGTGCTCCCACACATTGGCTAACCGGGCTATCTGCATTGTGTCGCGCCACCCACCACCCGCCAACCCCTCTTTTACACTACTGCTCTATGTTCATCATATATGCATTGTCACTAACCATATCTACATGTACATACTACCTCAATCAGCCCGACTAACCAGTGTCTGTATGTAGCCTCGCTACTTCTATAGCCTTGCTACTGTTTTTCCAATGTCTTTCTACTGTTGTTTTTATTTCTTTACTTACCTATTGTTCACCTAATACCTTTTTTTGCACTATTGGTTAGAGCCTGTAAGTAAGCATTTCACTGTAAGGTCTACTTGTTGTATTCGGCACAAGTGCACCCGAAACAGATGACACAAACAACTGGATTCGTTATCCCTTTAATGCTCTGCCTCCAGTCCACTTACCAATATCTGAACAAGAGAGCCTCATAGAAATTGCAACAAGAAGTTCTGTGAAAATTGAATTTAATCAAAAGCCTCTGCCAGATTTCTGGATTGGGCTGCGCTCAGAGTATCCTGCCTTTGTAAATTCTGCTGTTAAGACACTGATGCCCTTTGCAACCATGTACCTATGTGAGAGTGGATTCTCAGCCCTCACTAGCATGAAAACTAAATACAGGCACAGACTATGTGTGACAAACTCTCCAATACACTGATGTGATCTTCCTGTCTGGGTTAGCCCCCCCCCACCCTGATCTGTTCACCGGACGTGCTACCTGTCCCAGACCTGCTGTTTTCAACTCTCTAGAGACAGCAGGAGCGGTAGAGATACTCTTAATGATCGGCTATGAAAAGCCAACTGACATTTACTCCTGAGGTGCTGATTTGCTGCACCCTCGACAACTACTCTATTATTATTTGACCATGCTGGTCATTTATTAACATTTGAACATCTTGGCCATGTTCTGTTATAATCTCCACCCGGCACAGCCAGAAGAGGACTGGCCACCCCTCATAGCCTGGTTCCTCTCTAGGTTTTGGCCTTTCTAGGGATTTTTTCCTAGCCACCGTGCTTCTACACCTGCAATGCTTGCTGTTTGGGGTTTTAGGCTAGGTTTCTGTACAGCACTGAGATATCAGCTGATGTAAGAAGGGCTATATAAATATTTTTTATTTGAACCCAACATTGCAGAGTTATGAGCATCCTTTCAAGCACACCCTTCTCATTAACCTATGGTGAGTTATTCACAATATTCGATTGAACAAATAAGGTTTTATATGTAAGATAGTTCATTAAAGAGTACAATTATTTATTATTATTTGTGCCCTGGTCCGATAAGAGGTCTTTGTCACTTCCCACGAGCCGGATTGTGAAAAAACACACTCATTCTTATGTTTAATAAATGTATTGTATAGCGTCTGTGTGGCAGGCTACAATGATGGCAAAAACAACATTTGAGAGTGCGCTGACCCTGGTGCTAGAGGGGGGTACATGCAGCTGGAGGTTGAATGTTTGAAGGGGTACGGGACTATAAGAAGTTTGGGAACCACTGCCCTAGAGAAAACAAAAAAAACTATACATACCTCGGCCTAAACATCAGCCACACAGGTAACTTTCCACAAAGCTAGGAACGAGCTGAGAGACAAGGCAAGAAGGGGCTTCTATGCCATCAAAAGGAACATAAAATAATACATACGAATTAGGATCTGGTGAAGAAAACTTGAATCAGTTCTAGAACCCATTGCACTTCCTTGTTTTGAGGTGCGGGGTCCACTCACCAACCAAAAATGGGAAAACCACCAAATTGAAGAGACTGCATGTAGAATTCTGCAAAAAATATCCCTTTGTGTACAACGTAAAACACCAAATAATGCATGTAGAGCAGTATTAGGCCGATACCTGCTAATTATCAAAATGCAGAAAAGAGCTGTTAAATTCTACAACCACCTAAAGGAAGCCAATACCAAAACCTTCCATAACAAAGCCATCACCTACAGAGATTAACCTGGAGAAGAGACCCCTAAGCAAGCTGGTCCTGGGACTCACAAACACAAACAGACCCCACAGAGCATCACAATTAGACTCAACCAAATCATGAGAAAAGATAATTACTTGACACACTGGAAAGAATTAACAAAAAAATTAGCAAACTAGAATGCTATATGGCCCTAAAGAGAGTACACCGTGGTAGACTACCTGACCATTGTGACTTAAGGAAAGCTTTAACTATGTACAGACTCAGTGAGCATAGCCCTTCTATTGAGAAAGGCCGCCGTAGACAGACTTGGCTCTCAAGAGAACACAGGTTATGTGCACTCTGATCACAAAATGAGGTTGAAACTGAGCTGCACTCCCTAACCTGCCTAATATAGGACCATATTAGAGACACATATTTACCTCAGATTACACAGATTCACAAAGAATTCGAAAACAAACCCAATTTTGAGAAACTCCTATATCGACTGGGTGAAATACCATTGTGCCATCACAGTAGTAAGATTTGTGACCTGTTGCCACAAGAGCAACCAGTGAAGAACAAACACCATGGTAAATACAACCCATATTTGTTTATTTATTTTCCCTTTTGTACATCACTGTATATAGACATATGACATTTGAAATTCCTTTATTCTTTTGGAACTTCTGAGATTGTCATGTTTACTGTTAATTGTTCATTTCACTTACTTTGGCAATGTTAACATTTGTTTCTCATGCCAATAAATCCCGTATATTGATTTTAAGAGAGTGAGAGCGTGTGAGAGAGAGAGAGAGAGAGTGTGTGTGAGAGAGAGTGAGTGTGTGAGAGAGAGAGTGAGTGTGTGAGAGAGAGAGATCGCAGTCTGGGGACAGAATACTAACACCATAAACACAAACACCTGATAAACCTGTTGTTACCATAACAACCAAGGGAACCATTAGGTTCCCATTTTCTGATGAAAATCTGCAAATGCTGTCCATTGATGCACATAAATGGTCGACTGACACTGTACAGATACAGACCCCACAGGACTAAAAGGGAAGCTGGCCCTTGAGGCCATTGTTAACAAGCTCCCTGCTGTCTGGTTTCAGGTCTGCTTCATTGTCAAGAGGGACACATGCAGAATTAGCATCCATTTTGAAGATTGAATGGATCCCCTGAGATCTGCTAAGTAAACAGCCCCTCTGTTTTGAGTGGGTAACAAAGGTGTGTGTGTGTGTGTTCAACAGTGTGAAGTAGGCTATTTACCTCAGAATCTTCATTTCTGACACCGAGCTCCAGCACTGCATGTGGATCCTTCAACTTGGCTTGGGTGGACTTGGCCATCTGAAGGTTGAGCTGCCATCCGACATGTTCCAGCTATCAACCATACAGAAACCACAATAAAAACATTTAAAATAGTGTTCGTTGTTTGCAGTAACTTCATTGTTGATGCAATATCTCCAGCGGACTTGGCAGTTTCACCCATTAAGGATTCTAGCTTTAAGAAATCTTAAGAAACAATTCTGGGCCGTTTTTTCCCGATAGCGCTGCAATTTAGGCTTCGTTCAAAATCTTGATTCTATGTTTAGCGGAGATCTTGTATAAAGTGATGTGGAAGGGCAAGAAAGCACCTAACGACAAACTTAGCTGAGGCAGTCGATAAATAACAAGCATTTAAGTGCAACTTTAGTAACAATGGTTTTGGGAAACGGCTCTGATTAAACGATGCCTCAACGAAGGTTCTAACGATGATCTTAACCTTAAGATGCTTTTGGGGAAACCGGGCCCTGATCAGTTGGATGGTGCAGTGAAAGCACATTTAAAGCAGAGGCCCAATGGGACCGCTAAGTGGCAGAACGCTCCATTAATCTGCCTTAGCAGTGAAATAGATTAGGTGTGCTGAGAGGAGAGATAAGTGTTTAATGAAGCCGAGTGGCATAATAAACCTGGAGCTCTCTCTTTGTGGTCCCAGGACGGCACAGCACCAAGTGTGATCACACCCACTCGAGCCTCCCAAAGGGGACAATGCTAAAGACTACTTCCCAAATGGCACCCTATTCCCTAATGCTCCCTGTCAAAAGTAGTGGACTATAGCTGGTGTACTATATAGGGAATAAGGTACCACTTAGGACACCCCCGAAGACTGCTGTCGATGAGATTATCATGACAACATCACAGGCAATTGTTTTTTTTAAACCAGGCAAGTCAGTTAAGAACAAATTCTTATTTACAATGACGGACTACCGGGGAACAGTGGGTTAACTGCCTTGTTCAGGGGCAGAACGACAGATTTGTACCTTTTCAGCTCGGGGATTCGAACCAGCAACCTTTCCGTTACTGGCCCAACGCTCTAACCACTATGGTACCTGCCTGTTTTGACTCTATTCTATGGTGTTAATATACACAAAGATTTGTATAATTGTTTATGTTTAAATGATCAGTTGGATCTGGCAGTTTCCTGTCCATGCCAACATGGCTCGGGACGTTGGCTCAACTGGACTGGTTTAATGCCACAAAGAAAGCGCAAACGTTTTCTGCTTTCATTGTTTCGCCACTTGAGAGAGGAAAGCCTAAACCTTGCGTTGTACGCAATGCAATAACGCAAATAGCCATTCTACGTACTTGTGCAGCGACGCAATTTGTAACTGGACGCAACTACGCAAGATCGTAATTTCTCGTAGCTACAGTAGTGGCATTATTTCGCTGAGTACGTACGATATAAATAAAGAGTAAACAGCATAGCAGGGGCAGAATTATTGCACTGCCGTTGACACGGTTTCTTCTCACCTTTTTGGGAGCAAAAATCCTCTGCCTGACTTTCTCCACGACATCTGGGCAGACAGCGGTCCAGGCCTGGCAGAAGGCCTCCGCCTTCTCTGGGGAAAGATGGATCTTCTCCAGCTGCTGCTTCAGGGATGCAGGCTTCACATTATGATAGACAGCCTGCATAGAGATAGACGATATGTAATAGTGATAGACAGCATGCATAGAGATAGACGATCTGTAATAGTGATAGACAGCATGCATAGAAATAGACGATCTGCAATAGTGATAGACAGCCTGCATAGAGATAGACGATCTGTAATAGTGATATACGATCTGTAATAGTGATAGACAGCCTGCATAGAGATAGACGTTCTGTAATAGTGACAGACAGCCTGCATAGAGATAGACGATCTGTAATAGTGATATACGATCTGTAATAGTGACAGACAGCCTGCATAGAGATAGACGTTCTGTAATAGTGACAGACAGCCTGCATAGAGATAGACGTTCTGTAATAGTGACAGACAGCCTGCATAGAGATAGACGTTCTGTAATAGTGACAGACAGCCTGCATAGAGATAGACGATCTGTAATAGTGACAGCTAGCCTGCATTGAGATAGACGATCTGTAATAGTGATAGACAGCCCGCATAGAGATAGACGATCTGTAATAGTGATAGACAGCCTGCATAGAGATAGACGATCTGTAATAGTGATATACGATCTGCAATAGTGATAGACAGCCTGCATAGAGATAGATGATCTGTAATAGTGATATACGATCTGTAATAGTGATAGACAGCCCGCATTGGGATAGACAATCTGCAATAGTGATAGACAGCCTGCATTGAGATAGACGATCTGCAATCGTGATAGACGATCTGTAATAGTGATAGACGATCTGGAATAGTGATAGATGATCTGTAATAGTGATAGACAGCCTGCATTGAGATAGACGATCTGTTAGCGTGATAGACGATATGTAACAGCGATAGACGATCCGTAATAGCGATAGACGATCTGTAATAGTGACAGACGATCTGTAACAGTGACAGACGATCTGTAATAGTGACAGACGATCTGTAATAGTGACAGACGATCTGTAATAGTGACAGACGATCTATAATAGAGATAGACGATCTGTAATAGTGACAGACGATCTGTAATAGTGACAGACGATCTGTAATAGAGATAGACGATCTGTAATAGAGATAGACGATCTGTAATAGAGATAGATGATCTGTAATAGGACTCGAGGCACTTTCTTTTTATTCACCGTCGCTTAATACATGTTTAGACGCTAAATCTAGGTCTACATTTTTATATATTTTTTTATTTAATATCACATTTATTTAACCAGGTAGGCTAGTAGAGAAAAAGTTCTCATTTGCAACTGCGACCTGGCCAAGATAAAGCAAAGCAGTTCGACACAAACAACAACACAGAGTTACACATATAATAAACAAAACATACAGTCAATAATACAGTAGTAGAAAAGAAAACAAAAAGCTTTGATATACAGTGAGTGCAAATGAGGTAAGATAAGGGAGTTAAGGTAATAAATAGGCCATGGTGGCGAAGTAATTACAATAAAGCAATTAAACACTGGAGTGGTAGAAGATATCTACTGAGCATCCAACCAAGCTTTACTGAGGAAAACAGGGACATGTACAGTATGTGGCCATACCATTAAGATGTTATACCAATTCTACACGACAACTCAACTCACATTACTCAGTGGAGAAACCTACCATCAGGTGAAGTTTCCTGCAGAATTCTTGGTGAATTGCATTGATGAAAGTCAATGCTTCTGTAGATTGTTAGTAGTCAGCTATTTGGCTGGCAGCTGGCGTTTGTGTGAATACACTGTTATGGGGCGGCAGGCAGCCTAGTGGTTAGAGGTTTGGGCCAGTAGCCAAAAGGTTGCTGGATCGAATCCCCGAGCTGACAAGATAAAAATCTGTCCTTCTTCCCCTGAACAAGGCAGTTGACCCACTGTTCCCCGGTAGGCCGTCATTGTAAATAATAATTTGTTCTTAACTGACTTGCCTAGTTAAATAAAGGTTAAATAAGAAATATAACAAAGCATGTTCTCTTTCAGGCTTAATTATTTTATATTGTGACAATCATCACCAATAGCATCATAGAAGGGTTACAGTGTGCATACTCTGGATACTTGAGCACAGTGAAAACGTCATACAGAGCAATTTTAAAAAGGATGTATGTGACACCTAAAAATTCTCAAATCAGCTTCAAACTGGGCAACAGTACACTACATTCTAGACTGGAAATGGTAGGTTAACTGGGCAACAATGAATTTAATAGCATTCGGAAAGTATTCAGACCCCTTACCCTTTTCCATATTTTGTTACAGCCTAATTCTATATTCATTCAATTATTTAAATTGACGAGGAAAAAAACTATTTAAACAATCTAAACACAATACCCCAAAATGACAGAAATATGATTTTATTTTGCAAATGTATTAAACATAAAAAACAGAAATACCTTATTTACATAAGTATTCAGACCCTTTGCTATAAGAACCGAAATTGAGCTCAGGTGCATCCTCTTTCCATTGATCATCCTTGAGATGTTTCTACAACTTGATGGGAGTCCACTCAATTGATTTAGACATGATTTGGAAAGGTACACAAGTGTCTTCATAAGGTCCCACAGTTGAAGTGCATGTCAGAGCAAAAACCAAGCTATGAGGTCGAAGGAATTGTCCATAGAGCTCCGAGACAGGATTGTGTCAAGGCACAGATCTGGGCAAGGTTACCAAAAACAATCTGCAGCATTGAAGGTCCAAGAACACAGTAGCCTCCATCATTCTTAAATGGAAGAAATTTGGAACCACCAAGACTCGTCATAGAGCTGGCCGCCCGGCAAAACTGAGAAATTAGGGGAGAAGAGACTTGGTCAGGGACGTGACCAAGAACTCTATGGTAACTCTGACAGAGCTCCAGAGTTCCTCTGTGGAGATGGGAGAACCTTCCAGAAAGACAACCATCTATGCAGCACTCCACCAATCAGGCCTTTATGGTAGTGGCCAGACAGAAGCCACTGGGAGACTCCTGCTGCAGAAGGCACAGGACCTCAGACTGGGGCAAAGGTTCACCTTCCAACAGGACAACGACCCTAAGCAAACAGCCAGGACAACACAGGAGTGGCTTCGGGAAAAGTCTCTGAATGTCCTTGAGCCCAGTCAGAGCTCTGAAGAGAGCTGTCCGGCAGATTCATTAAATAGTATCCGCAAAACACCAGTCACAACGTTAACAGTGAAAAAGCGAATATGGGATGCTGGCCTTCTAGGCAGAGTTCCTCTGTCCAGCGTCTGTTCTTTTGCCCATCTTAATATTTTATTTTTATTGGCCACTATGGCATTTTCTTTTGCAACTCTGCCTAGAAGGCCAGCATTCTGAAGAAAATGCCATCTCTCAGACTGGTCAATAAAAAGAAAAGATTAAGATGGGTAAAAGAACACAGACGCTGGACAGAGGAACTCTGCCTAGAAGGCCAGCATCCCGTAGTCGCCTCTTCACTTGTGCACAGGTGCTTCTACACCTGCATTGCTTGCTGTTTGGTGTTTTAGGCTGGGTTTCTGTACAGCACTTTGAGATATCAGCTGATGTACGAAGGGCTATATAAATAAATTTGATTTGATTTGATTCACGGTTGACATTGAGACTGGTCTTTTGCGGATACTATTTAATGAAGCTGCCAGTTAAGGACTTGTGAGGCGTCTGTTTCTCAAACTAGACATTCTAATGTACTTGTCCTCCTGCTCAGTTGTGCACCGGGGCCGCCCACTCTTTCTATTCTGGTTAGCGCCAGTTTGCGCTGTTCTGTGAAGGGAGTTTTACACGGCTTTGTATGAGATCTTCAGTTTCTAGGCTATTTCTCGCATGGAATAGTCTTCATTTCTCAGAACATGAATAGACTGACGTGTTTCAGAAGAAAGTTCTTTGTTTCTGGCCATTTTGAGCCTGTAATCGAACCCACAAATACTGAAGCTTCAGATATTCAACTAGTCTAAAAGCCAGTTTTATTGCTTATTTAATCAGAACAGTTTGCAGCTGTGCTAACATAATTGCAAAAGGGTTTTCTAATGATCAATTAGCCTTTTAAAATGATAAACTTGGACTAGCTAACAATGTGCCATTGGAACACAGGAGTGATGTTTGGTGATTATGGGCCTCTGTACGCCTATGTAGATATTCCATTTTTTTAATTTAAATCAGCCGTTTCCAGCTACAATAGTCATTTACAACATTAACAATGTCTACATTGTATTTCTGATCATTTTCATGTTAAGTCAATGGACAAAAAAATAGATTTTCTTTGAAAAACAAAGACATTTCTAAGTGACCCCAAGCTTTTGACCGGCAGTGTAGATGTGCAGCGACGCTCTCCATCCAACCAAAAAGAGCTTGAGAGGTTCTACAGAGAAGAATGGGAGAAACTCCCCAAATACAAGTGTGCCAAGCTTGTAGCGTCATACCCAAGAAGACAATAGGCTGTATTCACTGCCAAAAGTGCTTCAACAAAGTACTGAGTAAAGGGTCTGAATGCTTATGGAAATGTAATTTCAGTTTTTATGTTTAATACATTTGCAAAAACTTCAACAAAAAAAAACTATTTTTGTTTTGTCATTATGGGGTATTGTGTGTAGATTGATGAAATTATTATTTTTAAATGATTTAATAAATTGTATAATAAGGCTGTAATGTAACAAAATGTGGAGGGGTCTGAATAATTTCCAAATGCACTGTATATACAAAAGTCTCTGGACACACCTTCAAATTAGTGGATTTGGATATTTCAGCCACACCCGTTGCTGACATTTGTTAAAAAAATTAGCATAGGGAGTAGAATGGCCAGTTTTAATTTTTTTTAATTTAATTTTTTTACATTTTACCTTTATTTAACCAGGCAAGTCAGTTAAGAACACATTCTTATTTTCAATGACGGCCTGGGAACAGTGGGTTAACTGCCTGTTCAGGGGCAGAACGCAACCTTCCGGTTACTAGTCCAATGCTCTAACCACTAGGCTACGCTGCCGCCCCGTACTGAAGAGCTCAGAGACTTTCAACGTGGCACCGTCATAGGATGCCACCTTTCCAACAAGTAAATTTGTCAAATCTCTGCCCTGCTAGAGCTGCCACGGTCAACTGGAAGTGCTGTTATTGTGAAGTGGAAACTTCTAGAAGCAACAAAGGCTCAGCTGCAAAGTGGATGTTCCCATAAGCTCACAGAACGAGACGATTCTGTGCTTCCAACTTTGTGGCAACAGGTTGGGGACAGCCTAATCGGCCATGCCGATTAATCGGTCGAATCTCTAATCAGTGCCCGACCTCACTGACGCTCGTGGCTGAATGGAAGCAAGTCCCTGCAGCAATGTTCCAACATCTAGTGGAAAGCCTTCACAGAACAGTGGAGGTTTTTATAGCAGCAAAGGGGGGGGGGGGACCAACTCCATTTTAATGCCCATTATTTTTGGAATAAGATGTTTGACAAGCAGGTGTGCACATACGTAAGGTTATTTAGTGTAGCTAGAGTTGAGGCGAACATCAAGGCCTACTTACCTGTTCTAGAATGAAGGCAGTTGTATCCAGCACCAGACTGAGATCCTGCTTGTCCAATGACAAAGCACTCTGCAGTTTCTGTTCTTCCTCCTCACTGAATGTGCGCTCTTCCTGAGGGACACAATTAACTTCATCATTCTTTGTAAACACATGTACTGGAAAAATGTATTCAAGTGGGCTGCAGTAGTATCATGACTAAAGCCTGATGTTTGACGGCATTAGAAAACACCAGTGCCACTTGCACCATTTAAAAAAATAAACAAGTGAGGCTTAGCATGCATGATACAGAGTTTGTGTAGCCTGGGTGCCAGTCGGTTTCTTCTTTCTCACCAACTAAGCCGTAAAGAATTGTCAGGTTGGACAATGACAGCAATGGAGTTAGCAAGAGAGACCAGGCAAGAGTATTTTGGAGCATATGTCTATGTTATGCTAATTATACGCCAGCTGACTTGCTCCCTCGAGACACCTACCTTCAGGTGAAGTTTCTGCAGA
Organism: Oncorhynchus kisutch; assembly: GCF_002021735.2. Taxonomy (NCBI): domain Eukaryota; kingdom Metazoa; phylum Chordata; class Actinopteri; order Salmoniformes; family Salmonidae; genus Oncorhynchus; species Oncorhynchus kisutch. The sequence continues at coordinate 11,625,012 of NC_034176.2, read as the reverse complement.
ATTCGTGAAAGTAGTCTGGAGAATTTATTCAGTTCAATTGTGTTGATGGAAGTTACTGCTTCTTTTATGCTGTGGATTGAATAACAACGTCAGATTGTGTGGAGCACAATTAGCTAACAGACATAGATGAAACTGCTCTCATGAATGGATGAGGAGGACTAGCCTAAAAATTCCGACTTTACGCTCGTACTGAATAAAAATTTACGAAAGTCTGATTCTTATGGCTGTAACATGACCTCTTTCTAATGTACATATTGCTATAGAGTGAGACCCTCGGCCAATTTCATAAAGATTGACAAGCAAGATGACTTTGACTTATATTTACCTAGCTAGCTTACTAGCTAGCAGGGCTAGCTTAACGTTTCAGTTAGAAAACATGTTCCCTTGAAGTAGAATAAACGGACACTAAATGCCTACCTTTGTGTTTCGGTGATTATGGCAGCCATCACGGTCTTCTGTATGTTGAACAAATATATTATTCGTTTAAATCTGTCACTACAAAATGCAACAGCAGGAATCCTTATTTTCTCTTCCTGTTGTGAAACGCGACCATCTACATTGGGCACTCAGCGTGTTCATTCACTAAACCCCTTTATTACACACAAATACCAAATCAATTTAATAGAACATTGTAATCTATGCTTTTATAATTAACAATAAGGTATATATATTACTGGTTTGCTTATGAACTGAGAATTAAATTTAATAAAAATGACTTTTCTGCATAAAAGCTGCGCAAGACTTGGCCTAAAGCAATCACGTGCTATCATACGAACTGCTTGATGGCCGAACTGCACATACTGTCGTATATTTGTGCATTACTTTTGTTCTGTATCGCAGTAAATTGTGAATCAATTATCAATGGCATTGTAGTTTAGTCAAGTACTGGCCACGAATATATTTTATGATGGCGTATTGCGTCATCTAGTAGCATGGCGCACCAACCACTTCCAAATGTAATCATGGGATCAAATAAAATTGTCACATGCGCCGAATACAACAGGTGTTGTCGGTAGTCCTTAACCAACAATGCAGCTCAAGAAAGAGTTCAGTTTATTTAGTAAATATTTTCTTAAGTAAAAAAATACACAAAATAACGAGGCTATATAAAGGGGGTACTGGTACCGAGGCAATGCGCTGCAGTACCGCTTGCTGTGCGATAGCAAAGAGAATAGTCTATGACTTGGTGACTGGAGTCTTTGACAATGTCCATAAGATGTTACCTACTTAGATCAAACTGTGGTCCAACTTGCTCTTCTTTCAGACAAACATACTTAACTGGCTATTATATTATTGAATACAATGAAACCGTTAACTGCCAACAAAAAATCCAAATATGCAAAAAATGATTCAATAGTTTATTAAGTTGCAAAAAACAAAAAACACATGCACTGATTAAATCAAGAGAAACATTTTTAACAAGATAATTTGATTAAACCATTGTGTATACAGGTAAGACAAAGAAATACAATTTCAGCATATATCGTCATATCAGTGGAGGCTGGTGAGGGGAGGACAGCTCATAATAGCTGGAACGGAGTGAATGGAAAACCATTCCACATATTCTGCTACAGCCATTACCACCAAGCCCGTCCTTTCTAATTAAGATGCCTCCAACCTCCTGTGCATCATATACTGTATATAAAGAATATTCGGTTTGTTTTACAAACCACTACTAAAGTATGAATTTACAATACTGTAGCAGCCACGACAGAAGGGCACACCTCCAGTGAGGGTCGAGGAATGGAATAAATAAATACTTCATTTTCTCAAACAGAACAAAGTCACAATGACATTCATTTAAAACCAGGGAGAGAAAGAAAAAAAGTTAACGCCAAAGAAATTCACACAGTACCTTCATGCTCTTTGAGAAAAGTTGGTATTTGTTCGGATTTTGGTTAAACAATTGCATGGTAAACATTGGTCGACTTCTGCACGGTGGGTCTCGCCGGTTATTTGAAGGAGGGTAAGTTTGGCACTTTTATACTGATGTCTCCAATGTTGATGTTTCTGGGCATTTCGGGGAGGTTCATGTTCTTTACGGCTGACACTGCGCGAGCAGGGGCTCCTGCAATACCAGCCTAGATACAAAACATAAATATAACAGAATTAAGAGTCCCTAGAAACACTTACACCACTCCACCCTCACAATGGACAGGGACACACAACAGCACAGGACGAAACATGCAGCACCACAGACGCCAGACAAAATGCAAAGCATCAACTATTAAAAACAGACATAATGTGCAAATGTACATCCAAATGCCTAGCTTCATATGCACATGCTATATTTGGTTCATTTATGATTTACATCACAACCAGGGCCAATTATGAATCAACTATGAGAACAGTGCTACATTCATTGATCTTAAAATATTAAAATGTCCTATTAAAAAGACAAGAGGCAGCATTGCTTGAAAAGTGAACCAAACAAATTCTTAAGGACTGATAAGGATACAAATGCAAGGAGAGAATTGGGTAAAGCAGAAAAAATGGATTTTGATATGAGGAGGAAATGAAGCTATAGTTATGTATAGGAAGTTTACAGAATTTAGAAAACATAAATTGGGCATGTGACGTGACTGAAGTGAAATGTCTTATATAGGCTGTGTCTTGGGAAACTAACTAGAGCAATATCAGATGGCCTAATGTAAATCACTCTACAAAGATTTACTGCTTACTCACATCTGTATGTGAGGGGGACCGAGTGGCGCAGCGGTCTAAGGCACTGCATCGCAGTGCTAGAGGCGTCACTACAGACCCGGGTTCGATCCAAGGCTGTATCACAACTGGCTGTGATTGGGAGTCCCATATGGCGGGGCAAAATTGGCCCAACGCCGTCGGAGTTAAGGGAGGGTTTGGCCAGGGTAGGCCGTCATTGTAAATAAGAATTTGCTCTTAACTGACTTGCCTAGTTAATTAAAGGTTGAATAAATAAAAACAAATCTGTATGTGAACATATCTTACAGCTTAAATATTTCTCAGTGAAATATAATACCATTATTAGAATTCATAATAGTTTCGTAGACCTTTTTATGACCATTCCTGAAGTACAATAAACACGTTTACCAGTTAGAACATTTAGGAACTTTTTCAAGGATATACTGTAATATATTACAATTTTAACAACTCAGAAGGGAACTCTTCACAAGGTAAGGTAAGGACTTAATAGTTGGTAACGTGGGTGACTATGTTCAATCTAGGCTAATGTTTGATTATTAAAAAAGTACATAAAACGATGCAAGCGACAGCTATTCAATGTTGAGTTATTTCCACAGCATTACCCAATGACATGTACCATGTGGGGAATTGTTGTAATACTGGGACACAGCAGGGTGTCTACTCTGTGGTATACTGAAGGAGAGGGAGGAGAAACACTAAAGCAGTGAATTTCAAAGCATTGTTCAATAGAAGATTTAAAAAGTTTCTAATATAATTTGAGATAAAAAAAAAATGAATAACATTTCTTGATCCCTAGATTGAGGGATTACTTTAAAAAAAATTGCAGCGGTTCTTCCACAGAATCTTCAGTCAGAAACATGTAAATTCAATCAGCTTCTAGGCTACACATTCTAGTTGTGAAAATGAGTAGAACTAGGCATCTCTTTTCAACTACCATAGGACCGGTTACAAATATTAAATCAGTAGCATTCACTAAATGTTTAAACCAGTTGTTTAGCCATTTCTACAATTATTTTCCAATGGTTTTGTTCTGAGCAGAACCCATTATTCCATCCCAATGTTCCCGACCAACAAAATAAAGAATTATACCTACGGAGGAGCGGCTTCTATGTAGGTATTTTGAATGTCTTTGAACTTCAGAGTTGGCTTAACGTTGGACCAACAAGCTTCTGAGTGTAGAGCGGCACCAAAATTAAAAACACATCTTACCTCTTTGTGGTTAATAAATCCAATGTGAAATGTGATAACTATAGTATCCCAAACTAGCAATGAAAAAGTAAATCCATTCTTCTAATAAGAAATGTCTCTCCCTGGACGAAGTTTCAGATTGACAGAGGGAGGACTTTGCATAGGCGCTTTTTTTGGGGGGGGGGGGGGGATTTTTTTGTTGTTGTTGCCCGGAACTTAAAATTATAGTATTAACCGGTTCCAATGCTTTAGAAATAACAGTTCGGTTGCGGAACATTATAGATCACATTCATTCCAGGTTCCGGGTTCTGTTCCCTAAACCGGTTCTAACCCTTGACGTACACAGAATTCTAATTTCATCCTCTGTAATTAAAAACACGAGGTCAGTTTAAGTGTCCTTCATAAATGTTGCTGCCCTCAAGTTGTGACAATACAGAGTAGCTACTGTCCTCAATGAGAACAACCCTGGGTTTTTACTGACCTTGGCAGCCAGTCAACTAAATTATACTGAATAGCCTATATGTAACAACTCAAGGGAGATAAATTAGACTTGCTCCTTGCCAGTTGCCGAAAGGCCTAGGTTTCTGGTCTAGTACTCAGTCACGCCGAGTGTTAGGTTTCCCCAAACAGGCATTACAACGGTGTCAGCACTGAGCTGTGACTGCCTGGAAAACCAAATGACTGGCTTGGGATATGGTCTGTTGATTAATAAACACTGATGTCACAACCCAGGGGGGAAAACACATTTCAAGTATGTAAACAGTAGTTTACATGTCATAAAAGCAGTCTGATGAGAGTTATAGGGCAGCAAAGCAGAGTGTGGTGACAAGGACCAGTAGAGATAACATGCGGTGTTGTACTTGGCTAGCTATGAGCCTAGCGAGATGTGGTTTGAAATTTTCAGCACCTGCGAAATTGAGACGAGACCTCGGTTACAAAACACAAACACCGAGCCAGACCCGACAGGTGAACAGTATAATTGCACCTCTTACAGCCTCACCACAGGAGGTCGGTGGCACCGTAATTGGGGAGGACGGGCTCGTGGTAATGGCTGGAGCGGAATCAGTGTAATGGTATCAAATAGATCAAAACACATGGTTTCCATGTGTTTGATGCCATTCCATTTGCTCCGTTACAGACATTATTAGGAGCCGTCCTCCCCTCAGGAGTCTCCACTGCTCTTCTTACTTACTATACTTTTGGTAAAAGTACCGTCGGCTACACGTATTACTCAAATGTAAACTTGCATACTTGCCACGTCTCTCGCGCTACATCTGGAGGTGACAGTTGCCCCCCCTTGAAGCAGGGCAGTGTAAAACAGAATGGTCTCATTGAGCCAACACTCCCACAGTATAAATGGTAATAGTGGAGCAATGTTTTTGAAACCGCTGAAATGTATTATTCAGATTATTTTGTTGCAGTAGCTGCTGGCTGCACTGAGCCACGTAAAGCTATAGAAGCCCATCACCACCACCAACAACAACAAAATGTAGATCATACGAATAGGAGATGTTTTCACTTGTAACACTGTGTTTTATTTAACACACATGTTTTAAATTGGGCTATGATAGGACCTGTTTATTTTTTGATTCAGGTAAAATAAAAATAAATTAACTCTGGCAGGTATAGCTGACAAACAGTTCTGTATGGCTAAGCCTAGTCTGCCCAATATTAAGTCCCTGTTGTCCTAAAAACTATTTACTGTCACCTTACATGGAGGTTTCAAATGATAATTGAAACATGTTAACCAATTTCCTTAATAGTAGCTAAGCAATATGGGGTTTCATTACTCTTTTTAAGTAACAGTGATAAATTGTTGGGTCTGCTGTAAAAGATAGTTTGTGACGTTGTTTTGATGTTATTAAGTGGTCGGCCCATGGAGAACTAGGTATAGTGTAAATTTGGGAGGTTACAGTACTTGGTTGGAAATTTAGCAGTACCTGTGTCTACCTGTCCTGTCTGGGAGACTGAAAGATAAACGTCTGTAAAGAGAGAAGAATGGAAAGAACTAGAAAGCGTCAGGGAAAAAGAGGAATGAGTAATGTTGTTAAAGCAGAGCAAAGTAATTACAGTTTATATATACACTGAACAACAATATAAACAACATGTAAAGTGTCGGTGCCATGTTTCATGAGCAGAAATAAAATATCCCAGACATTTTTCATAAGCACAAAAAGCTTATTGAGCTCAGATTTTGTGCACAAATTTGTTTATACCCCTGTTAGTTAGTATTTCTCCTTTGCCAAGCTAATCCATCCACCTGACAGGTGTGGCATATCAAGACGCTGATTGAACAGCATGATCATTACCCAGGTGCACCTTGTGCTGGAGACAATAAAAGGCCACTCTAAAATGTGCAGTTTTGTCACACAATGCCACAGATGTCTTGAGGGAGGCGTGATATTAGCATGCTGACTGCAGGAATGTCCACCAGAGCTGTTGCCACATAATAGAATGTTCATTTCTCTACCATAAACCGGCTACAACGTCGTTTTAGAGAATTTGGCAGTATGTCCAAACGGCCTCACTACCGCAGACCATGTGTAGTAACCACGCCAGCCCAGGACCTCCACATCCGGTTTCTTCACCTGCAGGATCATCTGAAACCAGCCACCCAGACAGCTGATGAAGCTGAGGAGTATTTCTGTCTGTAATAAAACCCTTGTGTGGGGAAAAACTCATTCAGATTGGCTGGGCCTAGCACCCAAGTGGGTGGGGCCTATACCCCCCCAGGCCCACCCATGGCTGCTCCCCTGCCCAGTCATGTGAAATCCATAGATTAGGGCCTAATGAATTTATTTCAATTGACTGATTTCCTCATATGAACTGTAACGCCATAAAATCTTTGAAATTGTTGCGTTTATATTTTTGTTCAGTATAAATAGAAAGTGATAAGACCTATCGTAGACCACATTCATAGACACTGACCTGAGAAGCCTCAACATCTCCAAATTCAAAGATACAGTTTGAGTTTTACATTGAGCTGGTTGAGCATGTGAAAGTGAACTAAATCCAATTTGTATTTTTTTTTTTGTACATACTGCTTGGAATTGGTTTAATTTACATAATTCTTATGACTCAGAATTAGCATTGGTGTTGAAGTTTGAATGATTATGAGGAACACTGCGGTCTAGGGTAGGTCCAAGAAGGAGAAGACGGAGCACATCTGTTTGTTGAACAGTCAAAGACACGGCTTACAATTCAAATGTCAATAATGATTCCATTTGATCAACCACAAAATACGGCCTAAAGTTGTTACCAAAGCATTGTTTAAATTGTTAAACACATCCACATTGCTACAGTGAGGTAAAAAATCTGTAGATGTTGGAAACAAAAATAACTTAACAGCAAGTTACCTTATATTGTGTAGTAGCACTACATTGCAATACAGCCAAGCAAACGTAACCTAACAAAATATCTCCTTCAAAGAACTTACTGATATACATTTGTGGCTTTTAAATATTTCGCTTCATATTCATTTATTTAACTAGAGAACTTTGTGTGTGTGTGTGTGTGTGTGTGTGTCAATTTAAAATACATCTTGTCTAAGTCATAATGGCATTGTTCTGCCATTGGCAAATGGCAATGATTCCATGAAACAATCTGTTTTAAAGAATGGTGAAATGTAAAGACTATATTCAAAGAGATCTGCAAATTAATTAAGAAAAAAAGTGACAACAGCTGCATGAGAACAAAGCAATATCTAGGCTTTAACATCATGGACAACTCACCTACAAGATATCAGCTCACAGATGTTAACAAGCTCAGCTCAGGACAACTTTAACATCAGAATGACCACAACTAACCATTCAAGTCATCCAAACGCTACCATCCCCTCTACATTAAAGCAAAATACACCAACAGGACATTTCCAGTCTGTAGAGTGGGATGAGCAATGTGTCTCATGAGGGTGTGTGATTACTGAGGATCAAGATTACGCAGATGCATTGGAAAATGTGTACATTTACATTCGGTAGAAGAGACGGTGTTTTATGATGATGATTATATCTTTGGGGGTTGGTTGGAAGAGAATTAGCATTCTATGTGGTGCAGCAGTGGAGCTCCAGAGAGCACAAATACTTATCAAGAGCATCACAAGAAGGACATGCAGGGTCCAGCATACACACATGCCTGCATGTACCCGGAGTATAGGAAGTCCTAGAGAAGTACTCTTACCTCCGATTTCTCCATTTTGTTTTGGGCGTCCACCTGTATGATGATCTCATTCATGTTGGTCTCCAGCACCATCCCCCCCATCACCATCTCTGCCAGTATATTGTGGACCTACAGGTTTAATAGAAGGTGATCTATTAACAGGTTATGCTCTGACTGAGAAAACATTAAATTGCTGTGACCCAAATGTTTTTTCTTGGGGGGGGGCTTTTTCTGTGTGCCTTTGAAACCTACAGGTTCTATTTCAAAGAGGAATTATTTTCTTAGACAATTAAAATGGATATTTATTATTGTTTGATATTGAAGAGGCTAAACAAATGTGAACAGGAGACGTAGCACCCTTGAAAACGGATGACCTGATGAGAGATATACACATGCAACCTCATCTCATGTAAAAACATTCAATATGCAAACATAAATCACACCAAGTCCCATTTATAATTTGTTTGTTTTATGTAGATTGCTTCGTTTCCTCAAGGCAGATAGGTTGCTTTGGTCATTAACAATGTTCCTGCATACACCAATGGCGTAGCCCTCAGTCTGGGTTTTCCCAGACTAGGTTATAGACTACTGCTGTCACAATTATCTTGCTTTCTCTTTGCTCATATTACCCTGTGTACACATGAATATCAATGGAATCTTTCTGCGTGAAATGAGGCAACCTGTGCAGAAAGTAACACAATATTCTGCTTCGCTGCAACAGACGTGGCTAGAAATGACGAGCCAGCAGGACCGAGCGTTATCACAGGGGAGATCAATTCACCTAGACAGTCTTATAGCAAATTAATTACACAATGGCACAGTCGGTGTCTATGGGGAGTCATACATTCACTGTGAACATTTAACTGTCTCTGATATAGGACATATTACAATGAACAGCGCATTGCTAGAATATGGTTGATACAATAGGTTGTACCTTGTCCACGTGGAAAATTAAGTCAAGTTCACAGACATTCTCGAAGCATTTGTCCAATGTTTCCACAAACACCTGTGGAGAGACAATCACATTCACTGAACAGTAATAATCTACTGAGTTAAGTTGGCCATAGTTTTACTCCATCAATGACACGTCCACCAACAACAAGCCAGTCTAAGATGGTGGTACCAAATGTTCATAGTTCGACAACAAAAAACGACCCCCCCCCCCCCCCCCCCAAGACTTGAGAAACATTACCTGGATAAGGTCTAGAATGCCAAGCTCGCTCTCAGAGGAATCGACGCAGAATACAAAGTAGAGCGTGGCATAGTGTCTGTAGATGAGCCTGTTCTCTGATCCACCAATCAACCTGACACAAAAACAAAACGAGGGGACAGTCGAAAAGTTCTCTGAACGGGGTGTATTCATTAGTGCACCAATACATACATGGGATAGTTGTCAGCACAATGATCATTAATGAAACACCAGTCAGTGTGATGTTTATTACGCAATACTAGGGTTACAAAAGGGTTGGAAACTTTCTGGTAAATTTCCGACATTTTCACAGAAACTTTCCATGGGAAGTTAAGCCCTGGAATTTGGGGAATTTTTCTAAAATTCATCAAAAAAAAGTTAAGTGTATCTTTTTTTGTGGGATACACAAAGCAATTCTAGGTCTTGTGGCATATTTTGATTCAACTATCCCTCTGCATGGAATTGCAACCCTCTGCATGCACACACAGTGTATTCTTCCATCACATATAAAGCTTATTCTCAAGATCTTGCACACTAATGAGTTGCTATTGAGCTCACACTATTTACCCACTAGGCTATTGAGCCCACAGGTAGCCTAGTGGTTAGAGCATTGGGCCAGTAACCAAAAGGTTGCTAGTTCGGATCCCCGAGCTGACAAGAAGTCTGTCCTTCTGCCCCTGAAAAAGGCAGTTAACCCACTGTTCCTAAGCCGTCATTGTAAATAAGAATTTGTTCTTAACTGACCTGCCTAGATAAATAAAAGTAAAAAAATATATATATATATAAAAAATGTTTGACAGTCTCCTGGAGGGGAAGGAGTCTCTCCAAGAAATGGCCATATCACAGTCTGCCGATATGGACAGCCCCATCAAGAGGATTCTCCTGGATGATGTATTTTGGGAGAGTGGTAAAGCAGCCTGAAACTGATAGCAGTAGCCATTGCACAGATTGAGGGAGACAACGACATCCTGTCTGATGTTCCGACTCTGCTTGCAGATGAAAGAGAAGAAGTCCATCCTGCCCTGCCCACTTCTCTGTTGCTCCAAGCAGGGGAAACTGCAGTTCTGAAATGCATCAAAAAGCATGAAGACTTCTGCCTGAAGCCTTTACACAATGCAGCGTACATGTTGGAGCCCAAGTATGCTGGCAAGAGCATCATGTCTGGTACAGAGATCAACAAGGCCTATGGTGCCATCACTACTGGGTCTCGCCACCTTGGCCTGGATGAGGTTCTTGGCAGCCTGGCGAAGTACACTTCCAAGCAAGGGCTTTGGGGTGGAGATGCAATATGGCAGTCGTGCCAACATATCTCATCAGCCAACTGGTGGAAGGGACTTTGTGGATCTGAGACTCTTTCCCCTGTTGCCTTCATCATCCTCCAAATCCCATCAACATCAGCCGCCTCAGAGCGCAACTGGTCCTTGTTTGGGAACACACACACCAAAGCACGCAACAGGCTGATCAATACACAGGTTGAAAAACTGGTGACCATCCAAGCATATTTGAGGCTTTTTGAGCCTGATAAGCCATCCTCAACAAGGTTGGAAAGTGACAGTGAAGATGAGGCCTCAGAGACTGATGTTCAAGAGGTGGACATTGAAGCCTGAGAGGAAGTCAACCAAAGCTTTAGTTTCTAGACTATCATTTTACAGATGTATAGTTTAAATGTTTTTGGGAGATGCGATGGATCATTCAATATTTCCTTATTATTGTTCAGTGGAATCATCCCATGGGAAGAGTCAACTCATTTAATTAAAGTTCAATTCGTAACTAAATAGTTTTGTTTCTATTGGAAGGATTTACTCATTTGCAATTATGTCTACTTATGATGAGGTAAAATGTTTATGTTTCTGTCTCCATATGATATGGTAAATATATCCAATGCAAAAAACATCTACATTGAATGGTATTAATATTCGTTTACATATATTTCCGTTAATTCCCACAGAAGGTTTCCACTTGTGAATATTACCCAAAATGTGCAACCCTACTCAATACACACATTCAATGACATGAAACACAGCCAAACATGTTGGTTTTATGAACAAGTAACCGGGTCAGGAGCTGCATTCACAATACAGCATTTGAATATCCAGACGTTGTTAAAAGTTTAAAGAAATATGCCAACAAAAAAATATCCTTTGATATTTATTTCATTAGTACATTATTGATATAGTCCCCCAAAAATGTGCATGTCAGCAATCAAGTTTAAGATATGTAACTTTCAAAATACAGAAATATGGCCCGTAATGATGATATATTTGCGTATTACATATCTGAAACTTGATTGCTGACAGGCAAAACATTTTGGGACTATATCAATAATGGACTAATGAAACATAACAATGAATAGTTTTTGGGTGGCATTTTCCTTTAACCTGCACTAGCCACTTGGTCCTGTAAATCTGTTGGACAAAAACAATCTGGCCCGTTTGATGCATTTAGCAGCATATGATGCAACATTCATTATTATATCAGCAATGGACTAATGAAACAAATATCAAAAGGATAGTTTTGGGGTGGAGTTTTCCTTTAAGTCCAGGCCAAGGACAGAAGCCTTGACCAATCGTTGGCCTGATAAAAGCATGTTGACCTGAGTCTGTGTCGAAGGTCAAGCTGCTTGAGCAACATCATATTTGTTGATGAGACTAAACTGTAGCATCATATACCAGGGATACCAGGGATCCCAGGGTTGTATTCACTAGGAACCAAACATAAGTAAATGGGCAGATCTCTAGGGAGACTAACCTGAACTTGCCTAATAAGTTTGTTGCCAAACATTTTACTACTGGTGTGCACTAATGAATACACCCCAGTTCTATTAGTCTCTGTTGAATGAGAGGTGGTTCCACAATGCAATGGCCTAACACCTGGGACTGCTTCATGAATGACGAATGAATATTCAACTATTCATAATGATCCAATTGATCTCTCCCCTGCTGGTCACCATCTGATAGGTTCCCTCTTTCTCCCTTAGCTCTCCCATGCAGTGAAATTTGTCATGAGCTGTTGCCTCGTGGAAAGCGGATTCTACTCGTGGAACATTGAGGTAGAGTAGCCCACATCATCAGCTCAAATGTTTGAATTTGTCTACATAGAATTGAAAGGATACGTATTTCATTGTGACATGATCAGGAAGTGTTAAGACAACGCTTCAGCTTAACACTTATGGATTTCAGTACTCCAGTGCAGCTTGACGTCTTAAAAGAATTCTCTTACATTCCACCTTCTAGAAAATTGCAGACGTTCTCATCTCTTTTGGACACCAGATGAAATGTTTCTCTGATGATTTGTTGTTCCGTGTCTTCGTTCTGTGGAACATAAATTACAAATACAGTCAGTGTGCATGGGAAAACCAAATTGTAAAGCTTTTGGTACAGGTCTTCACAACATTTATGCTTAAAACTATCCAAATGGCCTTTTTCCACACTCATAACCTAAAAGAAGTGGCAGGACATTCACTGCATACTCTCTCCAGTGTCCACATATTCTTGCAAATGTTCTCTCTGAAATATGTGTAAGTCAGGTCATTGCAGTGAAAGGAAATGCCTTCAAGTGATCATGTGAAATGAGTCAAGTGATATGAAGCATGAGACTAGGGGGAGAGGCCATAGCAGAGAGCTCTCCATGCCAATGCAAGCACAGAGACTCTGGTCTAGCATAATATCTCATAAACCTACTCTTCACTCTACTAAACATCTAGACACACACTCTCCTCGCTCTAGAAAAAGAAAAGGGCCATAATGCACAGTAGCATATACAGTACGCTGTCAATATTATTTTTGTTTTTTGAGCAACTCTCCCGTTGTTGAAATATGTGAGAAAAAAAACACTTTCCAAAATTACATTTAAAAAAAATGTAGGTAATTTCCATGTGAAAGGACCCATGTTTGTGCTTTTCTAATAACTACATTTCTGTGTTCTATTCATGTGCTTTTCTAATAACTACATTTCTGTGTTCTATTCATGTGCTTTTCTAATAACTACATTTCTGTGTTCTATTCATGTGCTTTTCTAATAACTACATTTCTGTGTTCTATTCATGTGCTTTTCTAATAACTACATTTCTGTGTTCTATTCATGTGCTTTTCTAATAACTACATTTCTGTGTTCTATTCATGTGCTTTTCTAATAACTACATTTCTGTGTTCTATTCATGTGCTTTTCTAATAACTACATTTCTGTGTTCTATTCATGTGCTTTTCTAATAACTACATTTCTGTGTTCTATTCATGTGCTTTTCTAATAACTGTTTTGTGTTCATGCAAGTGACTGACTGAAAGAATCCTCACCATCAGTAGCTGCAATTTGCTGCCCTATGTACATAGACATGGAACACTGGTCACTTTAATCATGTTTACATACTGTTTTACACATTTCATATGAGCAGTGCATTCGGAAAGTATTCAGACCCCTTGACTATTTCCACATGGTTTACATTACAGCCTTATTCTAAAATGTATTAAATAAATGCTCCTCATCAATCTACACACAATGACATGACAAAGCAAACAGGTTATTAGACATTTTTGCAAATGCATTAAAAATGTAAAACATAAAGACCTTATTTACATACAGTACCAGTCATTAGAAGACAAACTTTAAATAACACACGTAATCATGTAGTAACCAAACAAAAATAAAGAGTTAAACAAATCAAAATATATTTTAGATTCTTCAAAGTAGCCACCCTTTGCCTTGATGACAGCTTTGAACACTCACTGGCATTCTCTCAACCAGCTTCATGAGGAATGCTATTCCAACAGTCTTGAAGGAGTTCCCACATATGCCGAACACTTTTTGGCTGCTTTTCCTTTACTTTGCAGTCAAACTCATCCCAAACCAACGCAATTGGGTTGAGGTTGGGTTATTGTGGAGGCCAGGTCATCTGATGCAGCACAATCAATCTCCTTCTGGGTCAAATAGCCCTTACACAGCCTGGAGGTGTGTTTTGGGTCATTGTCATGTTGAAAAACAAATGATAGTTCCACTAAGCGCAAACCAGATGGGATGGCGTATCACTGCTGAATGGTGTGGTAGCCAGACTGGTTAACTGTGCCTTGAATTCTAAATAAATCACTGACAGTGTCACAAGCAAAGCACCCCCACACCTCTCCTCCATAGTGGGAACCACACATGCGAAGATTATCGGTTCACCTTCTCTGCGTCTCACAAAGACACGGTTGGAACCAAAAATCTCAAATTTGGACTCATCAGACCAAAGGACAGATTTCCACCGGTCTAATATCCATTGCTCGTGTTTCTTGGCCCAAGCAAGTCTCTTATTCTAATTGGTGTCTTTAGTAGTGGTTTCTTTGCAGCCATTCGACCATGAAGAACTGATTCACGCAATTGATGCTGAGATGTGTCTTACTTGAACTCTGTGAAGCATTTATTTATTGGGCTGCAATCGGAGGCTGGTAACTAATGGATTTATCCTCTGCAGCAGAGGTAACACTGGGTCTTCCTTTCCTGTGGCGGTCCTCATGAGAGCCAGTTTCATCATAGCGCTTGATGGTTTTTGGCAAATGCACTTGAAATGTTCTGTATTGACTGACCATCATGTCTGAAAGAAACGATGGACTGTCGTTTCTCTTTGCTTATTTGAGCCGTTCTTGCCATAATATGGACTTGGTCTTTTACAAATAGGGCTATCTTCTGTATACCACACCTACCTTGTCACAACTGATTGGCTAAAATGCATTAAGGAGGAAAGAAAATCCACAAATTAACAAGGCACACCTGTTATTGAAATGCATTCCAGGTGACTACATCACGAAGCTGGTTGAGAGAATGCTAAGCGTGTGCAAAGCTGTCAAGGCAAAAGGTGGCTACTTTGAAAAATCTCAAATAAACAAATATATTTTAACACTTTTTTTTTGCTTACTACATGATTCCATATGTGTTATTTCAAAGTGTTGATGTCTTCACTATTATTCTACAAAGTAGAAAATATTTTTAAAATAAAGAAGAACCCTAGAATGAGCAGGTGTGTCCAAACTTTTGACTGGTACTGTAAGTATTCAGACCCTTTGCTTTGTGACTCTAAATTGAGCTCATTCTGTTTCCAATGATCATCCTTGAAATGTTCCTACAACTTGGGAGTCCTTCTGTGGTCAATTCAATTGATTTGACATGATTTGGAAAGGCACACACACCGGTCTATATAAGATCCAACAGTTGACAGTTGTGCCAAGCTTATAGTGTCATACCAAAGAAGACCCGAGTCTAATTGCAGCCAAACAGTCCTTGACTGTGCTGTACTTTAATATCCAAACTTGTGAAAAATACAAGTTTATGATTGCTTCAGATGTGTAAATTAAATTGATTGGACATGATTTGCAAATGCATACACTTGTCTATAGAAGGTCCCACAGTTGACAGTGCATGTCAGAGCAAAAACCAAGCCAAGAGGTCAAAGGAATTGTCCGTAGAGCTCTTAGACAGGATTGTGTCTCGAGAAACAGATCTGGGGAAAGGTACCAAAACATTTCTCTAGCATTGAAGGTCCCCGGGAACACAGTGGTCTCCATCATTCTTAAAATGGAAGAAGTTTGGAACCACCAAGACTCGTTATAGAGCTGGCCGTCTGACCAAACTGAACAATCGGGGGAGAAGGGCCTTGGTCAGGGAGGTGACCAAGAACCTGATGGTCACTCTGACAGAGTTCCAGAGTTTCTCTGTGGAGATAGGAGAACCTTCCAGAAGGATAACCATCTCTGCAGCACTCCACCAATCTGGCCTTTATGGTAAAGTGGCCAGACAGAAGCCACTCCTCAGTAAAAAGGCACAACAACTCGCTTGGAGTTTGCCAAAATGCAACTAAAGACTCTCAGACCATGAGAAACAAGTTTCTCTGGTCTGATGAAACCAAGATTGAACTATTTTGCCTGAATGCCAAGCATCACATCTGGAGGAAACCTGGTACCACCCCTACGGTGAAGTATGGTGGTGGCAGCATCATGCTGTGGGGATGTTTTTCAGCGGCAGGGACTGGGAGACTAGTCAGGATCAAGGGAAAGATGAACAGAGCAAAGTACAGAGACGTCCTTGATGAAAACCTTCTCCAGAGTGCTCAGGACCTCAGACTGGGGCGAAGGTTCACTTTCCAACAAGACATCGACCCTAAGCACACAGCCAAGACAACGCATGAGTGGCTTCAGGACAAATCTCTGAAAGTCCTTGAGTGAACCAGCGAAGGCCCGGACTTGAACCCGATCGAACATCTCTGGAGAGACCTGAAAATAGCTGTGCAGCGACACTCCCCAGGCAACCTGACAGAGCTTGAGAGAATCTGCAGAGAAGAATAGGAGAAACTCCCCAAACACAGGCGTGCCAAGCTTGTAGCATGAGGCCCAATAATACTGGAGGCTGTAATTGCTGCCAAAGGTGATTCAACGAAGTACTGATTAAAGGGTCTGAATAGTTATGTAAATGTGATAGATATACATATATATATATTATTTTTAAAGAAATTTGCAAAGAAATTCTGCTTTGTCATTATGGGGTAATGTGTGTAGATTTGAGGGGGGGGGGAACAATTTCATCCATTTTAGAATAAGGCTGTAACGTAGCAAAAAATGTGAAATGTCAAGGGGTCTGAATATTTTCCGAATGTGCTGTATTCAGAGTTTTGGGAAAACGTGGAAAACAAACTGAGGGAGATTTTACAGAAATTCTTTTACCAAACTTTCCACCCGCGCAGTTATTCCAGTGAATGTGTAAAATTGTTAAAAGTAGTCATTGTGTATAGAGATATTTAGTTTTTAAACTTTGAAATCAATGGTTTTTGTTTGTCAAACATTTTAAGTGAAAAATCGTAGTCTCAGTGCAATTATGTTACTGTGGAATTGCCCCTTAGCTACGCTTGGGAATTAGTTTATCTATAACAACATTTAAAGATTATAGCCTTTTGTAAAGTCCTGTGTTGCTAAGGTGGTAGAGCATGGTGCCTGCCACCCCAGGGTTGCCTTCATTAATCTACAGTGGTGGAGAATTTTTTTTTGTCATACTTGAGTAAAAGTAAAGATAAGTACTGTAAATAGAAAATGACTCAAGTCAAAGTCACCCAGTAAAAAACTACTTGAGTAAAAGTATAAAAGTATTTGGTTTTAAATGCACTTAAGTATCAAAAGTATAAATCATTTCAAATTCCTTATATTAGGAAAACCATAGACATTTTCTAGTTTTCATTTATTTACAGATAGCAAGGGGCATGCTCCAACTCTCAGACATCATTCACATATGAAGCATGTGCTTAGTGAGTCTGCCAGATCAGACGCAGTCGGGATGACCAGGGATGTTCTCTTGATAAGTGTGAATTAGACAATTTTCTGTCCTGCTAAACATTCCTTTTGGGTGTCAGGGACAATATATGGAGTAAACAGTGCATCATTTTCTTTAGGAATGTAGTGAAGTAAAAGTTATCAAAATATTAATAGTAAAGATGCCCCAAAAAATGACTTAAGTAGTACATTAAAAGTAATTTTACACCACTGTTCATTTATCAGACTCTACATGGTTAGCTAGTCGGTCCCCTTGTCTACTAGCCTGTGACGAGTAATACATGTTCAGTTTTTAGAAGAAAAACAGCAACAATTTTGATGAGGAATTAATTGATTGATAGGCAGGAGCACAAGTCAATAACGTGAACATCGGCGTGTCATGTGACGTAAAGCATTTTGGACGGACAGAACGAACACTCAACATGTTTTACTCAGTGATCAGTGCACGAGACTGTGAGGAGACATGAACATCCCCAATCCAGTAGCTAGCCTGTGTGTGTAAAACGATAGCTATTCCGACACATGCTTAATTATTAAAATAACAATGTTGCTCTGTCTGATATAGCATATCCCAAGATCAATGACATAGCTACCCACGTAAACAAACCAGTAAAGTCTCACATTACACCACATAAACCAGTATAACGTTAGCTACTTAACCTTGTTTGTTTGCAATAATAATTGTGCAATTAATTAGCCAGAAATAGAGCTAGCTAGATAAACTAACATTGTTATATGCATGCAAGCTAGCTACAGCAGATTCGAAACAATTCATTGCATACTCACGTAATGCTCGTAGAATTTAGAAAGCCGAGGTTTCCCATGGTTGTTGAATATTAGTATGGCTTTAATCATGATGCTCAGTTTTATGAGGGGAAGAAACAATTTGATCAGTCTATAAATGACTGTTGTCAACACTCCAGTACCGACCCAGTCTACCTGGGAACCGACTCTAATCCGTCTCAATCTAGCTCAAATTACGGTTAGCAGGCTAACAACATGCCATTTCTCCATCCAGATTTTGCGGAAATAACCACACTCCACGTCAAACCATTCATATTCTTGTAACTACAGCAGCCGCGGTGGGTCAAACTATGATGGCAAACGTTTCATTGGACCAGTAAAAAATGAACATCTAACACCTACAATGCTTTCAGAAAGCATTCACACTCTTGTTTTTTCCCACATTTTGTTGTGTTATAGCCTGAATTTAAAATGGATTACGTTTATATTTTTTGTCACTGACCTACACACAATAACCAATGACGTCAAATTAGAATTCTGTTTTTCCTAAGTTTTACAAGTTAATTAAAAATGAAAAGCTTAAATTTCTTGAGTCAATAAGTATTCAACTCCTTTGCTATGTATGGCAAGACAAAATATGTTCTGAAGCTAAAAAAGCTTAACAAGTCACATAATAAATTGCATGTACTCACTCTTGTGCAATAATATTTTAGAAAATTATTTTTTTAAATCCTATCTCATCTCTGTACCCCACACATACAATTATCTGAAAGGTCCCTCAGTCGAGCAGTGAATTTCAAACACAGATTCAACCACAAAGACATGGCAGGTTTAGTAATACTGTGCAAAGAAGGGCCCCTATTGTTAGATGGATAAAAAGAAAGAAGCAGACTTTGAATATCCTTTTGAGCATGGTGAAGTTATTAATTACACTTTGGATGGTGTATCAATACACCCAGTCACTACAAAGATACAGGTTTCCTTTCTAACTCAGTTGCCAGAGAGTAAGGAAACCGCTCAGGGATTTCACAATGACGCCAATGGTGACTTTAGAACAATTACAGAGTTTAATGGCTGTGATATGAGAAAACTGAGGAAGGATCAACAACATTGTTGTTGGTTAGTGGTTAGAGCGTTGGACTAGTAACCGGAAGGTTGCAAGTTCAAACCCCTGAGCTGACAAGGTACAAATCTATTGTTCTGCCCCTGAACATGCATTTAACCCACTGTTCCTAGGCCGTCATTGAAAATAAGAATTTGTTCTTAACTGACTTGCCTGGTTAAATAAAGGTAAAATAAAAAAATCAGGTATGAAGGTAAGACCCAGATGCAGACCATGACGAATAAACAATTGTTTAATATTCCAATAGGAGCAGGCAATAGACAGGTCAAAGCAGGTGTCAGTAAACCAGAGGGCAATGGTACCGGGCCGCAGGCAGGCTCAGGGTGAGGCAGAGGTCACTAATCCAGAGGGGGGCAAAGGCATAGGTCAGCAGGCAGGCTCGGGGTCAGGCATAGGTCAGCAGGCAGGCTCGGGGTCAGGCATAGGTCAGCAGGCAGGCTCGGGGTCAGGCATAGGTCAGCAGGCAGGCTCGGGGGCAGGCAGATGGGTCAGGCAGGTGGACTCTGAGTCAGGACAAGGTCAAAACCAGGAGTGCGAGAAAAGAGAGAGACTGGAAAAAGCAGGAGCTGAGACACACAATGCTGGTTGACTTAAACAAATAAGACGAACTGGCAACAGACAAATAGAGAACCTAGGTATAAATACACAGGGGATAATGGGGAGGATGGGCGACACTTGGGGGGGGGGGGGTGGAGACAATCACAAAGACAGGTGAAACAGATCAGGGGGTGACAATTATCAACTTCTTTAAACCAATCATCAGTCATTTGTGTCAGTGCAGTACATGTTGAGTGCCCTTCTCTATAAGCATGCTGAAAGTCTGTTGTTTATTTATTTACAGAGAAATAGCATTACATCTGGTCAAACACCATTTATTTCCAAAAGTTTGCTAAGAGTCGGCAGACAGAGTTTGTTTAACAAAAAAAGTTATATATATATATATACAGTAATCAGTCAAAAGTTTGGACACAACTACTCATTCAAGGGTTTTTCTAAATGTTTACTATTTTCTACATTGTAGAATAAAAGTGAAGACATCAAAACTATAAAATAATGGAATCATGTAGTAACCAAAAAAGTGTTAAAGAAATCTAAATATATTTTATATTTGAGATTCTTAAAAGTAGCCACCCTTTGCCTTGATGACAGCTTTGCACACTCTTAGCATTCTCTCAACCAGCTTCATGAGATAGTCACCTGGAATGCATTTCAATTAACAGGTGTGCCTTGTTAAAAGGACATTTGTGGAATTTCATTCCTTCTTAATGAGTTTGAGCATTCAGTTGTGTTGTGACACGGTAGGGGTGGTATACAGAAGATAGCCCTATTTGGTAAAAGACCAAGTCCATATTATGGCAAGAACAGCTCAGATAAGCAATGAAAAACAACAGTCCATCATTACTTTAAGACATGAACGTCAGTCAATGAGTAAAATTTCAATAACTTTTTCTTCAAGTGCAGTCACAAAAACCATCAAGCGCTATGATGAAACTGGCTCTCATGAAGACCGCCACAGGAAAGGAAGACCCAGAGTTGCCTTTTCTGCAGAGGATAAGTTCATTAGAGGTAACTGCACCCCAAATAATTGCTTCACAGAATTCAAGTAACAGACACATCTCAGCATCAACTGTTCAGAGGAGACTGTGTGAATCAGGCCTTCATTTATTTTTATTTAACTAGGCAAGTCGGTTAAGAACAAATTCTTATTTACAATGGCAGCCTAGGAACAGTGGGTTAACTGCCTTGTTCAGGGGCAGAACAACATATTTTTACCTTGTCAGCCCAGGATTCAATCTAGCAACCTTTCGGTTACTGGCCCGACACTATAACCACTTGGCTACCTGTAGCTTCATGGTCAAATTGCTGCAAAGAAACCAGTACTAAAGGACACCAATAAGCAGAATAGACTTTCTTGGGTCAAGAAACACGAGCAATGGACATTAGACCGGTGGAAATCTGTACATTGGTCTGATGAGTCCAAATTTGAGATGTTTGGTTCCAACCGTCATGTCTTTGTGAGACGCAGAGTAGGTGAACGGATGATCTCAGCATGTGTAGTTCCCACTGTGAAGAATTGAGGAGAAGGTGTGGGGATGCTTTGCTTGTGACACGGTCAATGATTAATTTAGAATTCAAGGCACACAACCAGCATGGCTACCACACCATTCTGTAGCGATACACCATCCCATCTGGTTTGCGCTTAGTGGGACTATCATTTGTTTTTCAACAGGACAATGACCCAAAACACACCTCCAGGCGGTGGAAGGGCTATTTGACCAAGAAGGAGAGTGTTGGAGTGCTGCATCAGGTGACCTGGCCTCCACAATCACCCGACCTCAACCCAATTGTAATGGTTTGGGATGAGTTGGACTGCAGAGTGAAGGAAAAGCAGCCAAAAAGTGCTCAGCATATGCGGGAACTCCTTCAAGACTGTTGGAATAGCATTCCAGGTGGCTCCTATGAAGAATCTAAAAACTTTAATATATTTTGATTTGTTTAAGACTTTTTTTGTTACTACATGATACCATATACGTTTTTTCATAGTGTTGATGTCTTCACTATTATTCTACAATGTACAAAATAGTAAAAATAAAGAAAAACCCTTGAATGAGTAGGTGTGTCCAAACTCTTGACAGGTACTGTACATGCTAATATGGCCACTGGCTGAAAGCAAGCTGATTGATCGGCTGTTAGAACCAGTAAAGGGTGATTTACCAATCTTGAGATGTGTCTGTTACACAGCCATGCTGGTTGTGTCAGTTTCTCATCCCTGTTTTAAACAGACCTGAGAAAACTGGAGAGGCCCCCTCCTAAATCTGAAACCACTAGATAGTTTAAGCAAGTTGGTGGAAACTCTTCCTTTGCCAATCAGAAAGGCACAGTCACTTTGCTTACACCCCATATGGGTGTGTTGAGTGGGCATCAAGAAGTGTGCACGGTTTGAGGTAAGGGGTTGATTTTGGATCAAAGAGCCCTTACAGAGGGAGGTTTTTATGAACTGAAAAATGCTTGAGCAACTGTGTGGGCTGAAAATGGAAATATAAAGAAAATATGATAATTGGACGGTGTATGGAGGGTCTCACCATCTCTTTCTATGGCAGACTGGAGACTATTTTAGGGTTTTTCCAAGGAATACGTTTTCTGATTAAAGTACAAGATAGTAACATTAAAAATAAAATATTTGAAGAATGACTTATGGACATGGACAAGTGTATGAGTTGCATATAGTCCATGAAAGCAGTAGGTCTGATCTGACAACGTCATCCATACTCCCCCTAAATATTAAGTACTTTGAAATCTGAAAAGATCTGGATAGGTGTGTCCCAGTGACTTTCCTTGATGCTTTAAACTCATTCCTCTCTGTGTATTCCCACCAGATGTCAGAGATGAGTCTAAACGAGGCCAGGGGAGCCATGGCCTTTAGGGCAGCCCGTCTCAACCATAGGGGGCTGGGCTGCCTGGCGACTCCTCAGGCCAGACAATGGGAGATTCTTAATTGGTTTACTTCGACTCATCGCATCCTCTCTGTCCTCTCCTCCTTTTAAAAAGGTCAAAGGTTATCGAGGAGAGTAGGTGAGGAAACATGGAAATGAATGCACTTGTGAAAATGAAATAAGTCTCTCCTTCTCCACTCGCATCAGGCAGATGACGTTTACAGAGGAGGGATCCCGATAAGCAACAAGGTGTTATGGGTCTGCATAAAGCCTACTTCATTTTTTAAATGATTTGTCACTTCATAAGGGATAGCGTACACAGACAATTCGGCTTTGCAGCCTTCTTCAGTGTGTCGGCAGCCTTCTTCATAGGAGGAATCCCAAAATAAATGTGTTAAGTGGTTGTGCAAGATGTCTAGATTAAAAACTATATGCTACTTATATTTTAACATGTGCATGCTTTTCTCCTCTGAGGAAACAACAGTTGATTCAAAGGAGGTGTGGCGGATTTCAAAACGGCGTTGTGAGCTGGTAGGATACACATGAGTATCCTCAGCTGGAGGAGGCTATCGAGGAGATGAGCAAACTCCTCAGTTCGCCTATTAAAACCTCTTAAGCTGACAGTCCTTATTTTATTGATTTCCCACTATTTTAGACGACAGCCATCCAGACCTCCCTACGATCATGTCAACGTCCTCTGTCGAATAGAAGTCAATTTGCCTCTCTCTGGTGGTCAGCTGTATTATTACAATTCAATTCAATTCAAAGAGATTTATTGGCATTGGAAACATATGTTGACATTGCCAAAGCAAGTGAAATAAATAAACAAAATTGAAATAAACAATAAAAAATGTACAGTAAACATTACACTCACAAAAGTACCATTTGAAAAGAGACATTTCAAATGTAATATTATGGCTATATACAGTGTTGTAATTGTTACGGCTTTCTTCCATTGAAGGAGAGTCGGACCAAAATTCAGCGTGGTTAGTTTGATACATGTTTAATGAAAACGAATACAAACAATACAAAAACAACAAACGGAAAATGTGAAAACCTATACAGCCTGTCTGGTGAATACAAACACACTAAGACAGGAACAATCACCCACAAACACACAGTGAAACCCAGGCTACCTAAATATGGTTCCCAATCAGAGACAACGAGAATCACCTGACTCTGATTGAGAACCTCAGGCAGCCATAGACTATGCTAGACACCCCTACTCAGCCACAATCCCAATACCTACTAAAACCCCAATACAAAAACACAACACAAAAATAACCCCATGTCACACCCTGGGGCCTGTTGCACAAAAGTAGAATTAAGACATCCGGGATAAATGACTCAGCTGAGCTCAATGAAGCCAAAACATGTGCGTCCAGGCTTAATTGGTTGCACAAAGACCAAGCCAGGATGAGCAGACACGGATTCATTAAGCCAGGTGAAACCAATCCTGGATAGGTGCGCGCTCACGGCTCACTCAAATAGACCCCGCCACAGATCACAGATTAACTGGTTTACCATGGCAACTAGAGCCGCGTACTTTTCCCCGTCGGAAGCACAAATCCTCATGGAGGCATACGAGGAGGTAAAATATATAATTAAGAAGAAAGGCAACACCGCCACAGTGATAAAGCAAAGAGAAAAAGCGTGGCAAAGTATTGCAGACCGCCTGAATGCGTAAGTAGTGCACAATTGCACACTCACCGCTCCGCTGAAACATCACAATTACAATTCAAATATTTAATTCACATCTCCAAAAATGCAGTTGTACTGTAATTATGAAACGGTTACATTTTTTATTGAAATGCACTGCAGATGAGTGAAATTGTGTAAAGTAACTCCATCACACTGTATAAAGCTATGATAAATTTTTTGATATTTTTACTGAAAACAAGACAAAAATACCAAGTAATTTTTTGCAGTGTGACTCCATTAAATGTGTGTGTGTGTGTGTGTGTGTGTGTGTGTGTGTGTGTGTGTGTGTGTGTGTGTGTGTAGATTAAACATGAACGGGCCAAAACGGACATGGCAGCAGGTCAAAATCAAATACAAGAACATTCTGCAGAATGGTATGGTCCCTGACTAATATTTAACAAAGCACAAGCATATATTGTACCCAGAAGGTGCCTGCTCACACATTGTCTGTACTGTTTTAGCAGTGAAAAAGAATACCCACAGACAAGGCACGGGTGGTGGGTCACCAAAGGCTGACCTTACCCCAGCAGAGGACATGGCCTTGGAGCTAAATAAAGGCAGGCCCGTCTTAGAGGGGATCCCTGGGGGGAAAGAGACGAGCATAGGTTCCTCCCAAGATGCCACCCGCTTCATTCAAGGTATGTCCTTCCATCTCTACATGGGATACAACCACATTCATATTGAATCAATTTGGACTGTCTGACTTTGGTTTACCTATTGCCTTGCAGTGTCTGGCAGCACTGTGTTCCTGTTAGAGCCACCAGCACAAGCACCAGACGATGCTGATCCAGTGAGTACTCCATCAAAGGCATACTGTAGGCCTGGCATGTCTTGTCTACTAGCTTCAATATGAATCCGATTAAATGTGATAGGGTGAAGGCCCCAGTGCAGCAGCAACAGCACATGATGGAGACGATGATGAGGAGGAGACCATCTCTCTGGATTCCAGAAGGCATGAGGTATCATGTTAAGACTGTGAAAGTACTATTTACTCTACAATGGTGAGGAGTCCTCATCAAAATCTAAAAATCTCATTTCTTTTACAGGACCCAGATGCTATACAGTGGGAAAACCAGCCTGGCAACATAGTGCGTATTAATAAAAGGACACCACATCCTGCCAAATTCCAGCTGCGCTAATTGTATTGTGTTCACAGAGCTCACAAGCTATCAGAAAGTTGTATGGCAACCACCTCCGGCGCCAAATAGAACTGGCAGACATAGACATTCAGTACAAGAAGAAAGAGATGGAAAATCTTGCACTGGAGTTCGAAATAAAAAAGAGGACAATTAGGAAACTGGACCTTGAAATAAAAAAACTTGAGAGGGAGGTGAGATATGCCTTCAATGTACACTGTATGCTAACTGTAACACAAATGTATTAATCATTATTTTTCTTTCCTCCCCCAGCTCCAAGAAGATGACACAGCTCAAAATAAAAATTAGGTATATTCTCGTAAAGTCAAGTGAGCCATGACATATGAGCTCTTATTGTGAGCACACAGGACGGTGGCATCTTTCTAAGGTTTTTTTTATTTTCCCAGCAATCAGTACAACCAAGTCATCGTTATAAGGCATCGCCCTCTTTTGCCCACCCCCCCAGCACCAGGTGTGGCCACTAGCCTATATGAAGGCCCAAAATTGTGTGTTCCTTTCTGCTCTGACAATGGCATGCCCATTCGTGCGAGATGTGGTGGATGAAGAAGCACTTGTGCTGAGGAGAGCCTTCAGGCGAGAAAGGGTCTTCAGGGACCGGTTGGACCCACTGGCCTTCCCTGATGACCATCTATATGAAAGATACAGGTTTTCTGCAGATGGCATCAGGTATCTATGCAGACTACTGGGTCCCAGGATTAAGCACCGCACTGCACGGAGCCATGCACTGAGTGTGGAGCAAATGGTTTGTGTGGCCTTGCGCTTTTTTGCTAGTGGAGCCTTCCTGTACTCAGTGGGGGATGCAGAACAGCTGAACAAGGCCACAATTTGCCGCACAATAAGGAGTGTGTGTCTGGCTATCAAAGCATTAGCAGATGTCTTCATCTCCTTCCCTGGCCACAGAAGACTCTGTGACATCAAAGAGGAGTTCTATAGGATTGCAGGTAAGAGGATCTACAAATTACAGGACAACTGTTAACACATAGTAGGATACTCATTACTTTGTGTGACAGGTTTCCCCAATGTCATTGGTGCAGTGGACTGCACACACATAAGGATAAAAGCCCCCTCAGGTGCCCATGAGGCCGATTTTGTGAATAGGAAATCCTTTCACAGCATTAATGTTCAGGTGAACATAACTTTTTGATATTGTCCATTGACGAACACTCTGCATTGCCAGTGATGTGCATTGATTGGTGTAATATTCCTCATCTTATGATTTCAGATGGTCTGCAATGCTGACTGTGTGATCAGCAATGTTGTGGCAAAATGGCCTGGCTCAGTCCATGACTCCAGAATCTTTCGGGCCTCTGAAATCTATCACAAGGTAAGCCACACAACCCCTATTTATAACCATCATGGCTGTGTCAAGAATATCACTGTGTTTATGAGGTAGTAATGATGAGATTTTGTGTTGACAGGTGAATTCTCTGGTGTGTTGCTGGGAGACAGGGGGTATGGCTGCCAGCCTTTTCTCCTGACACCTTTCACAGACCCCCAGGAAGCACAGCAGGCCTACAACCATGCCCATGCCAGGACCAGGGCCAGAGTTGAAATGACCTTTGGCCTCCTGAAGGCACGCTTTCACTGCCTTCACAAATTAAGGGTCAGCCCTGTTAGGGCATGTGATATTACTGTGGCTTGTGCTGTCCTCCACAATGTGGCCTGCCTGAGGAAGGAGAGGGCCCCCAGAGTGCCACCAGCCATGGACTGGGACAATCCGGCAATCTTCCCTGATGACGACAGTGGTCGGCTGCTGAGGGACCAATATGTGTTGAATTATTTTAGTTAGTATGTGTGCTTTCAATTTTGGTTAAATATGTCCTGCGGTGGCAGAGGAATTAGGGTTTTTTTGGGTTCGTTTTTTGACGAATTTGGCCTCTTATGATGTTTGTGCGGTATACTGTGTGTAATACAAGGCTGCAGGGAGGCTACTGCATCCATTCATTTGTCTGTTCAGTTGATGTGTATGGATTTGTCCTGCATTTATTTTAGTGTGCAGACATGCAGGGTGTGTTATATACAGATCTTTGAATGTGTATGTATCATTTTGTATAATATGCTTGGATTCTGTGCTTTCCATCTTGTAGAGTCACTGTGACTTCAGTTTCGAAAAGAGCTGATGGTTTACCTGCTTTGTTTTGTCCTTATTCAATAAAGGAACATAATGTTAACCATTGTGTTTTTATATTCATATGGAATGTGTATTTGTTTATATGACAGTACTAGGGCCACACTGAAGAAAAAGGATAAAGTCATAAATTTATGAGGCTGGTTCTTTCTGCAGAAAAGCTACATATTGTTTTTACAGTTTTGATACTTATGACAATGTGATACTTAATATTCTGGCACATCAGCATGTCTTTGTTTATGAAACCATACTGAAGTACAATTTCACGAAATGCCCCACATCTGTCATTTTAACAACTGTCCTCCTTTAAAACAACTGGTTACAATATTATGACTTGTGTTTTTTTCCCCTCTGTGGCCCTAATATTCTATCATTTTATATATAGCCTTATAGTCTATGGGAAACTGTAAATGATCTAATGATAGCAACATCTAAAAATCATTTTTTTTATCCAAAATCATTGAAATTAATGATCACAAACGTTAAAATAACAGTGGGTCTAGTTATGTGATAACAATGTATAGTGAGCAGTGAAATAACTATTGGTTTCCATTTGTGGTGACTGCTGACTGACATTAGGGATGAGATTAAATAGATCCTGGAATTTAGCCTGGTCTGGAGCAGGCTAGCTCCACAGAATAAATCTCCATGGTAATTTATACCATAACATATCCTCCTGCCCCCTATCCATCTTTAGTGCAACCGGATTACGGATCAATTGAGCCAGGATCACCAAGATATCCTGGCTTAATCCCTTATCCTAGTTTTGTGCAACAGGCCCCAGGGCGTGACAGTAATGATGTGCAAAAAGTTACATCCATTTATATAACTTCACTACAACGTTACCTAAAGAAAAACATTTATTTAGCTTGACTTCTTTCCGGCACAGACATAGCAAAGCAAACGCTGAATTTGTCTTGCGCAGACTGATCTAAATACTACGATAAAAAATGTGACCTACACACGTCCTTACACCCAAAATAAGTAAAGAAGTCATTTTGTGTGGAAGTCAAACATTTGTTTTCTATGGGAGTCAGACACTTTGCATATTCCCAGAATGACAAAATTGAGCACTTTACATAGCCCTTCTCCCCTTGTCTATAGAAGGGAAGCCCATTACTACATTAATAAAATATTGTCCTCTTGCTAGATTGATGACTAAACTCATAGCGTGCAAAATGTCTGTCAGCTCAACTGGTTATTAACTAATTGATACACTCCTACATATGGCAACCACTTATCGGTTTCTGGGTCACGTGGGAGAGGAGGACGGAGGATTCAAAGAGAGTACTGACTTTTTCCCAATTGAGAATCTCCCCCTTTCGGATTGAGCTCCCCCAGGGTTGGGGGGTCAAGGGTCAGTTATCCCACGCTCTCTCCCTTTCTCTCTCTTTTGAGTGAATTGGGAGTCATCAGCGGTGTACTCATTAGTGGCATACAATAGCTAAACATTTTGCACCATAGCAAACCGGTTACTCCAAACACTGCAACGTGATGTAAAAGCTGTTGAGTTCCGTTTTGTTGGTAGAGCATGGCGCTTGCAACGCCAGGGTTGTGGGTTAGATTCATACGGGGGCGAGTATGTGGGAAATAAGTATGAAAATGTATGCTGTTGCTCTGGATAGAAGTGTCTGTGAAATGTAAATGATAAGAGTGTCTGCTAAATTACTTAAGTGTTTTGATTAGGGGAAGGGTTACTAACATGCAAAGTATCTAAAACATTGTAAACAGTTGCTAAAATGCTCAAGTTATATGTGATTTGAACATGCAACCTTTGGGTTGCTAGACATTCACGTTATATTCCCAACCTCCTTTTGTTTTTGGCTTAAGTAACCTTCTGTCTTATGAAACCATACTAAACGTAGCATATCATACTAGCAAAGACATTATAGTAAGAAGATAGGCAAAAACTACTTCTCGAATAGAAATCCCTGATCACACTTGTTAGTGATGTCATGGCAACGTTAGCTAGCTAAGCTCATGCCGAGAAAGACTTCATCGATATCAGTTTGTCTCTGTAGATGGTTTGTCCTCTGACAAATCAACTGTAAATTTCGGTGTTCCTCAAGGCTCCGTTTAGTACCAATATTGTTTTCACCATGTAGTTTACCTCTTGGTGATGTCATTCGGAAACATAATGTTAACTTTCACTGCTATACGGACGACACACAGCTGTAAATTTCGATGAAACATGGTGAAGCCCCAAAATTGCCCTCCCTGGAAGCATGTGTTTCAGACATAAGGAAGTGGATGGCGGCAAATGTTCTAAAACTCGGACAAAACAGAGATGCTAGTTCTAGGTCCCGAGAAACAAAGAGATCTTCTGTTGAATCTGACAATTAATCTTGAGTGGTCCTACAGTCATCTCAAATAAAACTGTGAAGGACCTCGGCTTTACTCTGGACCCTGATCTCTCTTTTGATAAACATATCAAGACTGTTTCAAGGACAACTTTTTTTCCATCTACGTAACATTGCAAAAATCTGAAACTTTCTGTCCAGAAATGATGCAGAAAAACTAATCCATGCTTTTGTCACTTCTAGGTTAGACTACTGCAATGCTCTACTTTCCGGCTACCCGGATAAAGCACTAAGTAAACTTCAGTTAGTGCTAAACACGGCCGCTAGAATCTTGACTAGAACCAAAAATTAGATCATAATACACACGGGCTTCCTGTTGGCTAGGGCTGATTTCAAGGTTTTACTGCTAACCTACAAAGCATTACATGGGCTTGCTCCTACCTATCTTTCCGATTTGGTCCTGCCGTACATACCTACACGTACGCTACGGTCACAAGATGCAGGCCTCCTTACTATCCCTAGAATTTCTAAGCAAACAGCTGGAGGCAGGGCTTTCCCCTATAGAGCTACATTTTTATGGAATGATCTGCCTACCCATGTGAGATACGCAGACTTGGTCTCGACAATTAAGTCTTTATTGAAGACTCATCTCTTCAGTAGGTCCTATGATTGAGTGTAGTCTGGCCCAGGAGTGTGAAGGTGAACGGTAAGGCACTGGAGCAACAAACCGCCCTTGCTGTCTCTGTCTGAAGGTTCCCCTCTCTCCACTGGGATTCTCTGCCTCAAACCCTATTACAGGGGCTGAGTCACTGGCTTACTGGTGCTCTTCCATGCCGTCCCTAGGAGGGGTGCATCACTTGAGTGGGTGGAGTCACTGACGTGATCTTTTTGTCCAGGTTGGCACCCCCTTTGGGTTCGTGCCGTTGGGGAGATCTTTGTGGGCTATCCTCGGCCTTGTCTCAGGATGGTAAGTTGGTGGTTGAAGATATCCCTCTAGTGGTGTGTGGGCTGTGCTTTGGCAAAGTGAGTGGGGTTATATCCTACCTGTTTGGCCCTGTCCTGGGGTATCGTCGGATGGGGCCACAGTGTCTCCCGACACCTCCTATCTCAGCCTCCAGTATTTAAGCTGCAATAGTTTATGTGTCAGGGGGCTAGGGTCAGTCTGTTATATCTGGAGTATTTCTCCTGTCTTATCTGGTGTCCTGTGTGAATTTAAGTATGCTCTCTCTAATTTTCTTTCTTTCTCTCTGAGAACCTGAGCCCTAGGACCATGCCTTGGGACTACCTGGCCTGATGACTCCTTGCTGTCCCCAGTCCAACTGGTCGTGCTCCAGTTTCAACTGTTCTGCCTGCGGCTATGGAACCCTGACCTGTTCACCGGATGTGCTACCTTGTCCCAGACTTTCTGTTTTCAACTCTCTAGAGACAGCAAGAGCGGTAGAGGTACTCTGAATGATCGGCTATGAAAAGCCAACTGACATTTACTTCTGAGGTGCTGACCTGTTGCGCCCTCTGCACTCTCTACAACCACTTATTATTATTTGACCCTACTGGTCGTCTATGAACATTTGAACATCTTGGCCATGTTCTGTTATAATCTCCACCTGGCACAGCCAGGAGAGGAGTGGCCACCCCTCATAGCCTGGATCCCCTCTAGGTTTCTTCCTAGGTTCCGGCCTTTCTAGGTAGTTTTTCCTAGCCGCCACCGTGCTTCTACACCTACATTGCTTGCTGTTTGGGGTTTTAGGCTGGGGCTTTATAAATACATTTGATTGATTAATCGGGTGTAACGGTCGAACTGCGCATGTGCAGGCAGTCAAATCAAAGGCACTCGATATAAAGGCACTCGATATAAAGTTGTTTTTGACGAAAATGAAAATATGTCAGTTTGTCACCTTCACGAGATTGAAGTAATAACATGTTCAGCTACTTAAGACATTGGCTCAAATCTTGGTTGTGCCTTTAAATTTCGAGAAAATGAACAACTAAGGAAGAATTTTTCACTTCTCGCATTCTTCTCAAACCCCAAATCCCAGCCTGGTCTGTTTCGCAAACGTTACCTCTGGGTTTAGAAACTCTGCGAGACTAATTTGAGTGTCATATACATACATTTACTATGTTACGTCTAGTATTTGAGGCCATGCTAATCCATAACATGTAATGGTGTCACCATTTCCCATTTGGTCCAATCGTTTAATTTAGTAAAGTAGTGAAATAGCTATGTGGGAGAATGACATCCCCATTACGCCCATTTACCTGATCAATTGGAAACGGCAATCTTCTGAGTAGTCTACTTCCACACTTCTCTAATTGGGCCATAATTTTCCATTTTGGACATTACGTTCCACCTGGGTTAAGGCCCTAGGTGGCGCAAGAGTCCAATGATTTTGATAAAACGAGAATGAACATAAATTGCATTGGAACGCAACATCTGTATGTCCAAGGTGTGTAGAAATTAAATTGGTCATGATGCCTGGCCACAACTGTTCATCATGAAATTCAATCTTGATATTTACGATATATACATTTTTTTACCTTACAAACATAAAAAATGATAGGTAGAAGTTATTAGTTCCATATATTTTGACGAAGATATATCCTCTTTAGACCTAAATGTTGCTATCTATGAGATCATGTGTAATATGCCAGTTTATAGTGTACATCACATCACCATGGATACAGGCCTGATACCCTTATATTTGGCAGCATGTCAAGGAAGACAATCGTCCCACTTCCTTTCCATAAATTGGGAACAAATTACACCCTGACTGACTAATTTATAGGTTTGTGGTGGGAAATTGCATCCATAAACATGGTTTAACTTCACATGGTGTCTTGACTTTAACGCACAGGATTTGAGGACTACGTGTTACTTTTTGAATGATCCTGTGAATATGTGCAGGAAGTATAGCAGCGGGTGATAAAACGATATAGCCTAATGTAACAGTAGTCTGTACCCTCGCCCATACCCGGGCTCAAACCAGGGACCCTCTGCACACATCAACAATTGACACCCACGAAGCATCGTTACCCATCGCTCCACAAAAACCGCGTCCCTTTGGTTACACTAAGGTAATAAATAAAGACACACGTTAACAAAAAGCTAAAATATCATATAACCCTATATATTCTACAACAGGAATAATGCCCCTGCCTATTAAATTATCTCAATTAAAACTCTTTCTCTGAATGACGGATATTGAACCCAGGTCACCGAGTGCTGCAACTGTGCAAGACGCGAGCTAAGCATTGGCAATAGCTCTGGTAAGTAACGTTTCAGACACGTTAGTCATCGATCACCTGTGCATGGTTCAATTCCAGTTACCACACCATCACGTTACACGTAACCCCATTTGACATCCTACTCTGAAAAACTGACAATATAAGAAAAGGTACCAATGGGACTGAGTGGTCTACAATGCGCCACAAGATTGTGTTAGCCCGCTAAGCTATAGCTTAGACATTTGCTTGGGGGAGCTAACGCAACTCTTCAGGACCCAGGCAGGGTTACTCATCAGTGTGGTTCACCTCCCAACAGCCATAATATTGCATTTAAATGACTGGATGTGAGCTCAAAATGGGCAGTTGTTGCTCTCACAGATGATGTATGAAAAGCTTGAGTGGTTCTAGACAATACAATTGCCTATGATCAGATATAAATAGGCATATTCTCCTTATTTAACAAACAATGCTAACAAAACTAAATGAAAATTTGCATTACAAAGTGATTACATTATTTATGAAAACATGTAATTATGCTTTAAATTCAACTCTTAATTGAATTATCTCACAAGTGATATCGTGTTTTGTTGTTACTAAAACTCTGCTATCTCTTCTCTCGCTCTCCATTGTTGACTCAATTCCTGAGACCCGACTCATTAAAAGGTTCAAAGGGGGTTATTGTAGATTGTCAAAGCAAAAATCATCCTGGAAAGGAAGAGGTTTTGTTAATTATCAACTGCAGCCCAAACTAGGATTGGTCCAAGTAACGTTACTTGATGTGGGGGTAAATAATTAAGAATATTATAACACCTCAACCTTAAATTGATCTTATAAATAAAATCCCTGCTATTATTTACAATTGAGGACACGTCCTTTATGGGAAATAGTGATGTTATTTCCATAAAGCTTGTTCATATTTGAACTCATAATAAGTTAACCCCTTTTCATAAATGGTACAGTCCAACAAATATTGGCCCCAAAAAGAAGAGGGACGCTATAAAACGAGGCTACTTCGTTAGTTGAGTTTTCAAGAACCATTACGCACTTAACCATGGAGAAAACCGAAGTGATGACACCAAAAAGTCTCGATGACCTGATCAAATTGCTGCATAAACTCTTTGAAAGTGACAAAATCAATGTGGAGGAGGTGCAACAAATAATGGAGGCATATGACAGCAATCCACAGGAGTGGAAGAAATTTGCAATGTTTGACCCGACCAGGTAAACAATATTTGAATTATGTTCATTTCTATTTTGAAATTATTAGTATTACTATTATACCTACTATATTGGTGTTGAGTAGACCTGTTTTAATGTAACGAAGTAGCCTAGTTTTATAGTGTCCCTCTTCTTTTTGGGGCCAACTTTTGTTGGACTGTACCATTTATGAAAAAGGGTGAACTTGTTATGAGTTCAAATATGAACAAGCTTTATGGGAATAACATCACTATTTCCCACAAAGGTGGCTATATGGTGTAAACTTTAACATGAAAGGTGTAGCATGAGTGATCAGCAGGCAACATTAAATGTAGACCTCTAGATATATATGTGTGTGTATATATATATATATATATATATATATATATATATATATATATATATATATATATATATATATATATATATATATATATATATATATATATATATATATATATATATATATATATATATGACCAGTGGAGGCTGCTGAGGGAAGGACGGCTCATAATAATGGCATCAAACACACGGAAACAATATGCTTGATGTATTTAATACCATCCCACCGATTCTGCTCCAGCCATTACCACGAGCCAGTCCTCCTGTGATTTAGACCTCAGTGTGTATATATATATATATGCTTCAGACGATTCGATGGCAGTGGGATGTCTCTCATATTTGCAATTATTCACTGTGTTAATAATATTATATTGTTAATATAGCCTACATTTTGAATCTTTAACTGCGTAACACATTTGAACAGATTATATTAAACTTTTGCTATGTAAAATAGTCTGAGCAATATATTAAATATTTATCAAATATAGCCTAGCATGCCTGCGCTAACTTTTAAATCTTTTTAAAAAAGTTACATTTTAAGATGTTGACAACAGAATGAGACTTTCAAAGTGAGTTTCATTGTTTGCTTCAATAAAAAGAAAATGCCATATCCACAGTTTTTCCCGACATGCGCCATCAACTTGGGAATGTTTTGATTCTTGTGGGGGTAAATGGAGGATGGAAACCCGTCCGCATATCAGAATTAGAGACAGATCTCCACTGGTTGCTTTGAGGCTGTGCGTTTGTGTTATGATCACACACTGGACCTTGCAGATGCTACAAAAATCACAGATTTTCTATGCACCCAAAAACGTGACTGCTGTAATTTAAGCAGAGACATGATCTGGGCCATAGTAGGTTGTTTGAAAGGATCTCTATATCATCAGATATTAACAGTACTCCTACTACATTTATTTAGGTCAATCACTAACGAACGGGCTCTATCAATAGCCTGAATCACTGTGTGGTGAATTTGGGAACTACAGAAATTGGTGGGTAAAACGTTTCAGTTAGTTTTGAGCTAATACATAATATGAAAGTTTTCTGAATGAGTCACACCACTAAGAACAAAATCCATTGCAATCCATCTGTCCAAACCCTTTTCCTCTGGTCTTTATTCTGGCATTAGTGTAAGTATTTATGGCAGATAATTTGCATGTACGGTATTGGGGTAGTTGCAAATAACTTTGTGGCTATACCATATGATTCATTGTCCTACATTTCAGTGTAGCTATAACAAAGGCATCGGATGTCCTACCTTTCTTCTAAAAGGATCAGTTGACGTACACCCCACAATGTTGGACACGTGCTGACTAACGTCATAGTAAACCTAAGCAAAAATGCTATTAATGCTGCCAATAATTGAATGGGTAAACTCTATTTTTGTTCTAACCTGCACCTCTGTGTTCCAGGTACACAAGGAACCTGGTGGATGAAGGGAACGGAAAGTTCAACCTCATTTTACTCTGTTGGGGAGAGGGTCAGGGCAGGTTAGACATTTTTGCAAACAATGTTGAAAGTTTTTTGATCTGATCCATTGAAAGCCCTCATACTTATTCCGGTGCTATTTCTATAAGAGTGTATATCGTCAGTTTCAAATAGTATTGGCAGAACCAGTGTAATTACAATGTGTTATGTGACTTGTCAGGTAAAACATCAGTATGTTGTTCTACTGAAATGAAAAAACATGCGCCAGAGTCCAAGGTTCTTGTTAAAGTCAACGTTATGTATGTTTTACAAAGATAAATACATTTGGGTAATAATTTGCCCCTTTGAAACAGTCAGATATTGACAATTGGTCACCTTACATTGCTTGAGGCAGAGAGAAAGGTACATAATGGCAGATTGTAGCTAATGTAGTTTGAGAGGTGAAGTTATACTGTATGTCAGTAGACCACATGATATATAACATTTAACACAAGGCAGAAAATGTGTCCTTAAACAGGACTCTTTTAGAACAAATGAACCTGTACAGACACATAACCATAGGTACTAAGGCTGAGCCCCATGTAACACTGTTCTGGAACATTCTAAGAGTGTCTGTGTTTTTCACCACTTGCAGCAGTATCCATGACCACACAGACTCCCACTGTTTCATGAAGATGCTGCAAGGCGAACTGAAGGAGACGTTGTTTGAATGGCCCAAGAACAAAACACAGGATGTTGGTGACATGGTTCAGAAATCTCAGAGAATTCTGAAAGAAAACCAGTGTGCCTACATCAATGGTAAGATTCAAGGCAGTTTAGTATTTCCTCAACATTGTGTGTCAGACAACATAAGGAGGCATTTATTCATATTTTTTACACACATAATATGCATGTATATCTTTTATAAACAGCCTCCTACAAGTGAATATCTTTACTTTCAAGTATTTGATTATCTGAAAACTAGTTGTACATGTTACATATTATACAAATTCTTAATGGATACTGTATGACTCGTATGTGTTGTCGGTTTAATTACCATTAGCGGAACTAACAGCTGTGTGATATTTGAATGTTGTACCTTCCGTTGCCTTATCATAGATGTGTGGTGTGTCGGTTTTAGATTCCCTTGGGTTGCACAGAGTAGAGAACGACAGTCACACCGAAGGTTCGGTCAGTTTGCACCTGTACAGTCCCCCTTTCGACACCTGCCAGACTTTTGACGAGCGCACAGGACACAAGAACACTGTCAAGATGACGTTCTGGAGCAAATTTGGAAAGAGGACTCAATCTGTAAGCATTCTTTCTTAAATTAAGCAACGTTCTTACTCAAGCTCATTATAGCCATCATATCATTATCTAAACATTGGTTTATTAAGTGTTAATAGATATTACTTCCAATCACTGAAGTTTTACAACTTTCGTTTACCTAAGAGCATAAGTTTATCACCCAAGCCAGTGGAGATTGATACAAGTTGTGAATGTATTGGTGAAAGGGCAGGTTGGCATTTATTGTCATGAATCTTGCCCTGAAGGCAGCTATGCATAGTGGTCAATAGCTGATGCTGCCACAGTCATAAAATATGATTTTAAACCTAACCCTTACCTTAACCCTAAGCTTAACCACACGGCTAACCCTAATACCTAACCTTAAATTAAGACCAAAAAGCTCATTTTGGTTTTTACATGAATTTTTACAATATAGCCACTTTTGACTTTGCAACTGGTTCATCTAGTGGGAATCGCTCAGTTCTGCCTCCAGCTCAAGATTCATGACAATAAATGTGGTGAAAGGTGCCATAAACTATTTGACATGGTTCAAACGGCTTGCTGTTGAAAGTCCACAGAGTAGGTCTACCATCAGACATTGTTTCATTTGAACTTAATTGAAACAATGGGACATTCGTTATTGTCCCTTGAATCACTCACAGATATCTTTGAACAAATAGTGAAATGAACTGGCAGCTTATCTTAACAGTTAATTTTAGAACACAAACATGTTTTGAAAGCTGTAAACTTGGTGTCTGGACCTTCATTAACTATCAGCATTGTTGTAAAGTTGGCTATTGTTTAACTTGACTGAGTGTGCTGAAAGTTCATGATTGGTGACCTCTAAGGAGGACAACCCTGGTCTGTGAGCTCTTTACATTCTGTATAGAGTACCTGTCATGTTGCCTGATCACACATCCTTACTCTTAGGCTACTTGAACTTTTCTGTTGCCTGATCACACATCCTTACTCTTAGGCTACTTGAACTGTTCTGTTGCCTGATCACACATCCTTACTCTTAGGCTACTTGAACTGTTCTGTTGCCTGATCACACATCCTTACTCTTAGGCTACTTGAACTGTTCTGTTGCCTGATCACACATCCTTACTCTTAGGCTACTTGAACTTTTCCTTCCAAATTGTTTAGATGTTTAATTACGCAGGAAGTCTGCAATTCATTTCCACCCCAGTACAATCAGCAATTCAGTGAAGCCCTTAGTATTTTAAAATACATTTACTGTATTTTTTTAAGCGTGTAAGCTTCCATTTTGTGTTTGTTTTTAATTCAAGGAATCTGTTCCCACAGGCTGATGTGTACCTGGGAGACTGTGTTCCACACAGCTATAGCTTTTAATCTATTGAGCATGTGGAAGCCTGCATGTAATGTTCAGACTGGCTGGCTGCTTTGTCAACAGCAGGGAGCTTATCTAAAATCTGCAAATTGCTCAAGTTTATCTTGACCAAGCCACTTCTGGCCTGCATATTACAACACTGCTAGTATGTTGGATAAGAGTATGGACCTCAACACTGCTCCTCTCAATGATTTATTTTTGTATTGTTTTTGTTTTTGAGTGATCTGAAGTTTCTCATATGGCCAATACAGGTTTTGAATATTAATGGTGCATTCCTCTCATACTTCTGTTGTGGTCCGTATCATCATGCTTCGTGCTATGGCCTAACTCACTGAACATTTTATATTTTACAGGAAACAGTCTCACAAGAAAACAACTGAGGTGCAGAAGAAAACAATTGCGCTTGGAATGATAGTGTTGTCAAATAGAGTCAACATGAAGCTGCAAATAAGTAAAATTCATATATATATATATATATATTGGGGATCTTAATTTGAGCCAGTTTGCTACAGAATGAAAATTATTCTGAAGCAACAGGAATTGTGACCTGTGTAACGACACTTTTGTACTGTTACGGCATATGGTTGAAGTGTGTTATGTATGTGGAGTGGAAATATGTTGTCTATTACACCAAGGAATGTCATCAACAGTTTTACACTTTTATTGAAGTTATTGATTTTTTACAAAAATGTGTCTTAATTAACACTTGTCAAAATGGTGATGTAACATTACATTTTTGTGCAGTTAAATTAGTGGCAATTTACATTAGGAAAATGGAAAGCTTTATATGGGGCAGCAGGGTAGCCTAGTGGTTAGTGTTGGACTGGTAACCAAAAGGTTGCAAGTTCAAATCCCCGAGCTGACATGGTACAAATCTGTCGTTCTGCCCCTGAACAGGCAGGTAACCCACCTGTTCCCAGGCCGCCATTGAAAATAACAATTTGTTCTTAACTGACTTGCCTGGTTAAATAAAGGTAACATGTATAATTTGAAAATGTGATCACTGTTATTGATATTTCCAGAGTGTTTTTCTTTTTGGGATGAGAAGGGGTGTTAATTGGCATTAACTATTTCAGTGTCACTCTTGAATGTGT
Organism: Oncorhynchus kisutch; assembly: GCF_002021735.2. Taxonomy (NCBI): domain Eukaryota; kingdom Metazoa; phylum Chordata; class Actinopteri; order Salmoniformes; family Salmonidae; genus Oncorhynchus; species Oncorhynchus kisutch. The sequence continues at coordinate 11,585,026 of NC_034176.2, read as the reverse complement.
TTCATTGTTTTAACCTCAGTATAAGGAGACTTATCAAGGATTTTCTGGACTTGTGGGTCGCGGTTGGATTATAATAAAAACAATGTTCAGAAGAACAAGGCACTCACTTTTTCCTCAGGATTTTGCATGTTTTAAAAAATGTAGATAGCATTGTCAGTTAAAATGAATAATACAGTATAAGATTGAATGATAAGCCTTGCTTTGACTGACCATTAAATATTTTAAATCATGAGATACTGTTGTGTGTTTTTTAATCAACATATTAGTATACTCTCACACGAACAAAATGTTTTTGACAGTACTTGCTGATAACCTGCTTACTGTCCATACAGTCACATCCATAATTATTGGCACCCTTGATAAAGATAAGCAAAAAAGACTGTAGAAAATACAAATACAGTCCTGAGCTATATTGTTTGCTCAGAGAAAGAGATTTTGTTTAAGTAATATGGGTTTTCTCTCAAAGGTAGGTGTCAAAATGATTGGCACACCTTAAGATTCTCCAAAATAAAATCAAACAAAAGTGACTGTGCATCTTAACATTCTACATTTTTAAGTTAAACTCAGTTTAAGGTGTTCTGCCCTTTCGGGTATTATGCCCTTCGTTTGAGTATAAAAATGAGGTAATATTCCTATCAACCTCCACCGTGGGAAAAGGCAAAGAATTCACAAACGAAAAGATACAAATTGTTGCTGCCTTTCAAAAATCAGGAAATGGTACATAAAAATAGCACAAACCCATACGCTACCATTCAAAAGTTTAGGGTCACTCATGTTTTTGAGAGAAAAGCTCATTTCTTGTCCATTAAAATAACATAAAATTCATCAAATACAGTGTAGACATTGTATTGTAAATAACTATTGTAGCTGGAAACGGCAGATTTCTTATGGAATATCTACATAGGCGTACAGAGGCCCATTATCAGCAACAATCACTCCTGTGTTCCAATGACACGTTGTGTTAGCTATTTCTGATCAATTTTACTGTTAACAGTAACCGCAGCGAGTGGCGCAACTTTGGTGGGGGGGGAGGGCATCTATTTTATTTTTTAAGTCAGATAAACACTCCAAACAGCCTAACCTAATTGGAGGCATCCACATGGTCCTAAAGCACACCATTGCCTTGTTTTGTGTCACATTCCAATGATAAAACTGGGGGGGGATGCATTTTCAGAATGTGGAGCGGATCCCTCCGGTCCGAGTGAAAGTCGTGCCCCTCACCACAGCTTAAGAGTCAAACAAGTTATTGCAAAAAGGGTCCATGCAGATAGTTAAATAGTTAACCAATAGATATCCAGACTAACTATTTAGCAGTCTTATGGCTTGTGGGTAGAAGCTGTTCAGGGCAGAGAGAACAGTCTATGACTTGGGTGGCTGAAGTCTTATGTCTCTGCATACAGTATGAAGGAAGTTGGAGGTAGCTTCGCGAGACAATTCTAACTAGCGTGGTATCTACTAGCACGAGACGTAAAAATGGTATCCACGAGTTTATCTGACTCTGGGGAAGTAGATAAAGGGCCTCATTGCCAAAATCCTGAAGTATCCCTTTAAAGTCTACGGCATCATAAACAACCAAGTACCAGGACATTTTATCCGGATGCCTCTGCCAGGAGGCTGAAACATGGCCGCAAGTGGATCTTCCAGCAAGACAATAACACCAAGCGACCATCAAAATCTACAAAGAAATGCTTAATTGACCACAAAATCAACCTATTGCAATGGCCATCTCAGTCTCTGGACCTGAACTCCATTGAAAACCTGTGGTTTTAATTGAAGAGGGCAGTCCATATGTGCAGGCCGAAGGATATCAAGGATCTGGAAAGATTCTGTATGGAGGAATGGTCTATAATCACTCCCAATGTGTTCTCCAATCTTATAAAACATTTTGGAAAAAGGCTCAGCGCCGTTATCCTTGCAAGGGGAAGGAGTATTGAAAACGGGGGTTCCAATCATTTTTAACCTAACTCAAAATATATTTCTCTAAGGAATTCTATTAGTTTTAAATAATCTAATTTAGCAATTATTTTTAGCATATAATATGGCTCAGTATTTATCAGGGGTGCCAATAATTTGGGATGACACTGTACACTGATATACCATACACGTAGAGCTCATTTGTTCTTCAAACAATCTTGTGTGAATGTGTTTAAATTTAAATTTGCCCCAGTATTGAATGTGGCAAAGTCGTATCCTAGTAGGCCTACATGCTACACCAGTAAAAACTCTGTTTGATAAGAGGCGATTAATGAGGTGATTGTAACTGAGATAAGTGGACTTTTAGTAGTTACAGTCTTGTCCCATTGCTGCAACTCCTGTACAAACTGGGGAGAGGTGAAGGATGCAACACAGCCTGGAATTGAAGCCAGGTCTGTAGTGATGCTTCTAGAACTACAAAGCAGTGTCTTAGACCACTGCACCACACGGGAGGCCCTAGGTATGAGAAACATGTTTAATCTACCATGGTCTGTGTTCATCGTGTTCCTCGAGACACTTGAGTTAAACTTGAAAAAATAACCTGATTATGGAGGGATAGTATCCTCACCAACAATATCCTAATGCCAGTGATTCAGATAACGCATGTTCTCAAACAGACTTGGTGAGTGTGTGCCACTGGCAAACCACACATCCCCGCAGCCGCTGCCCACGGATAGCATATGGATATCCCATAAGCCATGGCAAAAAAAACATTCAATTACATGAAATAAGCAAAATTGGAATTAGCTGTAAAACTGCTAAATCTTCTCTCAGCCATATCAACATTTACTCTCTGTTTCATGGCAAAATGTAGAATAGTAGGCAGTTAGCTGTTTTCCCCAAAGAAATATCCCCCCAAGAAATATCTTGTGCATGTTCCAGATTTTTTTAATCATTTTTTAATTTTAAAAATTTATTTAACCTTTATTTAACCAGATAGTCTAGTTGAGAACAAGTTCTCATTTACAACTGCGACCTGGCCAAGATAAAGCAAAACAGTGCGACAGAAACAACAACACAGAGTTACACATGGAATAAATAAATATACAGTCAATAATACAATAGAAAAAGTCTATATACAGTGTGTGCAAATGAGGTAGGATAAGGGAGGTAAGGCAATAAAGAGGCCATAGTGGTGAAATAATTACAATATAGCAATTAAACACTAGAGTGATAGATGTGCAGAAGATGAATGTTCAAGTGGAGATACTGGGGTGCAAAGGAGCTAAATAAATTAAATAAATAACAATATTTATTTATTTATTTTTATTTTTATTTTACCTTTATTTAACCAGGTAGGCAAGTTGAGAACAAGTTCTCATTTACAATTGCGACCTGGCCAAGATAAAGCAAAGCAGTTCGACAGATAAAACGACACAGAGTTACACATGGAGTAAAAACAAACATACAGTCAATAATGCAGTATAAACAAGTCTATATACAATGTGAGCAAATGAGGTGAGAAGGGAGGTAAAGGCAAAAAAGGCCAAGATGGCAAAGTAAATACAATATAGCAAGTAAAATACTGGAATGGTAGTTTTGCAATGGAAGAATGTGCAAAGTAGAAATAAAAAAAATAATGGGGTGCAAAGGAGCAAAATAAATAAATAAATTAAAATTAAATACAGTTGGGAAAGAGGTAGTTGTTTGGGCTAAATTATAGGTGGGCTATGTACAGGTGCAGTAATCTGTGAGCTGCTCTGACAGTTGGTGCTTAAAGCTAGTGAGGGAGATAAGTGTTTCCAGTTTCAGAGATTTTTGTAGTTCGTTCCAGTCATTGGCAGCAGAGAACTGGAAGGAGAGGCGGCCAAAGAAAGAATTGGTTTTGGGGGTGACTAGAGAGATATACCTGCTGGAGCGTGTGCTACAGGTGGGAGATGCTATGGTGACCAGTGATCTGAGATAAGGTGGGGCTTTACCTAGCAAAAACTTATAGATGACCTGGAGCCAGTGGGTTTGGCGACGAATATGAAGCGAGTATGAAGCATACAGGTCGCAGTGGTGGGTAGTATATGGGGCTTTGGTGACAAAACGGATGGCACTGTGATAGGCTGCATCCAATTTGCTGAGTAGAGTGTTGGAGGCTATTTTGCAAATGACATGGCCGAAGTCAAGGATCAGTAGGATAGTCCGTTTTACGAGGGTATGTTTGGCAGGATGAGTGAAGGATGCTTTGTTGCGAAATAGGAAGCCGATTCTAGATGTAATTTTGGAATGGAGATGCTTAATGCGAGTCTGGAAGGAGAGTTTACAGTCTAATCAGACACCTAGGTATTTGTAGTTGTCCACATATTCTAAGTCAGAACCATTAAGAGTAGTGATGCTGGATGGGCGGCAGGTGTGGGCAACGATCGGTTGAAGAGCATGCATTTAGTTTTACTTGCATTTAAGAGCAGTTGGAGGCCACAGAAGGAGAGTTGTATGGCATTGAAGCTCGTCTGGAGGTTAGTTAACACAGTGTCCAAAGAAGGGCCAGAAGTATACAGAATGGTGTCGTCTGCGTAGAGGTGGATCAGAAATATATAATGGGCATGGTTTTGGTCTTGCACCAAAGTACATCAAGTACACAAGCAACAGCAAAAACAAGTGGATGAATAATGTTCACTTCATGGCTATAGTGTCAGAATTAGCATAACTGTATAATATAGGTTACAGTATGAGTTTGAGTAAAAATACTGAATAAATTCGTTATATTCTAAGATTTCATAGCCATAGCTGGTTCCTTTCCTAAAGTAATCAGGCCTATGACCACAAACAGAAAATGAGTTTAAGCTGCGTCAGAACACTGTGGCTTTACAGCCCCGTCACTAATACAGCCAGGGATCAGTTAAATGCCAATATTTGCCAAGTTGCTCATTGAACCCTTCAAGGTTCAGAGGAAGTTCATTAGAATGCTATCAAGAAAATATTTGCCAATTTGTTTTACAAACATGTGTTTGAAAACTAAGTAAGCAAAGCTTGATGCAGTCATATTTTCTAATTGGTATGACCATAAAAAAAATACTCATCATCTGAGGAGACCTACATACTGTATACAGTCCTTTCGGGAAAGTATTGAGACCCCTTGATTATTTCCACATTTTGTTACGTTACAGCCTTATTCTAAAATTTATTAAATCGTTTTTTCCCCTTATCTACACACAATACCCCACAATGATGAAGCAAAAACAGGTGCTTAGATATTTTTTATAAAAAATAAAACATAACATTTACATAAATATTCAGACTCTTTACTCAGTACTTTCTTGAAGCACCTTTGGCAGTGATTATAGCCTTGAGTCTTCTTGGTTATTACGCTACAAGCTTGGAATTGCTGTATTTGGGGAGTTTCTCTCATTCTTCTCTGCAGATCCTCTCAAGCTCTGTCAGGTTAGACAGGGAGAGAGAGATTAAAGTAGATGTCACGTGTCAAAATTTTGATTGATGACCCTATGTGAACCTATGTGAACTCTATGTGAACCCTATGTAGTGATGACGTGTGCATGTCTTCTGGTCAGGCAAGCCTGGTTAGGTGGGGGCTATGGGTTGAGTAAGGGTCCATTTGACAGGCCGTTAATGATTGATGACCCAAGCCTGATTTATGACCCTATGTAATGATTTATGACCCTATGTCATGTAGAAGGGTGCATGCCCAGGGGGGTTGAGTAAGTGACCATGTGTCAGGTCAACCTGTTACTGTTTCTCACGGTTTGGGGTGGTTAATGCCCCTTATAAAGCGCCTGAACAATACCTGTTTAAGACTGTACATGATAACCCCCCTGAATATTAAACAAAAATGACACCTATGCCAATTTTAGGGATGTTATGCTCGGCTTGTCATGAACCCAGTGACCAAAGCCTTGAAGAAGTTCTGTGTGAAGCTCCAGAATGTTTTAAAGGATTTTTGGGTACGAGTGAGGGCCACATGTCTTACATATTCCACCCGGAGGATTCTACGGTAAAGATATTCACAGACCGTGGACCCAAACCCCTTTATCCTGCAAAACCTGGGAGTTTTCCCCCGGCTCTGGGGATGAGAGAATGGCTAAACATCAGGCTGGCTCTTTGTAAAATTGAACAGGTCCTGAGTGGTACAAATGTGCCAGGATATGCGTTGGAAGAACAGGTCTGCGGCCGCAGTGATCTCAAGGCTCTAAGAATTGCTTCAATGGACTATAGCCCTGACAACAAAGTGACAATTTTAGCCTGTGACCTTTATGATAAGTCTAATGCTACAAAGTCTGTCAATTCTCCTGTAGCTTCCAGAGCACGCAAACATGTAAACTTTTTTATTCCTGTGTTTAGTTTTAAATGGGTGGATTATCCAATTTTCATAACACTTATGAATAAGCTGGACATTCTCTTCCAAAATGGGGAACAGTTAAAGCGCTGGGCGAGGCTTTCCTTGAGACAGAGTCAAGACCAAAAGGCCCGACGGAGGATCTACCCCTGGAGTGAAAACTTACCAAGTGTTGATGGACCTAGCAAGAGAGCCTTGCCTTTTGAGGGCGAACTCGACACGGACAATGGCGGTTGGTTGCATAAGCTCCCAGGATCTGTAAGAAAGGCATCGTAAAATACCTTAAGAATGTAAGGATATAAAATGTATGTACTAAATATTTTGAATGAAATAAATGGTTTTAAAATCAGAATCTCACCACGTTATGAACTCTCGCGTTTGTTCACTCTTAGCGCAGTCTGTCCCTGAGAAAAAACTTGCGGAAAAAGCCATGTGCGCGCGTATGTGCGTGAGGGAGTTTTCTGTAGTGGCTGTGTGTGTGTGTGTGTGTGTGTGTGTGTGTGTGTGTGTGTGTGTGTGTGTGTGTGTGTGTTTCAAAAACAGAAAAAGGGGGGCGGGTTGTTTGTTAAAAAAATACCCTTGCATCTGCGCTCAAGGCTCTCTCTCTCTCTCTCTCTCTCTCTCTCTCTCTCTCTCTCTCTCTCTCTATGCCTGGTGGGTCGTTTGAAACCAAGGTTTACACTAGCCTGCAAAACAGATGCCTACCCCCCAACAATAATATTGTGTCTTACGACTCCTAATCTTAAAGGCCTTTCATAAAACTATTTTTTTAGGTGGGCTAAAAAGTCATTCATCCCAGCGATGTCGAGACCAACCCACCCCCTGCATCTAGGTGCTAGCACCCCGGAGATTTTAGAAGATCCAAAAGGATCCTAATGTTTAGACACACCCAATACCATGTGTTTGAAATGTGTCAAATATACCATGGGCGGGGGTATAGCCCGAAAAAAACGACAAACCCCAAATGCTATGTAAAAAATCATTCAGGGGTTTTTCTCTAGGTCGTAGGGTACAAAAGCGCTAGAAACCAGGGGGGCAATGTTAGCAGCGTTTTAGTTCCGATGCAAACAGCACCTCCAGAAACTCCAAGAATCGTTATCGGACTGAAGCGTTAAAAAAGATAATCGGGGAAAACAGTCTAATGGATCTATCGCAAGGTGAGTTCTTGAAATAAATCTTTATTAGATTTGGTTGTTGTGGGGAATTGTTTGAAAAGCGTGGGATGTTATAGAAATATTAAACAATCATTAGGATCAGTATGCTTACCGTATAACAAGGCAATATTAGCTAAAGTGATTATAGCTTTAATATTGTCGAATGTTTTATAGATTCTGAAGCATTCACGCAGATACTCCGAGGTATAACTGAGCTCGAACCATCCAATGGGGCTCCGGAACAAAGTGCAGACAAACAAACGCCTGCCCTGAATTGTAAACGTAAGTAAGCTCCAAGAATTCCATACATAAAAATATTTATACCTTAAAAACAAAAAGTGTGGGCATCTTATATTAAAAGTTATTTTATATGTTTACAGAGGACCTAAAGCCTAGAAGGTTAAACGAGGCCCTATGGAGCCTGAACGGTTTCTGCGAAGCATATGACTACGAGACAATTCTGCCCTACTCCCAGGATGTATTTACACAAAAGCAGCGAACAGAGACTTTAAACGGCAGGTCAACTCCCCTTGGCCAGGACAACGTTGTCCCCCATATTTCTAAACACCAAAGGATAATTAGTGCTCAGATCCACAGTTCCGCTTCACCCGAACAATTCTACTTGGCCGATATTCACGAGACGTCGTTCCAAGGACAAGGTATGAATCAATTATATATTATTATTTTAATATTTATATATATATTTTATTTTTTATGCCGGAATATGTTAAAACAAGGCCTAATGCTGTTTATTTTTTTATATTTTTTTATATTTTTTTCAGGCTCACCATCTACCGAACCTGCAGATGCTGTAATACAGGTTGAACAAAGACATCAGCCCCTGGTTTCAGAGCTTCTTCAGAACAGCCCTCGTCAAAAAAGCCGAGGTATTTAATTAATGTATTGTTAATATATAGGCTTATATCTGAAATGTATTTGGCATTTTTAACATATTTTAGGGTTAATAACCTATTTTTGTATGTATTATTTTTATTTCAGACTCCTCACCGGCTTATAAAGACAACGCACAAACATCGGAGGATGCCCAGACAAGCATCCCCGAGGAGGCTCCAAAGACACCAGTCAAGAAAACAGCGAAACCTGATGATTTCAAAGATTTAAATGACATTTCTGAGGTAGACGATTTGATGTTCTGTGAAGCTGCCAACCTTCTTGAATCGGCCAATTCTGTGGGGGAAACAGCAGATTCTGAAATAGACCAAGAACGTTTTTTCAAAGCGTTTACCCTGGGTTTAAAATCACGAAAGGCTCTACTCCAGAGGCGCGTGTGTATTCTACTCGAGCATCAATACAATCAGGATGTGTCATTCTGGCGTAGCGAGCTACCCCGTATGTTAAAAAACATTAGGGCTAAAACAAGCAAATACCGCCGTTAAAAAACACACATGTAAACACACACACACACACACATCCTTAATTAGACAGATGGCGCCCCCTATAGACCAAAGTGAGACAATTGAAACCCTCTTAGCCATGATCCCTACAGAGCTCCAAGATATAGTTAACCATATGAATGATTCGGGGGTAATTGACATAATGACAATAGATGAAAATCTATTATCACAGATTCCCTCCGAACTCATAGACATTATTACACGTATGAATGAGTCAGGGCCTTCCGAGGAAAACATGTTAACACAGATTCCCGAAACCATCATATCTCTAATTACCCAGCTTAACGCGAGCCCTAGGTTTAATTCGGCCCCACAGACACCTCTAAGACAGCCTTTAACAACATTGTCCGAAGAGTCTGAAAGTCAATATGATGTTTTTGAACAGTTGGACAAATGTCTAGCAAATCTGGAGGGGGGCGGTCTTGAGATCAGTGTACAGAACGAGAGCGCTAGGTTTAATTCGGCACCCCAGACACCTATAAATCAGCCTTTAACACCAATGTCCGAAGAGTCTGAAACCCAATACGATGTTTTTGAACAGTTGGACAATTGCCTAGCAAATCTGGAGGGGGGAGGTCTTGATCGAAGTGTACATGTTTTGCGTCGAAATAAATTCAGCAATATTGAGGTTCGCCAGTTTTTCAATTTCGCATGGGGGGGTCAGATTCGGGAATATGCTGTGTTTTACGTGATGCTTATGGACACTTTGAATGAACTGTTAGCGAGGATTAGAGATTATAGCGAACCTAGGGATCTCTTACAGTTGGAAATTTGTGGAGACAGTCTACAGAGCAAGGTATCGCTTATTTTACAGAATGGTGAAGCAGAGCTTGAACAATTTGTTAAACTGCTAGAACGCCTTGTTCAGTCAAATTTAAACGTGCTAGCAGATAGGACCCTCGAACTTGTAGTACAATTAGTACGACAACCACAAGGGGGCGGGGGTCAGAGACGAAAGCTCGAGAGTTTAATGCAGTCCGAAATCATAAGCAATAAAAGGGCCTATCTCATAAACGTTCACAATCCAGGTAATAAGCTATGTTTTGCCATAGGTTTGGCCCACTTACTCAGCCCAGGATGTACTGATCAAGCCGCGTTACAAAAAGCTCGAGAGCTACAAACTGCGGTGGGTCTCGGTATACAGGATGCTGTGGCTTTCTCAGACATAGTCAAATTTGAAAACTTTCTGAACATCAAGATTGTGGTTTTGTACCACAGTAGGGCTAATGACGCTCTCCTCAAGTTCCAAAATATACCCGAACCACATCCTAAGACTATGTACTTTTATGTGCAAAATGAGCATTACTATGCCGTAACTAACATCACAGCCTTTTTAGGCGCGCCATATGTCTGTCCAGCCTGTCATACCGGCTACACACGCATGGGGGGGGCACTCGTGCCGTTACAACTGTTCAGTATGTCTGGATAAACATTGCCCTATGCAGCCGCTAAACTTGACCCCCTGTGCGGATTGTCACCGCACATGTCGTTCGGCCTACTGTTACGAAAAACACAAAACTGAAACATGGCATCCCAAGGCATGTAAATCTGTAAGCAGTTGTGACATTAACAAGAAATGTCCAAAATGTCATTGCAATTACAACCTTAAAATAGATAGCCCTAAACCTCATGTTTGTGGAATTATACACTGCCCAATCTGTAAAGGTCCTTTGAAAAGCAGAGACGCGGAAGCGGTTCAAGAAGTAACACATGAGTGTTACATTCAGCCCTTGGCTGAAGATGAACATACAGAGAAATATGTGTTTTATGATTTTGAGACAAATCAGCAATCAGGGGTTCATTTGCCTATTTTTGTGTCAACCATGACTTTCAAGGGTGAAAAATGGTCGGCCGAGGGACCCAATTGTGCCCGGCTCTTTCTAAAACATTTTAGAAAAGCCCAGTACAGAAACTTCACGTTTATAGCTCACAATGCTAGGGCCTATGACGCCTATCTGCTTCTGAACCCTTTGATACAGCAAGGCGTGGCCCCCAGTGTCATAGCTCAAGGGAGTAAAATATTATGCTTTGTTGACCCCACCTTCAAACAGAGATACATTGACAGCTTAAGCTTCTTACCCATGAGATTGGCTCAAATGCCAGAGGCCTTGGGTTTTGAAAACTCTGTCAAAGGCTATTTCCCTCATTTCTTCACATCTGAGGAGAATCTACATTATATAGGATCTTATCCAGCCCCCGAAATGTACGGGTGTGATCAAATGTCTCCCAAAGAGCGTGAGAGATTCATGACATGGTACGAGACCGTAAGACATGGCACTTTTGATTTCCATAAAGAGATGGAATCATACTGTGACAATGACGTTGTTATACTTCGTGAAGGATGCCTCAGATTCAGAGAAGAGGTAATCAATGATGCGGGCATTGACCCCTGGAGCTGTACAACTATTGCATCAGCGTGCATGAAAACCTATCGTACACACTATCTAACTCCTGAATCTATAGCTATCCCATCGCCAGACAACTACCGACGCCAATTCAAGGCCTACTCTAGTGGTTCCATTCAATGGTTGGAGTACTTGGCCCAGGATAAAGATATTTTTATCCAACATGCTTTGAATCGGGGGGAGAAGGCTTTTGGGCCTTACCATGTAGATGGATACACACAGATTGACGGGGTTGAGACAGTGTATGAGTACAACGGTTGTTTCTTCCACGGTTGTAAATTATGCTTTGTCCCCCAGACCTTGTGTGTCCTAACCCAAAAGACTTTTGGGGAAATGTACCAAGAGTTTCAAGACAAACTGAATTCTTTAAAGGCTACTTACGGGTTAAAAGTTGTGGTTTTGTGGGAGCACGAATGGACAGCCCTCAAAAAGGCAGATCCTAGTGTTAAGGCCTTCCTTACCCATTATGACCCTCCAGAGCCCCTGGAACCGCGACAGGCCTTGTTTGGAGGCCGGACCAATGCTTTGACATTGCGTTATGTAGCTCAACCCGACGAGACAATAGGCGATGTAGATTTTACATCCCTATATCCTCATGTAATGAGTTCCTCATTCTATCCTATAGGGCATCCTGAAATTATTCACAGCGACTTTGACGAACCCCAAAATTATTTTGGTTTAATCAAAGCGACTGTCTACCCTCCTAGGGGGCTGTTTATACCTGTGTTGCCTTACAAGGGTCCTAAAGGAAAACTTTTCTTTCCCCTTTGTCGCACATGCTGTGAAAACCACAACCAGGAAAACCCCTGTGATCACACAGATCAAGAAAGAGCCCTGACCGGTGTATGGGTCACTGTAGAATTCTCTAAGGCTTTAGAGAAGGGGTATCGTGTGGCCAAAATCTTTGAAGTGTGGAACTTTTCCAGGAAATCAGACACACTTTTTAAAGAGTACATCAAAACCTTCTTGAGATGCAAGCAGATGGCTTCAGGCTATCCTGCATCGGTCACAGATCAAGAAAGTAAAGACCAGTACATTCAAGACTACCATGACAGAGAAGGCATACTTCTTGACCCTGACAGAATAGAGGTCAACAAAACCAAAAGAAATGTGTCGAAATTGTACTTGAACTCCCTTTGGGGGGAAATTAGCGCAGAGATGCAATATGCTAACAACTTCGATCATTAAAGACCCCGAAGAATTTTTGGAATTTGTTTTTTCGGACCAATACGAAATTTCACATTTTTCCTTCTTGAGTCAAGACATTGCCTTGGTGCAATGGAGGCGCCACCAAAGTGGGTTCTACCCCCGGGTAATGTAAATGTGTTTCTTGCAGCATTTACCACAGCCTATGGCCGCCTTGAACTGTACACCCTCATGGAACAGCTTCAGAGGCGGGTTCTTTACCACGACACAGACTCTGTGGTCTATGTAAGCAAACCGGGGGATTGGACCCCCCCACTTAGCAACTATCTTGGGGGTTTAACGAGTGAACTCGAAGAGGGTGACCATATTACAGAATGGTCCTCATGTGGTCCAAAAAGCTATGCTTTTAGGACTAAAGCCAATCACGTGGTGTTGAAAGCCAAAGGCGTGACTCAAAACTATGAAATGCACCGCGTGTAAACTTGGAATCAATCACGCGCTTGGTCGAGGGGTTCGTAAAGGACAAGAATAGTGACTTGGAGATTTTGAGCTCCTACAACAAAATAGTGAGGGATAAAAAGGGGTTCCATCTAAGAAACGCACCACTCACTAAAAGATTCAGGGTAGTCTATGACAAGAGACAGCTATTGCCTGACGGTACCACATTGCCCTTTGGCTACTGACTTATGCTACAAGCCCCAGTGTGTCTTAAAGCTTAAGATATTATGACTGCTGTCGAGGGTTTTGACCCCCGTCTACAATTGCCTTTTTCAGCATTAATTGCAGGCCCTTCAAACAGTGGTAAAACTTTTTTTGTAAAAAGTATTTTAGAGAATTCTGAACATGTGTTATCTCAAAAGCCTGACAATATTGTATGGTGTTATTCATGTTACCAACCTCTGTATGATGAATTATTGAAGACAATAAAAATCAAGTTTGTTGAAGGAATACCCGATTCTCTGTCTGATGATGAACTTCTCCCCCCACATGTAAATAATCTGCTGGTTTTGGACGATATGCTATTTGCTGGTAGCGAACACCCTGAAATTGCACGAGCTTTTACCCAATATACTCATCATAGAAACCTGTCCGTGCTTTACTTGGTCCAGAATGTGTTTCACCAAGGTAAAAATAGTCGACCATTAGCTTGAATGCCAACTACATGGTATTGTTTTAAAAATCCTAGAGACAAACTGCAAATTAGCACTCTAGCTCAGCAGATGTACCCTGGACGGAAATCATACTTTATGGAGAGCTATGAGGACGCTACCAAAGAGCCATTTTCTTATTTAATCGTGGGATTTAAAGCAAATACTCCAGAACACCTTAGGCTACGTACAGGGCTGTTCCGGGGGAGAGGCCTGCTGCATACCTTCCTAAAAGTAACGCTATGTCTCTGCGTTTAAAAAGAAACCTCCCCCTCTTGAGGAAGGCTAGTAGGTTCTACAGCTAAAGAACGGAAGGCCATCTTGGGTCGCTGTCTTCAGATCTCATATTAGGCCCTATGTGAGATTGCCTTTGAATCTTCTCAAAGGACGCATTCCACTCACCCTGAACCAATTGAAAAAATTAAGGAGACAAAAGACAGCGATCAAACTCTTTGCCAATAAAAGGGCCAGTCTTCAAAAGAAAAGACATAGTATACAACAGTCTGGGGGTTTCTTCTACCTTTACTCAGTTATAGCCGTGCCCTTCATCACCAGCCTTATTGCGGC
>NC_034176.2:11528681-11570838 GCF_002021735.2 Oncorhynchus kisutch | reverse complement strand
GGAGTAAAAATATGCTTTGTTGACCCCACCTTCAAACAGAGATACATTGACAGCTTTAAGCTTCTTACCCATGAGATTGGCTCAAATGCCAGAGGCCTTGGGTTTTGAAAACTCTGTCAAAGGCTATTTCCCTCATTCTTCACATCTGAGGAGAATCTACATATATAGGATCTTATCCAGCCCCCGAAATGTACGGGTGTGATCAAATGTCTCCCAAAGAGCGTGAGAGATTCATGACATGGTACGAGACCGTAAGACATGGCACTTTTGATTTCCATAAAGAGATGGAATCATCCTGTGACAATGACGTTGTTATACTTCGTGAAGGATGCCTCAGATTCAGAGAAGAGGTAATCAATGATGCGGGCATTGACCCCTGGAGCTGTACAACTATTGCATCAGCGTGCATGAAAACCTATCGTACACACTATCTAACTCCTGAATCTATAGCTATCCCATCGCCAGACAACTACCGACGCCAATTCAAGGCCTACTCTAGTGGTTCCATTCAATGGTTGGAGTACTTGGCCCAGGATAAAGATATTTTATCCAACATGCTTTGAATCGGGGGGAGAAGGCTTTTGGGCCTTACCATGTAGATGGATACACACAGATTGACGGGGTTGAGACAGTGTATGAGTACAACGGTTGTTTCTTCCACGGTTGTAAATTATGCTTTGTCCCCCAGACCTTGTGTGTCCTAACCCAAAAGACTTTTGGGGAAATGTACCAAGAGTTTCAAGACAAACTGAATTCTTTAAAGGCTACTTACGGGTTAAAAGTTGTGGTTTTGTGGGAGCACGAATGGACAGCCCTCAAAAAGGCAGATCCTAGTGTTAAGGCCTTCCTTACCCATTATGACCCTCCAGAGCCCCTGGAACCGCGACAGGCCTTGTTTGGAGGCCGGACCAATGCTTTGACATTGCGTTATGTAGCTCAACCCGACGAGACAATAGGCGATGTAGATTTTACATCCCTATATCCTCATGTAATGAGTTCCTCATTCTATCCTATAGGGCATCCTGAAATTATTCACAGCGACTTTGACGAACCCCAAAATTATTTTGGTTTAATCAAAGCGACTGTCTACCCTCCTAGGGGGCTGTTTATACCTGTGTTGCCTTACAAGGGTCCTAAAGGAAAACTTTTCTTTCCCCTTTGTCGCACATGCTGTGAAAACCACAACCAGGAAAACCCCTGTGATCACACAGATCAAGAAAGAGCCCTGACCGGTGTATGGGTCACTGTAGAATTCTCTAAGGCTTTAGAGAAGGGGTATCGTGTGGCCAAAATCTTTGAAGTGTGGAACTTTTCCAGGAAATCAGACACACTTTTTAAAGAGTACATCAAAACCTTCTTGAGATGCAAGCAGATGGCTTCAGGCTATCCTGCATCGGTCACAGATCAAGAAAGTAAAGACCAGTACATTCAAGACTACCATGACAGAGAAGGCATACTTCTTGACCCTGACAGAATAGAGGTCAACAAAACCAAAAGAAATGTGTCGAAATTGTACTTGAACTCCCTTTGGGGGAAATTAGCGCAGAGATGCAATATGCTAACAACTTCGATCATTAAAGACCCCGAAGAATTTTTGGAATTTGTTTTTTCGGACCAATACGAAATTTCACATTTTTCCTTCTTGAGTCAAGACATTGCCTTGGTGCAATGGAGGCGCCACCAAAAGTGGGTTCTACCCCCGGGTAATGTAAATGTGTTTCTTGCAGCATTTACCACAGCCTATGGCCGCCTTGAACTGTACACCCTCATGGAACAGCTTCAGAGGCGGGTTCTTTACCACGACACAGACTCTGTGGTCTATGTAAGCAAACCGGGGGATTGGACCCCCCCACTTAGCAACTATCTTGGGGGTTTAACGAGTGAACTCGAAGAGGGTGACCATATTACAGAATGGTCCTCATGTGGTCCAAAAAGCTATGCTTTTAGGACTAAAGCCAATCACGTGGTGTTGAAAGCCAAAGGCGTGACTCAAAACTATGAAAATGCACCGCGTGTAAACTTGGAATCAATCACGCGCTTGGTCGAGGGGTTCGTAAAGGACAAGAATAGTGACTTGGAGATTTTGAGCTCCTACAACAAAATAGTGAGGGATAAAAAGGGGTTCCATCTAAGAAACGCACCACTCACTAAAAGATTCAGGGTAGTCTATGACAAGAGACAGCTATTGCCTGACGGTACCACATTGCCCTTTGGCTACTGACTTATGCTACAAGCCCCAGTGTGTCTTAAAGCTTAAGATATTATGACTGCTGTCGAGGGTTTTGACCCCCGTCTACAATTGCCTTTTTCAGCATTAATTGCAGGCCCTTCAAACAGTGGTAAAACTTTTTTTGTAAAAAGTATTTTAGAGAATTCTGAACATGTGTTATCTCAAAAGCCTGACAATATTGTATGGTGTTATTCATGTTACCAACCTCTGTATGATGAATTATTGAAGACAATAAAAATCAAGTTTGTTGAAGGAATACCCGATTCTCTGTCTGATGATGAACTTCTCCCCCCACATGTAAATAATCTGCTGGTTTTGGACGATATGCTATTTGCTGGTAGCGAACACCCTGAAATTGCACGAGCTTTTACCCAATATACTCATCATAGAAACCTGTCCGTGCTTTACTTGGTCCAGAATGTGTTTCACCAAGGTAAAAATAGTCGGACCATTAGCTTGAATGCCAACTACATGGTATTGTTTAAAAATCCTAGAGACAAACTGCAAATTAGCACTCTAGCTCAGCAGATGTACCCTGGACGGAAATCATACTTTATGGAGAGCTATGAGGACGCTACCAAAGAGCCATTTTCTTATTTAATCGTGGATTTAAAAGCAAATACTCCAGAACACCTTAGGCTACGTACAGGGCTGTTTCCGGGGGAGAGGCCTGCTGCATACCTTCCTAAAAAGTAAACGCTATGTCTCTGCGTTTAAAAAGAAACC
The DNA here is from genome assembly GCF_002021735.2 of Oncorhynchus kisutch. Classification (NCBI taxonomy): domain Eukaryota; kingdom Metazoa; phylum Chordata; class Actinopteri; order Salmoniformes; family Salmonidae; genus Oncorhynchus; species Oncorhynchus kisutch. The sequence continues at coordinate 11,567,882 of NC_034176.2, read as the reverse complement.
TCCCCCTCTTGAGAAGGCTAGTAGGTTCTACAGCTAAAGAACGGAAGGCCATCTTGGGTCGCTGTTCTTCAGATCTCATATTAGCCCTATGTGAGATTGCTTTGAATCTTCTCAAAGGACGCATTCCACTCACCCTGAACCAATTGAAAAAATTAAGGAGACAAAAGACAGCGATCAAACTCTTTGCCAATAAAAGGGCCAGTCTTCAAAAGAAAAGACATAGTATACAACAGTCTGGGGGTTTTCTTCTACCTTTACTCAGTATAGCCGTGCCCTTCATCACCAGCCTTATTGCGGCCAGACGTGGGGGTTGAACACGTGGTGTGATGGCCACTAAAATGTACTTGGTGCCTCAACAAGAGTTGGATAGACTTAAAAAACAAATGCAGGGTCCTGAAGATATCAGACAAACAGCGGAAAATGATTTGGATACGGCCATGAAGGATGTTTTGAACCGAAAAGGATTGAACCCCTATGATAAGATTCAAAAATACACAAACCTAATGCAAAGGTATTTGACTCGGGTAAAGCAAGGGGAGAGAGAGACTAACCATTTAACCCTTTCCCTACCGGACCCTTTAACAGATGTCGAACCTAACGATAGCCATGCCCCTGTAAGGCCTGTACCGTCGATCTTACCTAGTGGAGATAATATGTCGGGTGAAGCTCAAATGCCATTTGAAGATAAAGTTATGCATGACCTACTGACACATGTGCCTTTACGTAACAGGAAGAATGTTAAATACATTATGAACAAGATAAAAGACTCAAAGGGGATAGCTGCTTGGAACGACTCTGGAGAGTTTATCCTTCAGGGCTCTGTGGTTAGGGGGTCCCATATGCAGGACTTGCTTAAAAGTACCACGGCTGCCCACAAGGTTGCTGATGACCGAAGGCCTCCCGGCTGGCGTCAGTTTCTTAAGGCCCTGGCAATCCTCAACATCCCCCTCTCCGGTGTACCCAACCATAAGCTTCGTCAACAGATTCAAGCTTTAAAACAAAAGCCTTCAACGAGATACAGCACCCCTAAAGATGCCCCAACGACACCGTCCCCCTATGAAAGCGATGATGCTAACTCATTTACTCCCATGAACGTCTCAGGACCTTTTCCTAAACCCGATCTCTCGGCGTGGTTAGACTTTTGAAAATGACTTTTGAATGACTATGATTAAATTCAATAAATGTTTTATTTGAAAAATAAGCAAGTTAACATTTGTGGCATTCTTGAAACATATGACGTGAGCATACGCCTTGATTATGCGTTCTTAAAGGACACACATTTGAACACTTTTGATATTTTCTAACAAAACAAGATACAAGGTTATCATTACTTCTTAAATCATCCTTATAAAGAGACATAACATCTTCAAAAGAAACTCCCCGGGCTCTTTGGCACAGGTAAAATACACAGTGGTGACCGCATGTAGTGGAAAGGTTATCTTGCACTTGTTTGATGTTGTAGTAGATCTTTGTACCGTTTAGGGTCAAAAAATCTTTAATAGATTTAGGGAAATGTGAAAAACCGGGGGGAAAGCCATAGGAATCAAAAAAAGTTGAGATTTTTCGTCCACCTTCCTGTTCTAATGTCATAGCTAGCCAATGTTCACCAGGCATGTGTTTAGGATGGGTATTGACAATAAACATTGCAGGCCTCTCAGACCATATCTCAATAGGTAATTCATCACAAGCCAACACTCCACAAAATTGTTTTCCAATCAAGCGGCTCATGAGACCGTCCAACTCTTGGGTATTCATGTCTTTGTTCAAAGGTCCTTAATAATAATCCACTAAGACCTGTCTTCGGGCATTCACTTCCAAGATTGAATCAGAGCATGCGTAAACAATCATGCTAACTGTACAGGCTAAAGGTGTACGGAAACGCATTTCCAGCCTGAGGTTACCTTGGGACACCACAGACAGATTTCCTGAGGTGTCATCATCAGGTGATAAATTGAAAGCATACAATGTGTAACCCTCTGCAAAATCATTTCTGTCAATAGGTAAAGAGAGATCTTTTAGATGTCGCCCTGTAGCCAGGAATAGATTGTAAAATTCTCGCACAGATATGTTGTTATTAAATTGTGGTTGGAAAGCCTTCGCCGGAACCTGACGTCCGTCCTGACAGAGCGCTACATACTCTGCATTGAAGTGCTGAAAATTAAAGGGTTTTTTATCTAAACTGCCCGTATTAGAGGCGTGATCAACCAGACCTATAACCACATATCTAGGTAAAGGGCCTAGAAATAGGTTTTCTTGACTGCAGATTCTACTGCCCACAGGTATGCTAAAGGTTTTCATGGTAATTCTTTGGAGAGGGTAAAGGGCATTTCCTTTCATCAAAGCATGTGAGTGACCCAGGCGCACGGCCGGAGATACAGATACTTTTTTAATAAAAAGGGTTGCCCCCAACACTTTCAAACTAAAATCCCCGTCTTGGGGAGACATCAGGCAAAAATCATCCTTGGCCCTGGTTAATTTTAATCTTAAATCAACCGAATTTAAGAGTAACCGTTCTTGAAAGAAAATGTCAGAGTGTATAGGGCCTAGCAAATGAAACTCTCTAGATTCGGCGCAGTAGCGAGCTCGTGCCGCTAGTCCTTTGTTTGCACCGGTGGAAGGGTCTGTCGATTCCATAGAGGCTCCTGCAGTATCCTTGCTAAACAGCCCGGCGCTAAATTGGGTTTTGAGAGTGTCTTCGGAGTAGTTTAGTAAACACTCCATGATGGCTCTATAAGGGTATGTAGCGCTGCTTTGACTGATTAGGCGTTCACCCAAAGTCACATCAACTTGGGAGAAAATGGTGGCCAAGGGGTAATTAATGAGACTCACTTTGGCATCGTCTGCAATATTAGACCCATCTCTTTTGGTCACTTTTAGACGTAAATGCACCAAGGTGTTGTTGAGGTCCAGATAGTTGTCACCATGGCCTGGTATGAAAAATTCGATAGGCCCGTTATCGGTAATAGCAGAGAGAGGGGCTATCTCCACATAACTGGATCTATCTATTGAATGCTGCGTTAACGGTGCCGTGAAAAGATCAAGTTCTGTCTTTATAGCTTCAGAGGACATTCGATGTAAAAGAGCCATGTCACTTATTCTTTTAGAAAATACTTCCTAGTATTCTTTTAGCCTGTTTTGGTACAGACCTCCTCACTTTACCCCGTCTTTGACTTACTGAGGTTCTTTTAACAGTTAACCGCCGCTTTTTAGGTGCCGGCCTACGCCTTAAACCAGGGGGTCTCTTTTTTGGCCTTCGAGACAATATCATAAGCCCCGAGCCTTCTTGATGCTCCACCTCTGGTGACGCCCTTCGGGTCATAGCATTGGCTACAACCTCACTTACTATATTTTTAGCCGCTGATTTTAAATGTGGTTCGGCTATGCTGAAGCCTCTCTTCATAAACGGTAAAACCATCCTGAAGAGGTTACGGAATATACCTCCTATCCCCGAACCATACATTGTCGGCGCTCCATGATATCCTGGTAGTCCATTACCCACTTGATCCACATAGTATGAAACATAACGTTTAGGGTCGAGCTGATGGTGCTCCATAACACTTTTATTTGTATTATGTTTATAAATATAATACAGCTATTATATATGTAGAGAGGTTTTGGTGGGTCTAAAGTGGAGTTTTACAATCGTTTTACCATAAGTAAATTCAATGTTTTCGTTCTGATCCGTTTTAAGCTCAACCAGAATGTTTTCAATATAGTTCTTGCTGACATGTACGTAGTGCGGCTTGTCATAATTGACAGTGACGATGTCCCCATCCTTGCCGTCTATATGAACTGTTCGCAGGAGGGGCACACAGCTGTCTCCGACCCTTTGATAGGTTATGATGTCGGTATAGACAAATATGTTGTAAAAGCCTGCATGTATATCCGCAGGGAATGGGAATAATTTATCGTTCACATACGTCCATTTATTGGGACCCATCCCCAACATGTAGGATAAATTACCGCTGGTCTTTATACCTCCGTTAGCAGGCCCTGAGATTTGTATCCTTTTATGGATTGGATTGTAGAATAGGAATATTTCCATCTTGTTCAGGGTTAGGTGTTCATTCAACTCTGAGACGATCCTGTCGACGGTTCTATAGAAACCTTTTTTAAGCTTAATAAGTATCGCAGGTTCCGAGAACCTTTTGCAATAAAAATCACGGTCCTTAGCTTTGATATTATACCAACTATGGGGGTATGTAATCTCGCTGAGACCTACTTCCCAAGCCTCTGATAACTCTATAGGCTTTGGAAAATTGGTTGTATACTTCGAACTCTGATTATTACGATATATCTGTGCCGACGCATTACTGGGGAGAGTCAGGTAGAAGCCGCTGTGTTCCATGATGCCCAACTGTGTACACGCGAATGATGCGCTAGTTATCATGACTAGGGGTTTAAATTAAGCCCCGTTGCCTCCACCACATCCTGCTCCAATACCCAACTGTTGAACTTTTGAGGCCAGTTTTTCCAGCGGACCAGTAACCATTTTTTACCCTTTTCTCTCTTCTGATCTAGAATCTCCTCCACGTGAAAGACTTTGTCTTTACCCAACTGGACCTTCTGTAATTCCTTCTCATAAAAAGATCCCTCTATAAGATCCCCGTCATAATCTTTTAATTTGTAGACCGGCGGAATGCGTGGCAGACATTCGGTAACGGTAAACAACTCCGAGCTAAAGCCTTGTTCGTATTTTTTGTCGAAAACACCCCTCAACTTTGATATACGCACCAAGTCACCCACTAGGAATTTAAAAGTCATTTTTTTCTTACGGCGAAGTGGGAACAAACCATACATATTTTTAAAGACTTGAAAAGAGTTTTCCGAAGAGACCTCCGAGGGCTTCATACGTATAGTCTTATGGTAGCTGTGGTTGTACCCGTTTACTAAATCCTGAACTATGTCTGTATATCGGTTGGTGTTGTGAGCTGTAAAATAGCGCCACATCCGCTCTTTCAAAGTCCTATTAAAGCGTTCCACAACCGAAGCTTTCAAATCAGAGCCTGTAGCAAAATGTACTATATTATACTTATTCATTAGCTTCTGAAATGTTTTATTAAAAAATTCTTTTCCGCCATCCGTCTGCACTTTCTTGGGGGCGCCTCCTGCCTTCAAGATCGATTCAAAGGCCCTGGTCACCTCTGCCCCGCTCTTATTTTTTAACACCCTTACATAGGCTAATTTAGAGAAAATATCTATAACCGTTAGCATGTAGCGATTTCCATCATTTTTATCGGCAAGGGACTGCATGTCACATAGATCCGCCTGAAATTGGGATAATGGATGCGTAGAAAAAACTCTATTTCTTGGAAAATGTTTTCTTACAGGTTTATGTAGAGTGTAGGCATCTTGCTCTGATAACCATTCATTCACTTTAGCATCGCTTAACAGACTACCTGTTTCTTCGACTATAGCTCTCTGTAAACGCTCTTTACCCCCATAAGACCCGGGGTTAGAGGGATTATAATATATGTTTTTCAACAGCTGCTCAGCCATCCTTCTTGCCTCTCTGAGGTACAATAACTGTAATGAGCCACTTTCATATAACGACAACATTTCAGTTTGTGAATTTTTATTTTAAGAATGCAACAATTATTACGTATACAGACAATTCAGGATTTGTTGCAAGATACAAGTCCCCGTTTTCTCAACAATCACAGCATGCAACACCCTGTATATATTGTTTAGATTTACAGGTTTGTTTCGCTGAATTTTTAAAACACACACGTCTGATATATAAGTATATAAACAACAAATATGATACACATTCACATTAAAGGGTGGTTCAAACAAATAATGTAAAATCTTAGCCAAAGTTATTTCTAGTTCTTCAGAATCCTCAACAAGCCTTGATACCATATGTGACCATTGTAAACTCTCGCCCGTATGTCGGACATGTTTCATGATTTGCTCCATTTTTAACACACGCTCTACAATAACCCCTGTATTGTGGGTTGTGTAGAACTTTACATTGTTCACTTTATTTTCAATAATCTGATGCATAACATTTGTAAGGTCTCTCAAAAGAAAAAATGTATTTATTCGCTCAAACATCGTAGACACATAGTTACCCATAGCTCTAAATAAACAAAATGTCACTCGGTCTCTTGGGATTTATTGAGCCAGAAAAGCATCACATCAGCCACCACAGCTTCCCTGTATTTGTTGTCGTCCACCAGGGTGTGTCGGATTTCTTTGAGTTTCTCATGGATGAAGATGGCCTCCTTCAGTTCATGTAGGAAGGCTTCGGTTACCCCGTAAACTCTAGGGATAGACGGCGCAATACCCATAGACTCCAGGGCGATGACCAGCGCTGGTATAAAACGGCAGGACCACAGTCTTTTCACCAGCTCCTCAAAATGATTGAAAAAGTAGTATCTAGGAGGGTCGTAGAGGCAAGGATGACGACGCTGGCTGGGATGATTGATCTCACAGCCGATGCATTTTTCTCGTATATATTCGCCAATCACCACGTTTAAAAGTGTAGCTACAGAGGCCTTGATTGTATCCACAAAAATAGTACTGGCCACCCCATCAAACACATCCTCAGGCTGGGTAAATGTCGGGGGTGTCACGGGTCTTGCCAGGGGTGCGTAGAGTGTAGGGCTTCGTGGCATAGAGTCTTTAGTGTCGGGCCCCCATGACGTAGTGGCTTCCTCGTAGATGGTCTGGAGATCCATGGTGTATGCTGAAATGAAGAACTGGCTGCTTTTTTCTTTTTATTGTAGAACAAGGCCCTTGGGTATCTGGGGGGGCGGGGTTAAAGCATCCGCTTACTTAGTTTTCTTCTGACGCTGTATCTTCTTGAGGCTCTTTTGCATCGTAATCTTTACGATTCGTATATATTATGCACTTCTTTAAATGAACAAGGCTCTGACGCTGTTGGCTCTGTACAAAGAGAGCATCCAACGGTTGCAACATTTTCAATTCCAGTACATCCCAACTCTTAAAAGGAATAAGTAGACGCAGTCGGGTATCCCCAGTCAGGCCACCACCCCTAAGGTTGTGGTTTCGGATTGCCTCGGTGCCGATATAGAACTCCACGCTGCCGCACGGTCGGCCATTCTTTCTTTGTATTTTCACCCTGTGAAATATTTGTCCTGAGGAGTCAGGGGTACCTTCCCAACGGGTCTCGTGGCCCGTGAACACACTATACCCCTTGGTGATAAGGCTCAGTTCAGGACATACAACCTTGCGAAAAACCGACCAGTCTTCAACACCATATTCCAAGCCTACAGTCTGGTCTGTATATTCTTCTCCTTCATCTACCGTATAGAGGGTCACTCTACAGGCCAGGTAATCAAACCGATACCCCCACTGCTGGCCATTAGACATCAACACTTGATCTGTCAGAGCATTTGCTGGCGGTATTTGGGTTCTATACACATTTAAAAAACGTTTTTTTGGCGCATCATATATTGCTGGTTGATACTTTGCCCTTGCTCTATGGGCAACCCAAGGGCCTGCTTCAGTTGTTACCGTCATCACTTGTTTGGTACCGATCCCAAATTCCATGGTTATTCTTAAGATCTTGTGCACTCTTAAACAGGAATTGTTCAGCGGCTTTATAAGGGGCCTTAACCAACCCAAACCGTGAGAAACAGTAACAGGTTGACCTGACACATGGTCACTTACTCAACCCAGGGCATGCACCCTTCTACATGACATAGGGTCATAAATCATTACATAGGGTCATAAATCAGGCTTGGGTCATCAATCATTAACGGCCTGTCAAATGGACCCTTACTCACCCCATAGCCCCCACCTAACCAGGCTTGCCTATCAGGCTTGGGTCATCAATCATTAACGGCCTGTCAAATGGACCCTTACTCACCCCATAGCCCCCACCTAACCAGGCTTGCCTGACCAGAAGACATGCACACGTCATCACTACATAGGGTTCACATAGAGTTCACATAGGTTCACATAGGGTCATCAATCAAAATTTTGACACGTGACATCTACTTTAATCTCTCTAGGGAGCATTGCTGCACAGCTATTTTCAAATCAAATAAAATCAATTGTATTTATATAGCCCTTCGTATATCAGCTGATACCTCAAAGTGCTGTACAGAAACCCAGCCTAAAACCCCAAACAGCACCCTGTCTAGGAAAAACTCCCTGGAAAGGCTCAAACCTAGGAAGAAACCAGGCTATGAGGGGTGGCCAGTACTCTTCTGGCTGTGCCGGGTGGAGATTATAACAGAACATGGCCAAGATGTTCAAATGTTCATAAATGACCAGCATGGTCAAATAATAATAATCACAGTAGTTGTCGAGGGTGCAGCAAGTCAGCACGTCAGGAGTAAATGTCAGTTGGCTATTCATAGCCGATCATTAAGAGTATCTCTACCATTCCTGCTGTCTCTAGAGAGTTGAAAACAGCAGGTCTGGGACAGGTAGCACGTCCGGTGAACAGGTCAAGATTCCATAGCCGCAGTCAGTGCAGTTGAAACTGGAGCAGCAGCATGGCCAGGTGGACTGGGGACAGCAAGGAGTCATCATGCCAGGTAGTCCTGAGGCATGGTCCTAGAGAGAGAGAAAGAAAGAGAGAAAGAGAGAATTAGAGAGAGCATACTTAAATTCATACAGGACACCAGATAAGACAGGAGAAGTACTCCAGATATAACAAACTGACCCTAGCCCCGTAACACATAAACTACTGCAGCATAAATACTGGAGGCTGAGACAGGAGGGATAGGGAGACACTGTGGCCCCATCCGATGATACCCCCGGACAGGGCCAAACAGGAAGGATATAACCCCACCCACTTTGCCAAAGAACAGCCCCCACACCACTAGAGGGATATCTTCAACCACCAACTTACCATCCTGAGACAAGGCAGAGTGTAGCCCACAAAGACCTGGGTTGGCCCCCAACCCAAGGGGGGGGCCAACCCAGACAGGAAGATCACAACAGTGACTCAACCCACTCAAGTGACGCACCCCTCCTAGGGACGGCATGAAAGAGCACCAGTAAGCCAGTGACTCAGCCCCTGTAATAGGGTTTGAGGCAGAGAATCCCAGTGGAAAGAGGGGAACCGGCCAGGCAGAGACAGCAAGGGCGGTTCGTTGCTCCAGAGCCTTTCCGTTCACCTTCACAGTCCTGGACCAGACTACACTCAATCATATGAAGAGATGAGTCTTCAGTAAAGACTTAAAGGTTGAGACCGAGTCTGCGTCTCTCACATGGGTAGGCAGACCATTCCATAAAAATTGAGCTCTATAGGAGAAAACACTGCCTTCAGCTGTTTGCTTAGAAAATCTACGGACAATTAGGAGGCCTGCGTCGTGTGACCGTAGCGTACGTGTAGGTATGTACGGCAGGACCAAATCAGAGAGATAGGTAGGAGCAAGCCCATGTAATGCTTTCTAGGTTAGCAGTAAAACCTTGAAATTAGCCCTTGCCTTAACAGGAAGCCAGTGTAGGGAGGCTAGCACTGGAGTAATATGATCAAATTTTTTGGTTCTAGTCAGGATTCTAGCAGCCGTATTTAGCACTAACTGAAGTACATTTAGTGCTTTATCCGGGTAGCCGGAAAGTAGAGCATTGCAGTAGTCTAACCTAGAAGCATGGATTAATTTTTCTGCCTCATTTTTGGACAGAAAGTTTTAGATTTTTGCACTGTTACGTAGATGGAAAAAAGCTGTCCTTGAAACAGTCTTGATATGTTCGTCAAAAGAGAGATCAGAAAGTGGGACGGGTTGGCGCCCCCCCTTGGGTTGTGCTGTGGCGAAGATATTTGTGGGCTATACTCAGCCAGGAAAACCCCAAAACCACTGGTGCATGAGGGGATTCGATGGGCAGGAACTGCATAGACTCGCTGTGATTACCCGACACTCTCAGTTTAATGGGACATGTAGTGTGGGTAACTCTGCCAATAGAGTGCCATTCCAATGCTCTGACGTTCATGGGAATGGAGAGGGGTTGTGTGGGGATTCCCAGCTCTGACACCAGGGTATTGTCCATAAAGCTCTCTTCAGCCTCATAGTCTATGAGCACCCGGAGAGATTTGGAAACCGGTCACCCCACAACAGGGTAGCATGGAGAGGGCTACGAGAAATAAAAAAAATGGGAAACTCCCCGTACGGCTCACCAGCGTACAAGTACCTACTTGATGAGCCTGGTTCTTTAATGGGCAGGTAGATAAAAATGGCCATTAGCTCCGCAATACAGAAAACTCTGGGTGTTAAATCTGCGTAAGTGCTCAGCCGGACACAATCTAGCCTTGCGCAGTTGCATGTGCTACGGAGGAGACGACTCGATAGCACTCTGTGATCAATACACCCAGTTACTACATAGCTACAGGTCTCCTTCCTAACTCAGTTGCCAGAGAGGAAGGAAACAGCTCAGGGATGTCACCATGATTCAAATGGGGACTTTAAAACAGTTAGAGTTTATTGGCTATAATTGGAGAAAACAGGAAGGATCAACAATACTGTAGTTGCTCCACAACCCTAACCTAATTGACAGAGTGAAAAGAAGGAATCTCGTAAAGAATAAAAATACACATCCTGTTTGCAGTAAATTAATGCTGCAAGCAATGTGGAAAAAACAATTAATATTTTGTCCTGAATACATAGTGTTACGTTTGGGGACAAATATCAGGTATGAAGGTAAGACCCAGATGTCGATAACAATGAATTAAAAAATATTTTATAATCCAACAGGAACAGGCAATAGTCAGGTCAAGGCAGGCAGGGGTAAGTAAACCAGAGGTGGGGCAACGCTACAGGTCGGCAGGCAGGCTCAGGGTCATGGGCAGGCAGAGAGGTCAGGCAGGCAGGCTCAGTATCCCCTGTCTACAAGCGCCATCTGGCGTCCTACCTGAATGTATACCTGGTTGACCAGCGTGCCTGCGGTGGAAGTCGGCATGAGGGCTGGGTCCAGGATGTCTCTAGCGGGGACCCAGCACTTCTCCTCCGGACCATAACCCTCCCAGTCAACCAGGTACTCGAAACCCCTGCACCGGGGTCAAACTCTCAGGAGCCGTCTCACTGTGTACACCGGATGGCCATCGATGACACGGGGAGGAGGGGTGGGCCTGGAAACTGAAGACAAAGAGCTGTGAGACACGGGCTTAATCCTAGACACATGGAAAGTAGGGTGAATACAGAGGATACGGAGTCATTAAAGATGAACAGCAGTAGGCTAATGACTCTAAAGATGGGGAACGGGCATATGAAATGGGGGGGAAAGTTTGTAAGACTCCACCTGGAGGGGCAGGTCTCGGGTGGAGAGCCATACCCTCTGCCCGAGTCGATAGCGTGTAGCAGGGGTTCGGTGGCGATCCACTTGTCACCTATACCTGGAAGTGGTCTTCAACAAAGCGGCCAGGGCTCTCTTTCAGGTATGGTGACAGAGTATGATGAACATCTGGGACGAGGGATTACTGACTTCCTCTTGCTTGGGGAAGAGCAGAGGCTGATATCCCAGGGAACACTTGAAGAAGAGAGACCCATGGCAGAGCAAAGGGTATTACGAGCGTACTCAAACCAAACCAGTTGCTGACTCCAGGTGGTAGGGTTTGCGGAGACTAGGCAGCAGAGAGTCGTCACTAAGTTCTGGTTTGCTCGCTCCAACTGGTCATTGGACTGGGGGTGGAATCCGGAGGACAGGCTGGCCGAGACTAGGCAGCGAAGAGTCATCTCTAAGTCCCGGTTTACTCGCTCCGACTAGGCCGTTGGACTGGGGGTAGAATCCGGATTACAGGCTGTCCAACGAACCAATGAGAGTGCAGAACGCCTTCCAGAACTGGGACGAGAACTGCGGACCCCGGTCGGAGACCATGTCCACCGGGAATTGATGGATCCAGAAGACGTGCTGCACCATAAACTGGGCCGTCTCCTTGGCCAAGGGTAGTTTGGAGAGAGGAATGAAGTGGCTTTGGAAAAATGGTCGACCACAGTCAGGATGGCAGTGTTGCCCTCAGACGGGGGGACCCATGACAAAATACAGGCATATATGGGACCAGGGACGGTGAGGGACAGGCAGTGGTCTGAGATGACCAGCCAGAGCCTGCAGAGGAGTCTTGTTCTATGCGAGGACTGTGCAGGCAATGACAAACTCGGCAACATTTGGAACCATAGTAGGCCACCAAAAGCATTGTCGCACGAAGGCCAGGGTCCGACGAGAGCCCGAGTGACTGGCAAGCCTGGAGGAATGGGCCCACTCCAGGACCGTGGACAGCGTCAGTCACAAACATCTGGTTATCCGGGATCCCCCCAGGGTTTTGCTGGGACCGCTGAACCTCCCGTACCTGTTTCCCTATACCCCAGCTGAGTGCTGTCGCCAGGCACGAGTTGGAAAGGATGGTCTTGGGCTCCAGGGTGGTAACCATAGGGTTATAGCGGCGAGACAGGGTATCCGGCTTGACGATCTTAGACCTTGTTGCATTCCCCAGTTTCTGTGTTGTGGTTTGTGAGGTGTGTGTTTCAGGATGGCTTCCTGAATTCTCCCCAAGCAGCTAATTGGTCGGCCCCATTGATGATTGGAGAGCTGACCCCACCCCCTCGTCAGGACAAAGCTGTCTCCAATTACCAATTCCTTCTGAAGCTATATAAGTCAGTGTTCTGTTGCTCAGAAGTGAGATCATTACTGAGAGAGGAGGTTGATGGCTGAGGGGCATTATGTTGGTTGTTGCTAACAGAGATGGTTATGTTCTGTGGTTGTTGCTGAGAGAAAGCTGATTTGATGTGCTGTCTTGGTTGTGGCTCAGAGACAGGTTTTGTTAAGTATTTTTGTAGCCGCTGATTTGAAGTATGTGTGTGCTCATAGAACTGTGTTTTTGATTCTTGAAATTGTTTAATTACATTTGGATAATTCTGTTTCATTAGTTCCCAGGGGAGAAGGGGAAGGGAAAATTTGAACCAGAAAAAGAGCAGGGCACCTCTCGCTTGCCTGGAGTTCAGGCGCTTGGTGGTGCAGAGATACTCCGGGTTTTTGTGGTCGTCCACACAATGAACGGATGTTCCGGACGTTGGGACAGAACAGCCACCAATCCGACATCCGAAGCATCGGCCTCCACTCCAAACTGGCGGAACGGGTCAAGATGAACCACTATAAGAGCAGTGGTGAAGCGGTGTTTAACCTCTCTAGGGGGTGTGGGACGCTTCCGTCCCACCTTGCCAACATCCAGTGAAATTGCAGAGCGCCAAATTAAAAAACAGAAATACTCATTATAAAAATTCATAAAACATACAAGTGTTATACATCGGTTTAAAGATTAACTTCTTGATAATCCAACCACGGTCTCAGATTTCAAAAAGGCTTCACTGCGAAAGCATCTATGCGATTATCAAAGAACAACACCCAGCAGACAAATCATTACAAACAGTTACAAAAATACATCTCTTACCTTTGATCTTCATATGGTGGCAATCACAAGACTCCCATTTACTCAATAAATATCTTTATATCCAAAAATCTCTGGGACACTGAATGGTCCACTCATTCAAAGTGGTTTTACTCCCTCATTTTTCAGAATACAAGCCTGAAACAATTTCTAAAGACTGTTGACATCTAGTGGAAGCCATAGGAAGTGCAATTTGAGTCCTAAGTCAATGGAATCTGTATAGGAAGTCAATGGAAAACGACAAAAATAAAAGAAATCCCACTTCCTGGATTGATTTTCCCAGGTTTTCGCCTGCCATATCAGTTCTGTAATACTCAGACATTATTCTAACAATTTTGTAAACTTTAGAGCGTTTTCTATCCAAATCTACCAATTATATGCATATCCTAACTGCTGGACCTGAGAAACAGGCAGTTGACTTTGGGCACGCTTTTCATCAGGAGGTGAAAATAGTGCCCCCTACGCTAGTGAGGTTAAGGTCCTGGAACGCCCGGTCAGCGGTAGAGGACCATGTGAACGGAACCTTGGTAGAGGTGAGTGCAGACAGGGGGAGGTCAGGGTGCTGTAACCCTGGATAAAGTGGCGATAAAAGTTGGAGAACCCAGGAAGCGTTGCAGCTGCCCCCTGGATGTAGGCTAAGGCCAATCCACAACCGCTCTCACCTTTTCGGGATCCATCTGGACACTCCCAGCAGAGATGATGTAGCCCAGAAAGGGAATGGTGGAGCAATAGAACTCACACTTTCTGCCTTAATGAACAACTTGTTCTCCAGAAGGCGCTGGAGAGCCTGTCGGACGTGGAGCACGTGTTCATGGGGGGAGCGGGAGAAGACGAGGATGTCATCAATGTAGACAAATACGAACAGGTTCAGCATGTTGTGGAGAACATCATTCACCAGAGCCTGGAACATGGCAGGGGAGTTGGTGAGGCCAAAGGGCATGACAAGATATTCGTAGTGGCCGCTGGCCGTGTTGAAGGCGGTCTTCCACTCATCCCCCCTCGTATCCGCACCAGGTGGTAGGCATTTTGTAGATCCATTTTGGAGTAAACAGTGGCCCCATGGAGAGAATCGAAGGCAGAGGAAATGAGTGGTGGCGAATAACAGTTCTTTACAGTAATGTCATTGAGGAAGTCAATGCACGGGCGCAGGATCTTGTCCTTTTAATCCACAAAGAAAAAACATGTGCCAGCAGGAGAGGAAGAGGGACGGATGAATCCTGTTGGTAGGGAGTCCCAATGTAGGTCTCCATAGTCTTGGTCTCTGGTCCCGACAGAGAGTGCAGAAGTCCCCGGGGCAGAGTGGTGCTAGGGAGAACGTCAATCCCGCAGTCAAAGGGGCGGTGCAGGGGAAGGGAAGTGGCCCGGGATATGCTGAAAACCTCTCGGAGGTACAGGCACTCCACTAGAATGGCAGAGAGGTCGGGAGCAACTTATGAGGCCCCAGGAAGATGTCCCATGGCAGGTTGTGCCGACTTCAGACAATGGGCGTGGCAGATCGGACTCCAGCCCATGATAGCACACGTAGACCAGTTGATGATGGGACTGTGTCGCTGGAGCCAGGAGAATCCCAAAACAACAGGAATCTGGGGGGACTTGATGAGCAGGAATTGAATGGTCTCGATGTGATTCCCTGACACACATAGGTTGATGGGATTGGTGTTATGGGTGACACGACCTATAGAGCGCCCGTCCAGCGCTCTACCATCCATGGGAATGGAGAGGGGCTGATCAGCTCGGAAGCTGGTATGGCATCCAAAAAGCTCTCGTCGGCCCCAGAGTCAATGAGGACCTGGAGAGATTTGGACTGGTTTCCTCACATCAGAAGGACATGAAAAGGGGTGCGAGTAAGGGAAGCAGAAAAGTTCTCCATGCAGCCCACCAGTGTACCCGTTCCTAACGGGGAGCCTGTTCTTTTACTGGGCAAGAGGACTTAAAATGTCTAAAAGTACGGCAAAACTGACAGCTCCTTGTATTGATCCTGTATTGTCATTCCGCTGACAACAGCTCAGCTCTAGTTGCATAGGCTCGGGACACAGTGCCACGGCCATCTTCGGTGACTCTCGAGGAAGGTCTGGAAACCTTGGGTGCTCTCTGCAACGAGATCGCAGGGGACTTCCAGGATGACTCGGAGGCGAGATGGAATACCTCGAGGTGCGAGCGAAATCAAATTTCCTCTCCATCCGTCGTTCCCGCAATCGCCCATCGATGCAGATGTTGAAAGCAACGAGGGACTCAAGATCTGTGGGTAACTCCTGAGCAACAAGCTCATCCTTAACCTCCTTCGAAACACCTGAACAGTGCTCTTCGAACATTGCTTCATGGTTCCACGAACTCTCCACTGCCAACATGCGGAAATCCACCTCATAGTCGGGCCACTCTGTGGGCGTCCTTGGGTGCTCTCGGAGCTTGATTATCTTCCAGGCAGCTTCTCTCACGGAGCAAGGGGCATCAAAAACCTTCCTCACCTCTCCCACACACCCTTCCGGACGGCATGCAGGCTCAGGGTAGGCAGAGGTCAATAATGGGGAAAATTTACATGTCGGCAGGCAGGCAAGCTCAGGGTCAGGACAGGCAAGGGTCAAATCCAGGAGGGCGAGAAAAAGAGAGACTGGAAAAAGTCAGAGCTGAGAAACAAAGACAATGTTTGACTTGACAAACAAGACGAACTGGCAACAGACCAACAGAGAACACAGGTATAAATGCACAGGGGATAATGGGGAAAGATGGGCGACACATGGAGGGGGGTGGAGACAATCACAAAGACAGTTGAAACAGATCAGGATGTGACAGGCAAATCAAGGTTAAAATAATAATAATCGCAATCACCTCAAATGCAAATGTCTTGACTGCTGATA
This sequence comes from Oncorhynchus kisutch, assembly GCF_002021735.2. Classification (NCBI taxonomy): domain Eukaryota; kingdom Metazoa; phylum Chordata; class Actinopteri; order Salmoniformes; family Salmonidae; genus Oncorhynchus; species Oncorhynchus kisutch. Next base: position 11,551,670 of record NC_034176.2, on the reverse strand, counting down.
ATTTTGTTCGCACCCCTTTCCGTGCTTCTACACCTGCATTGCTTGCTGTTTGGGGTTTTAGGCTGGGTTTCTGTACAGCACTTTGAGATATCAGCTGATGTACGAAGGGCTATATAAATAAATTTGATTTGATTTGATTCAGGAAAACATTATTTTAAAATTCCTTCTTATTCATAACACCGACAAAACCTTGCTGGACGCTTCAAATGTATGGATGCAAATAGAACTGGTCACTTATCAAGATTGTCCTGAATTAAATGTTTAGTCTTTATAGGAAAACTACTGTGCTGACAAAATTATTGGCCCATTTACTGGCAAAATGATTAGCCAATTTCCCAAAACACTCATAGAGAAACAGAAAGTATCAAGTCTATGGGAGGGGTAGTATGAGTGTGTCCTGAATAACCACCAGCATTAGCCTCTAGAGGTCTGCGTCCTCCAGCAGCTCAGATGGGTTAGGTGAAACAGTGGCTTTACTGGTGACAGTAGGTTCAGGTGGAAACAAGAAATGCAATGCAGACAAGAGCCCAAAGAGGCTGATATTCTGTATGTAACTCATAAAGAAACAGAAAGGCTTTACCCACAAACCTCATAGAGAAACAGAAAGGCTTTACCCACGAACCTCATAGAGAAAAAGACAATCTTCGCTCAAAACCTCATAGAGAAACAGAAAGTCTATGGGTGGAGTACTAAACAGCGTCTTCCAAAAGTATTCACACCTCTTGACTTAAAAACATTTTTGGGGTTGTGTTACAGCTTGAATTTAAAATGGATTACATTTAGACATTCATGTCACTCGCTGACACACAATTCTGCATAATGTCAAAGTGGAATTATCTGTTTCAAAATGTGTATAAAACATATATAAAATGAAAATCTATAATATCTTGAGTCATTAATTATTAACCCAGTTTGTTATGGGAGGCCTAAATTAGTTCAGGAGCAAAAATGTCCTGAACAAGTCACATGATAAGTTGCATGGACACACTCTGTGAGCAACAATAATGTTAATATTATTTTTGAATGACTATCTCATCTCTGTACCCCACACATACAATTATCTGCAAGGTCCATCAGTCGAGAAGGGAATTTCAAACACAGATTCAACCACAAACACCAGGGAGGTTTTCAAATGCCTCGCAAAGAAGTGGAATCTTATTGGTAGATGGGTAATGGTGCATGGTGAAGTTATTAATTACACTTTGGATGGTGTATCTATACACCCAGTCACTACAAAGCTACAGATGTCCTTGCTATCTCAGTTGCTGAACAGGAAGGAAACAGCTCAAGGATGTCACCATGATGCAAATGGGGACTTTAAAACAGTTACAGAGTTTATTGGCTAAGATAGGAGAATAATGAGGATTGATCAACTATATTGTAGTTACTCCACAATACTAACCTACCTGGTTGACCAGGGTGCCGGAGGTGGAAGTCGGCATGAGGGCTGGGTCCAGGATGTCTCTAGCGGGGACCCAGCACTTCTCCTCCGGGCCATAACTCTCCCAGTCAACCAGGTATTGGAAACCCTTTCCCCATGGTAAAACACTCAGGAACCGTCTCACCGTGTAAGCCGGATGGCCATCGATGACACGGGGAGGAGGGGTGGGCCTGGAAACAGAAGACAAAGGGCTGTGAGACACAGGCTTTTCCTAGACACATGGAAAGTAGGGTGAATACGGAAGGTACGGGGTAACAAAAGAGAAACAGCAGTGGAGCTAATGGCTCCAGAGATGGGGAACGGTCTGATGACATGGGGACATAGTGTGCGCGACTCCAAACGGAGGGGCAGGTCCTGGGTGGAGAGCCATACCCTCTGCCCGATGCGATAGCGTGGAGCAGGGGTTCGGTGGCGATCCACTTGTTGCCTATGCCTGGAAGTGATCTTCAACAGAGCGGCCCGGGCTCTCTTCCAGGTACTGCAACAGCGGTGGATGAACATCTGGGACGAGGCATTGCTGACTTCCTCTTGCTTGGGGAAGAGTGGGCTGATATCCCAAGGAACACTCAAAGGGCGAGAGACCCATGGCAGAGCATACTCAACCCATACCAGTTGCTGACTCCAGTTGGTAGGGTTGGCGGAGACTAGGCAGCGAAGAGTCATCTCTAAGTCCCGGTTTGCTTGCTCCGACTAGGCCGTTGGACTGGGGGTAGAATCCAGAGGACAGGCTGTCCAACCAACCAATGAGAGTGCAGAACGCCTTCCAGAACTGGGACGAGAACTGCGGACCCCGGTCGGAGACCATGTCCACCGGGATTTGATGGATCCGGAAGATGTGCTGCACCATAAACTGGGCCATCTCCTTGGCCAAGGGCAGTTTGGAGAGAGGAATGAAGTGGGCAGCTTGGGAAAACTGGTCGACCACAGTCAGGATGGCAGTGTTGCCCTCAGACGGGGAGACCCATGACAAAATCCAAGCATATATGGGACCAGGGACGGTGAGGGACAGGCAGTGGTTTGAGACGAACAGCCAGAGCTTGCAGAGGAGTCTTGTTCTGTGCGAGGACTGTGCGGGCGATGACAAACTCGGCAACATCTGGAACCATAGTAGGCCAACAAAAGCGTTGTCGCACGAAGGCCAGGGTCCGATGAGAGCCCGAGAGACAGGCAAGCCTGGAGGAATGGGCCCACTCCAGGACCGTGGACAGCGTCAGTCATAAACATCTGGTTATCCGGGATCCCCCCAGGGTTTTGCTGGGACCGCTGAACCTCCCGTACCGGTTTCCCTATACCCCAGCTGAGTGCTGTCGCCAGGCACGAGTTGGAAAGGATGGTCTTGGGCTCCAGGGTGGTAACCGTGGGGTTATAGTGGCGAGACAGGGAATCCGGCTTGACGATCTTAGACCTTGTTGCGTTCCCCAGTTTCTGTGTTGTGGTTTGTTAGGTGTGTGTTTCAGGATGGCTTCCTGAATTCTCACCAAGCAGCTGATTGGTTGGCCCCATTGATGATTGGAGAGCTGATCCCACCCCCTCGTCAGGACAAAGCTGTCTCCAATTACCAATTCCTTCTGAAGCTATATAAGCCAGTGTTCTGTTGCTCAGAAGTGAGATCATTGCTGAGAGAGGAGGTTGATGGCTGAAGGTCATTATGTTGGTTGTTGCTAACAGAGATGGTTATGTTCTGTGGTTGTTGCTGAGAGAAAGCTGATTTGATGTCCTGTCTTGGTTGTGGCTCAGAGACAGGTTTTGTTAAGTATTTTTGTAGCCACTGATTTGAAGTATGTGTGTGCTAATAGAACTGTGTTTTTGATTCTTGAAATTGTTTAATTACATTTGGATAATTCTGTTTAATTTGTTCCCAGGGGAGAAGGGGAAGGCACCTAGGGAGTGCTTAGGCAAGAGGCCCGTGGTCATACATATACCCGTAGTATATTCACTGTCTAGGCACACTAGATAAGACCTGGGCGGACCACCACCTGTATTTTGGTTAGCGCACTAGGTGGTGCTAAGTTAGGTAAGTAGTGGGTAGGCATGTAAGGTAGGAGAGGGGGCTTTGATATTACTTTCTTTGCTTTGGTTCCATCCAGCCCCTTATCCCAAAAATTACCGTGTCACGGAATAAATTCATTGTAAACGGTACAATTCTCTGCCTTTTGTCATCCTTACTCGCACCTACAGTCCATAACTCTTTCACTTCACGGAGAGTTGAGTTGTAGTAGGGTGTTGCGATCCCTCTTCATAGAGGTGTGCGTAACAGACCCTGGCCAGTAGGAGAGGGAAAATTTGAACCAGAAAAACAGCAGGGCACCTCTCGCTTGCCTGGAGTTCAGGCGCTTGGTGGTGCGGAGATACTCCGGGTTTTTGTGGTCGGTCCACACAATGAACTGATGTTCCGGACGTTGGGACAGAACAGCCCCCAATCCGACATCCGAAGCATCGGCCTCCACGACAAACTGGCCGGACGGGTCAAGATGAACCACTATAAGAGCAGTGGTTAACCTCTCTAGGGGGTGTGGGACGCTACCATCCCACCTGGCCAACATCCAGTGAAATTGCAGAGCGCCAAATTCAAAAACAGAAATATTCATGATAAAAATTCATAAAACATACAAGTGTTATACATGAGTTTAAAGATGAACTTCTTGATAATCCAAACACGGTCTCAGATTTCAAAAAGGGTTTACTGCGAAAGCATACCATGCAATTATCTGAGAACAACACCCAGCAGACAAATCATTACAAACAGTTACAAAACATGAATCACTTACCTTTGATCTTCATATGGTTGCACTCACAAAACTCCCATTTACTCAATAAATGTTCATTTTGTTCGATAAAGTCACTCTTTATATCCAAAAACCTCTGTTTTGTTCACGTGTTTTGATCAATAATCCCCAGGCTCAAAGGCAATCACAACAGCAAGACAAAAAATCTGAAAAGTGTCAGTAGCGTTCGTAGAAACATGTCAAACGATGTTAATAATCAATCCTCAGGTTGTTTTTAGTCATAATAATCAATAATATTTGAACCGGACAAAAGCTTTGTCAATATAAAAGGAAAACAAGAAAGGAGCGCTCTCAGTCTCGCACATGAAAGTCTCTGGGACACAGAATACAAGCCTGAAACCATTTCTAAAGACTCTTGACATCTAGTGGAAGCCATAGGAAGTGCAATTTGAGTCCTAAGTCAATGGAATCTGTATAGGAAGTCAATGGAAAACTACAAAAATAAAAAAATTCCCACTTCCTGGATTAATTTTTTTCAGGTTTTCGCCTGCCATATCAGTTTGTTATACTCAGACATTATTCTAACAGTTTTGTAAACTTTAGCGTGTTTTCTATCCAAATCTCCCCAATTATATGCATATCCTAACTGCTGGGCCTGAGAAACAGGCAGTTTACTTTCGGCACGCTTTTCATCAGGAGGTGAAAATAGTGCCCCCTACCCTAGTGAGGTTAAGGTCCCGGAACGCCAGTTAGCGGTAGAGAGCGGGAGAAGACGAGGATGTCATCATTGTAGACAAAGACGAACAGGTTCAGCATGTTGTGGAGAACATCATTCACCAGAGCCTGGAACATGACAGGGGAGTTGGTGATGCCAAAGGGCAAGACATGATATTTGTAGTGGCCGCTAGCCATGTTGAAGGCGTATGTGCCAGCAGGAGAGGAAGAGGGACGGATAAATCCTGTAGCTAGGGAGTCCCCAATGTAGGTCTCCATAGTCTTGGTCTCTGGTTCCGACAGAGAGTGCAGAAGTCCCCGGGGCGGAGTGGTGCTAGGGAGAACGTCAATCCCGCAGTCATAGGGCCAGTGCAGGGAAAGGGAAGTGGCCCGGGACTTGCTGAAAACCTCCCGGAGGTCATGGCACTCCACTAGAATGGCAGAGAGGTCCGGAGCAACTTCTGAATCCCCAGGAAGATGTCCCATGGCTGGGCGCGCCGACTCCAGACAATGGGCGTGGCAGATTGGACTCCAGCCCATGATAGCACACGTAGACCAGTTGATGATGGGACTGTGTCGCTGGAGCCAGGAGAATCCCAAAACAACAGGAATCTGGGGGGACTTGATGAGCAGGAATTGAATGGTCTCGATGTGATTCCCTGACACACATAGGTTGATGGGATTGGTGTTATGGGTGACACGACCTATAGAGCGCCCGTCCAGCGCTCTACCATCCATGGGAATGGAGAGGGGCTGATCAGCTCGGAAGCTGGTATGGCATCCAAAAAGCTCTCGTCGGCCCCAGAGTCAATGAGGACCTGGAGAGATTTGGACTGGTTTCCTCACATCAGAAGGACATGAAAAGGGGTGCGAGTAAGGGAAGCAGAAAAGTTCTCCATGCAGCCCACCAGTGTACCCGTTCCTAACGGGGAGCCTGTTCTTTTACTGGGCAAGAGGACTTAAAATGTCTAAAAGTACGGCAAAACTGACAGCTCCTTGTATTGATCCTGTATTGTCATTCCGCTGACAACAGCTCAGCTCTAGTTGCATAGGCTCGGGACACAGTGCCACGGCCATCTTCGGTGACTCTCGAGGAAGGTCTGGAAACCTTGGGTGCTCTCTGCAACGAGATCGCAGGGGACTTCCAGGATGACTCGGAGGCGAGATGGAATACCTCGAGGTGCGAGCGAAATCAAATTTCCTCTCCATCCGTCGTTCCCGCAATCGCCCATCGATGCAGATGTTGAAAGCAACGAGGGACTCAAGATCTGTGGGTAACTCCTGAGCAACAAGCTCATCCTTAACCTCCTTCGAAACACCTGAACAGTGCTCTTCGAACATTGCTTCATGGTTCCACGAACTCTCCACTGCCAACATGCGGAAATCCACCTCATAGTCGGGCCACTCTGTGGGCGTCCTGCCGGAGCTTGATTATCTTCCAGGCAGCTTCTCTCACAGAGCAAGGGGCATCAAAAACCTTCCTCACCTCTCCCACACACCCTTCCGGACGGCATGCAGGCTCAGGGTAGGCAGAGGTCAATAATGGGGAAAATTTACATGTCGGCAGGCAGGCAAGCTCAGGGTCAGGACAGGCAAGGGTCAAATCCAGGAGGGCGAGAAAAAGAGAGACTGGAAAAAGTCAGAGCTGAGAAACAAAGACAATGTTTGACTTGACAAACAAGACGAACTGGCAACAGACCAACAGAGAACACAGGTCTAAATGCACAGGGGATAATGGGGAAAGATGGGCGACACATGGAGGGGGGTGGAGACAATCACAAAGACAGTTGAAACAGATCAGGATGTGACAGGCAAATCAAGGTTAAAATAATAATAATCGCAATCACCTCAAATGCAAATGTCTTGACTGCTGATAATTTTGTTCGCACCCCTTTCCGTGCTTCTACACCTGCATTGCTTGCTGTTTGGGGTTTTAGGCTGGGTTTCTGTACAGCACTTTGAGATATCAGCTGATGTACGAAGGGCTATATAAATAAATTTGATTTGATTTGATTCAGGAAAACATTATTTTAAAATTCCTTCTTATTCATAACACCGACAAAACCTTGCTGGACGCTTCAAATGTATGGATGCAAATAGAACTGGTCACTTATCAAGATTGTCCTGAATTAAATGTTTAGTCTTTATAGGAAAACTACTGTGCTGACAAAATGATTGACCCATTTACTGGCAAAATGATTAGCCAATTTCCCAAAACACTCATAGAGAAACAGAAAGTATCAAGTATATGGGAGGGGTAGTATGAGTGTGTCCTGAATAACCACCAGCATTAGCCTCTAGAGGTCTGCGTCCTCCAGCAGCTCAGATGGGTTAGGTGAAACATTGGCTTTACTGGTGACAGTAGGTTCAGGTGGAAACAAGAAATGCAATGCAGACAAGAGCCCAAAGAGGCTGATATTCTGTATGTAACTCATAAAGAAACAGAAAGGCTTTACCCACAAACCTCATAGAGAAACAGAAAGGCTTTACCCACGAACCTCATAGAGAAACAGAAAGGCTTTACCCACGAACCTCATAGAGAAAAAGACAATCTTCGCTCAAAACCTCATAGAGAAACAGAAAGTCTATGGGTGGAGTACTAAACAGCGTCTTCCAAAAGTATTCACACCTCTTGACTTAAAAACATTTTTTGGGTCGTGTTACAGCTTGAATTTAAAATGGATTACATTTAGACATTCATGTCACTCGCTGACACACAATTCTGCATAATGTCAAAGTGGAATTATCTGTTTCAAAATGTGTATAAAACATATATAAAATGAAAATCTATAATATCTTGAGTCATTAATTATTAACCCAGTTTGTTATGGGAGGCCTAAATTAGTTCAGGAGCAATAATGTCCTGAACAAGTCACATGATAAGTTGCATGGACACACTCTGTGAGCAACAATAATGTTAATATTATTTTTGAATGACTATCTCATCTCTGTACCCCACACATACAATTATCTGCAAGGTCCATCAGTCGAGCAGTGAATTTCAAACACAGATTCAACCACAAACACCAGGGAGGTTTTCAAATGCCTCGCAAAGAAGTGGAATCTTATTGGTAGATGGGTAATGGTGCATGGTGAAGTTATTAATTACACTTTGGATGGTGTATCAATACACCCAGTCACTACAAAGCTACAGATGTCCTTGCTATCTCAGTTGCTGAACAGGAAGGAAACAGCTCAAGGATGTCACCATGATGCAAATGGGGACTTTAAAACAGTTACAGAGTTTATTGGCTAAGATAGGAGAATAATGAGGATTGATCAACTATATTGTAGACACTCCACAATACTAACCTACCTGGTTGACCAGGGTGCCGGAGGTGGAAGTCGGCATGAGGGCTGGGTCCAGGATGTCTCTAGCGGGGACCCAGCACTTCTCCTCCGGGCCATAACTCTCCCAGTCAACCAGGTATTGGAAACCCTTTCCCCATGGTAAAACACTCAGGAACCGTCTCACCGTGTAAGCCGGATGGCCATCGATGACACGGGGAGGAGGGGTGGGCCTGGAAACAGAAGACAAAGGGCTGTGAGACACAGGCTTTTCCTAGACACATGGAAAGTAGGGTGAATACGGAAGGTACGGGGTAACAAAAGAGAAACAGCAGTGGAGCTAATGGCTCCAGAGATGGGGAACGGTCTGATGACATGGGGGCATAGTGTGCGCGACTCCAAACGGAGGGGCAGGTCCTGGGTGGAGAGCCATACCCTCTGCCCGATGCGATAGCGTGGAGCAGGGGTTCGGTGGCGATCCACTTGTTGCCTATGCCTGGAAGTGATCTTCAACAGAGCGGCCCGGGCTCTCTTCCAGGTACTGCAACAGCGGTGGATGAACATCTGGGACGAGGCATTGCTGACTTCCTCTTGCTTGGGGAAGAGTGGGCTGATATCCCAAGGAACACTCAAAGGGCGAGAGACCCATGGCAGAGCATACTCAACCCATACCAGTTGCTGACTCCAGTTGGTAGGGTTGGCGGAGACTAGGCAGCGAAGAGTCATCTCTAAGTCCCGGTTTGCTTGCTCCGACTAGGCCGTTGGACTGGGGGTAGAATCCAGAGGACAGGCTGTCCAACCAACCAATGAGAGTGCAGAACGCCTTCCAGAACTGGGACGAGAACTGCGGACCCCGGTCGGAGACCATGTCCACCGGGATTTGATGGATCCGGAAGATGTGCTGCACCATAAACTGGGCCATCTCCTTGGCCAAGGGCAGTTTAGAGAGAGGAATGAAGTGGGCAGCTTGGGAAAACTGGTCGACCACAGTCAGGATGGCAGTGTTGCCCTCAGACGGGGAGACCCATGACAAAATCCAAGCATATATGGGACCAGGGACGGTGAGGGACAGGCAGTGGTTTGAGACGAACAGCCAGAGCTTGCAGAGGAGTCTTGTTCTGTGCGAGGACTGTGCGGGTGATGACAAACTCGGCAACATCTGGAACCATAGTAGGCCAACAAAAGCGTTGTCGCACGAAGGCCAGGGTCCGATGAGAGCCCGAGAGACAGGCAAGCCTGGAGGAATGGGCCCACTCCAGGACCGTGGACAGCGTCAGTCATAAACATCTGGTTATCCGGGATCCCCCCAGGGTTTTGCTGGGACCGCTGAACCTCCCGTACCGGTTTCCCTATACCCCAGCTGAGTGCTGTCGCCAGGCACGAGTTGGAAAGGATGGTCTTGGGCTCCAGGGTGGTAACCGTGGGGTTATAGTGGCGAGACAGGGAATCCGGCTTGACGATCTTAGACCTTGTTGCGTTCCCCAGTTTCTGTGTTGTGGTTTGTTAGGTGTGTGTTTCAGGATGGCTTCCTGAATTCTCACCAAGCAGCTGATTGGTTGGCCCCATTGATGATTGGAGAGCTGATCCCACCCCCTCGTCAGGACAAAGCTGTCTCCAATTACCAATTCCTTCTGAAGCTATATAAGCCAGTGTTCTGTTGCTCAGAAGTGAGATCATTGCTGAGAGAGGAGGTTGATGGCTGAAGGTCATTATGTTGGTTGTTGCTAACAGAGATGGTTATGTTCTGTGGTTGTTGCTGAGAGAAAGCTGATTTGATGTCCTGTCTTGGTTGTGGCTCAGAGACAGGTTTTGTTAAGTATTTTTGTAGCCACTGATTTGAAGTATGTGTGTGCTAATAGAACTGTGTTTTTGATTCTTGAAATTGTTTAATTACATTTGGATAATTCTGTTTAATTTGTTCCCAGGGGAGAAGGGGAAGGCACCTAGGGAGTGCTTAGGCAAGAGGCCCGTGGTCATACATATACCCGTAGTATATTCACTGTCTAGGCACACTAGATAAGACCTGGGCGGACCACCACCTGTATTTTGGTTAGCGCACTAGGTGGTGCTAAGTTAGGTAAGTAGTGGGTAGGCATGTAAGGTAGGAGAGGGGGCTTTGATATTACTTTCTTTGCTTTGGTTCCATCCAGCCCCTTATCCCAAAAATTACCGTGTCACGGAATAAATTCATTGTAAACGGTACAATTCTCTGCCGTTTGTCATCCTTACTCGCACCTACAGTCCATAACTCTTTCACTTCACGGAGAGTTGAGTTGTAGTAGGGTGTTGCGATCCCTCTTCATAGAGGTGTGCGTAACAGACCCTGGCCAGTAGGAGAGGGAAAATTTGAACCAGAAAAACAGCAGGGCACCTCTCGCTTGCCTGGAGTTCAGGCGCTTGGTGGTGCGGAGATACTCCGGGTTTTTGTGGTCGGTCCACACAATGAACTGATGTTCCGGACGTTGGGACAGAACAGCCCCCAATCCGACATCCGAAGCATCGGCCTCCACGACAAACTGGCCGGACGGGTCAAGATGAACCACTATAAGAGCAGTGGTTAACCTCTCTAGGGGGTGTGGGACGCTACCATCCCACCTGGCCAACATCCAGTGAAATTGCAGAGCGCCAAATTCAAAAACAGAAATATTCATGATAAAAATTCATAAAACATACAAGTGTTATACATGAGTTTAAAGATGAACTTCTTGATAATCCAAACACGGTCTCAGATTTCAAAAAGGGTTTACTGCGAAAGCATACCATGCAATTATCTGAGAACAACACCCAGCAGACAAATCATTACAAACAGTTACAAAACATGAATCACTTACCTTTGATCTTCATATGGTTGCACTCACAAAACTCCCATTTACTCAATAAATGTTCATTTTGTTCGATAAAGTCACTCTTTATATCCAAAAACCTCTGTTTTGTTCACGTGTTTTGATCAATAATCCCCAGGCTCAAAGGCAATCACAACAGCAAGACAAAAAATCTGAAAAGTGTCAGTAGCGTTCGTAGAAACATGTCAAACGATGTTAATAATCAATCCTCAGGTTGTTTTTAGTCATAATAATCAATAATATTTGAACCGGACAAAAGCTTTGTCAATATAAAAGGAAAACAAGAAAGGAGCGCTCTCAGTCTCGCACATGAAAGTCTCTGGGACACAGAATACAAGCCTGAAACCATTTCTAAAGACTCTTGACATCTAGTGGAAGCCATAGGAAGTGCAATTTATGGAATCTGTATAGGAAGTCAATGGAAAACTACAAAAATAAAAAAATTCCCACTTCCTGGATTAATTTTTTTCAGGTTTTCGCCTGCCATATCAGTTTGTTATACTCAGACATTATTCTAACAGTTTTGTAAACTTTAGCGTGTTTTCTATCCAAATCTCCCAATTATATGCATATCCTAACTGCTGGGCCTGAGAAACAGGCAGTTTACTTTCGGCACGCTTTTCATCAGGAGGTGAAAATAGTGCCCCCTACCCTAGTGAGGTTAAGGTCCCGGAACGCCAGTTAGCGGTAGAGAGCGGGAGAAGACGAGGATGTCATCATTGTAGACAAAGACGAACAGGTTCAGCATGTTGTGGAGAACATCATTCACCAGAGCCTGGAACATGACAGGGGAGTTGGTGATGCCAAAGGGCAAGACATGATATTTGTAGTGGCCGCTAGCCATGTTGAAGGCGTATGTGCCAGCAGGAGAGGAAGAGGGACGGATAAATCCTGTAGCTAGGGAGTCCCCAATGTAGGTCTCCATAGTCTTGGTCTCTGGTTCCGACAGAGAGTGCAGAAGTCCCCGGGGCGGAGTGGTGCTAGGGAGAACGTCAATCCCGCAGTCATAGGGCCAGTGCAGGGAAAGGGAAGTGGCCCGGGACTTGCTGAAAACCTCCCGGAGGTCATGGCACTCCACTAGAATGGCAGAGAGGTCCGGAGCAACTTCTGAATCCCCAGGAAGATGTCCCATGGCTGGGCGCGCCGACTCCAGACAATGGGCGTGGCAGATTGGACTCCAGCCCATGATAGCACACGTAGACCAGTTGATGATGGGACTGTGTCGCTGGAGCCAGGAGAATCCCAAAACAACAGGAATCTGGGGGGACTTGATGAGCAGGAATTGAATGGTCTCGATGTGATTCCCTGACACACATAGGTTGATGGGATTGGTGTTATGGGTGACACGACCTATAGAGCGCCCGTCCAGCGCTCTACCATCCATGGGAATGGAGAGGGGCTGATCAGCTCGGAAGCTGGTATGGCATCCAAAAAGCTCTCGTCGGCCCCAGAGTCAATGAGGACCTGGAGAGATTTGGACTGGTTTCCTCACATCAGAAGGACATGAAAAGGGGTGCGAGTAAGGGAAGCAGAAAAGTTCTCCATGCAGCCCACCAGTGTACCCGTTCCTAACGGGGAGCCTGTTCTTTTACTGGGCAAGAGGACTTAAAATGTCTAAAAGTACGGCAAAACTGACAGCTCCTTGTATTGATCCTGTATTGTCATTCCGCTGACAACAGCTCAGCTCTAGTTGCATAGGCTCGGGACACAGTGCCACGGCCATCTTCGGTGACTCTCGAGGAAGGTCTGGAAACCTTGGGTGCTCTCTGCAACGAGATCGCAGGGGACTTCCAGGATGACTCGGAGGCGAGATGGAATACCTCGAGGTGCGAGCGAAATCAAATTTCCTCTCCATCCGTCGTTCCCGCAATCGCCCATCGATGCAGATGTTGAAAGCAACGAGGGACTCAAGATCTGTGGGTAACTCCTGAGCAACAAGCTCATCCTTAACCTCCTTCGAAACACCTGAACAGTGCTCTTCGAACATTGCTTCATGGTTCCACGAACTCTCCACTGCCAACATGCGGAAATCCACCTCATAGTCGGGCCACTCTGTGGGCGTCCTGCCGGAGCTTGATTATCTTCCAGGCAGCTTCTCTCACGGAGCAAGGGGCATCAAAAACCTTCCTCACCTCTCCCACACACCCTTCCGGACGGCATGCAGGCTCAGGGTAGGCAGAGGTCAATAATGGGGAAAATTTACATGTCGGCAGGCAGGCAAGCTCAGGGTCAGGACAGGCAAGGGTCAAATCCAGGAGGGCGAGAAAAAGAGAGACTGGAAAAAGTCAGAGCTGAGAAACAAAGACAATGTTTGACTTGACAAACAAGACGAACTGGCAACAGACCAACAGAGAACACAGGTATAAATGCACAGGGGATAATGGGGAAAGATGGGCGACACATGGAGGGGGGTGGAGACAATCACAAAGACAGTTGAAACAGATCAGGATGTGACAGGCAAATCAAGGTTAAAATAATAATAATCGCAATCACCTCAAATGCAAATGTCTTGACTGCTGATAATTTTGTTCGCACCCCTTTCCGTGCTTCTACACCTGCATTGCTTGCTGTTTGGGGTTTTAGGCTGGGTTTCTGTACAGCACTTTGAGATATCAGCTGATGTACGAAGGGCTATATAAATAAATTTGATTTGATTTGATTCAGGAAAACATTATTTTAAAATTCCTTCTTATTCATAACACCGACAAAACCTTGCTGGACGCTTCAAATGTATGGATGCAAATAGAACTGGTCACTTATCAAGATTGTCCTGAATTAAATGTTTAGTCTTTATAGGAAAACTACTGTGCTGACAAAATGATTGACCCATTTACTGGCAAAATGATTAGCCAATTTCCCAAAACACTCATAGAGAAACAGAAAGTATCAAGTATATGGGAGGGGTAGTATGAGTGTGTCCTGAATAACCACCAGCATTAGCCTCTAGAGGTCTGCGTCCTCCAGCAGCTCAGATGGGTTAGGTGAAACATTGGCTTTACTGGTGACAGTAGGTTCAGGTGGAAACAAGAAATGCAATGCAGACAAGAGCCCAAAGAGGCTGATATTCTGTATGTAACTCATAAAGAAACAGAAAGGCTTTACCCACAAACCTCATAGAGAAACAGAAAGGCTTTACCCACGAACCTCATAGAGAAACAGAAATGCTTTACCCACGAACCTCATAGAGAAAAAGACAATCTTCGCTCAAAACCTCATAGAGAAACAGAAAGTCTATGGGTGGAGTACTAAACAGCGTCTTCCAAAAGTATTCACACCTCTTGACTTAAAAACATTTTTTGGGTCGTGTTACAGCTTGAATTTAAAATGGATTACATTTAGACATTCATGTCACTCGCTGACACACAATTCTGCATAATGTCAAAGTGGAATTATCTGTTTCAAAATGTGTATAAAACATATATAAAATGAAAATCTATAATATCTTGAGTCATTAATTATTAACCCAGTTTGTTATGGGAGGCCTAAATTAGTTCAGGAGCAATAATGTCCTGAACAAGTCACATGATAAGTTGCATGGACACACTCTGTGAGCAACAATAATGTTAATATTATTTTTGAATGACTATCTCATCTCTGTACCCCACACATACAATTATCTGCAAGGTCCATCAGTCGAGCAGTGAATTTCAAACACAGATTCAACCACAAACACCAGGGAGGTTTTCAAATGCCTCGCAAAGAAGTGGAATCTTATTGGTAGATGGGTAATGGTGCATGGTGAAGTTATTAATTACACTTTGGATGGTGTATCAATACACCCAGTCACTACAAAGCTACAGATGTCCTTGCTATCTCAGTTGCTGAACAGGAAGGAAACAGCTCAAGGATGTCACCATGATGCAAATGGGGACTTTAAAACAGTTACAGAGTTTATTGGCTAAGATAGGAGAATAATGAGGATTGATCAACTATATTGTAGTTACTCCACAATACTAACCTACCTGGTTGACCAGGGTGCCGGAGGTGGAAGTCGGCATGAGGGCTGGGTCCAGGATGTCTCTAGCGGGGACCCAGCACTTCTCCTCCGGGCCATAACTCTCCCAGTCAACCAGGTATTGGAAACCCTTTCCCCATGGTAAAACACTCAGGAACCGTCTCACCGTGTAAGCCGGATGGCCATCGATGACACGGGGAGGAGGGGTGGGCCTGGAAACAGAAGACAAAGGGCTGTGAGACACAGGCTTTTCCTAGACACATGGAAAGTAGGGTGAATACGGAAGGTACGGGGTAACAAAAGAGAAACAGCAGTGGAGCTAATGGCTCCAGAGATGGGGAACGGTCTGATGACATGGGGACATAGTGTGCGCGACTCCAAACGGAGGGGCAGGTCCTGGGTGGAGAGCCATACCCTCTGCCCGATGCGATAGCGTGGAGCAGGGGTTCGGTGGCGATCCACTTGTTGCCTATGCCTGGAAGTGATCTTCAACAGAGCGGCCCGGGCTCTCTTCCAGGTACTGCAACAGCGGTGGATGAACATCTGGGACGAGGCATTGCTGACTTCCTCTTGCTTGGGGAAGAGTGGGCTGATATCCCAAGGAACACTCAAAGGGCGAGAGACCCATGGCAGAGCATACTCAACCCATACCAGTTGCTGACTCCAGTTGGTAGGGTTGGCGGAGACTAGGCAGCGAAGAGTCATCTCTAAGTCCCGGTTTGCTTGCTCCGACTAGGCCGTTGGACTGGGGGTAGAATCCAGAGGACAGGCTGTCCAACCAACCAATGAGAGTGCAGAACGCCTTCCAGAACTGGGACGAGAACTGCGGACCCCGGTCGGAGACCATGTCCACCGGGATTTGATGGATCCGGAAGATGTGCTGCACCATAAACTGGGCCATCTCCTTGGCCAAGGGCAGTTTGGAGAGAGGAATGAAGTGGGCAGCTTGGGAAAACTGGTCGACCACAGTCAGGATGGCAGTGTTGCCCTCAGACGGGGAGACCCATGACAAAATCCAAGCATATATGGGACCAGGGACGGTGAGGGACAGGCAGTGGTTTGAGACGAACAGCCAGAGCTTGCAGAGGAGTCTTGTTCTGTGCGAGGACTGTGCGGGCGATGACAAACTCGGCAACATCTGGAACCATAGTAGGCCAACAAAAGCGTTGTCGCACGAAGGCCAGGGTCCGATGAGAGCCCGAGAGACAGGCAAGCCTGGAGGAATGGGCCCACTCCAGGACCGTGGACAGCGTCAGTCATAAACATCTGGTTATCCGGGATCCCCCCAGGGTTTTGCTGGGACCGCTGAACCTCCCGTACCGGTTTCCCTATACCCCAGCTGAGTGCTGTCGCCAGGCACGAGTTGGAAAGGATGGTCTTGGGCTCCAGGGTGGTAACCGTGGGGTTATAGTGGCGAGACAGGGAATCCGGCTTGACGATCTTAGACCTTGTTGCGTTCCCCAGTTTCTGTGTTGTGGTTTGTTAGGTGTGTGTTTCAGGATGGCTTCCTGAATTCTCACCAAGCAGCTGATTGGTTGGCCCCATTGATGATTGGAGAGCTGATCCCACCCCCTCGTCAGGACAAAGCTGTCTCCAATTACCAATTCCTTCTGAAGCTATATAAGCCAGTGTTCTGTTGCTCAGAAGTGAGATCATTGCTGAGAGAGGAGGTTGATGGCTGAAGGTCATTATGTTGGTTGTTGCTAACAGAGATGGTTATGTTCTGTGGTTGTTGCTGAGAGAAAGCTGATTTGATGTCCTGTCTTGGTTGTGGCTCAGAGACAGGTTTTGTTAAGTATTTTTGTAGCCACTGATTTGAAGTATGTGTGTGCTAATAGAACTGTGTTTTTGATTCTTGAAATTGTTTAATTACATTTGGATAATTCTGTTTAATTTGTTCCCAGGGGAGAAGGGGAAGGCACCTAGGGAGTGCTTAGGCAAGAGGCCCGTGGTCATACATATACCCGTAGTATATTCACTGTCTAGGCACACTAGATAAGACCTGGGCGGACCACCACCTGTATTTTGGTTAGCGCACTAGGTGGTGCTAAGTTAGGTAAGTAGTGGGTAGGCATGTAAGGTAGGAGAGGGGGCTTTGATATTACTTTCTTTGCTTTGGTTCCATCCAGCCCCTTATCCCAAAAATTACCGTGTCACGGAATAAATTCATTGTAAACAGTACAATTCTCTGCCTTTTGTCATCCTTACTCGCACCTACAGTCCATAACTCTTTCACTTCACGGAGAGTTGAGTTGTAGTAGGGTGTTGCGATCCCTCTTCATAGAGGTGTGCGTAACAGACCCTGGCCAGTAGGAGAGGGAAAATTTGAACCAGAAAAACAGCAGGGCACCTCTCGCTTGCCTGGAGTTCAGGCGCTTGGTGGTGCGGAGATACTCCGGGTTTTTGTGGTCGGTCCACACAATGAACTGATGTTCCGGACGTTGGGACAGAACAGCCCCCAATCCGACATCCGAAGCATCGGCCTCCACGACAAACTGGCCGGACGGGTCAAGATGAACCACTATAAGAGCAGTGGTTAACCTCTCTAGGGGGTGTGGGACGCTACCATCCCACCTGGCCAACATCCAGTGAAATTGCAGAGCGCCAAATTCAAAAACAGAAATATTCATGATAAAAATTCATAAAACATACAAGTGTTATACATGAGTTTAAAGATGAACTTCTTGATAATCCAAACACGGTCTCAGATTTCAAAAAGGGTTTACTGCGAAAGCATACCATGCAATTATCTGAGAACAACACCCAGCAGACAAATCATTACAAACAGTTACAAAACATGAATCACTTACCTTTGATCTTCATATGGTTGCACTCACAAAACTCCCATTTACTCAATAAATGTTCATTTTGTTCGATAAAGTCACTCTTTATATCCAAAAACCTCTGTTTTGTTCACGTGTTTTGATCAATAATCCCCAGGCTCAAAGGCAATCACAACAGCAAGACAAAAAATCTGAAAAGTGTCAGTAGCGTTCGTAGAAACATGTCAAACGATGTTAATAATCAATCCTCAGGTTGTTTTTAGTCATAATAATCAATAATATTTGAACCGGACAAAAGCTTTGTCAATATAAAAGGAAAACAAGAAAGGAGCGCTCTCAGTCTCGCACATGAAAGTCTCTGGGACACAGAATACAAGCCTGAAACCATTTCTAAAGACTCTTGACATCTAGTGGAAGCCATAGGAAGTGCAATTTGAGTCCTAAGTCAATGGAATCTGTATAGGAAGTCAATGGAAAACTACAAAAATAAAAAAATTCCCACTTCCTGGATTAATTTTTTTCAGGTTTTCGCCTGCCATATCAGTTTGTTATACTCAGACATTATTCTAACAGTTTTGTAAACTTTAGCGTGTTTTCTATCCAAATCTCCCAATTATATGCATATCCTAACTGCTGGGCCTGAGAAACAGGCAGTTTACTTTCGGCACGCTTTTCATCAGGAGGTGAAAATAGTGCCCCCTACCCTAGTGAGGTTAAGGTCCCGGAACGCCAGTTAGCGGTAGAGAGCGGGAGAAGACGAGGATGTCATCATTGTAGACAAAGACGAACAGGTTCAGCATGTTGTGGAGAACATCATTCACCAGAGCCTGGAACATGACAGGGGAGTTGGTGATGCCAAAGGGCAAGACATGATATTTGTAGTGGCCGCTAGCCATGTTGAAGGCGTATGTGCCAGCAGGAGAGGAAGAGGGACGGATAAATCCTGTAGCTAGGGAGTCCCCAATGTAGGTCTCCATAGTCTTGGTCTCTGGTTCCGACAGAGAGTGCAGAAGTCCCCGGGGCGGAGTGGTGCTAGGGAGAACGTCAATCCCGCAGTCGTAGGGCCAGTGCAGGGAAAGGGAAGTGGCCCGGGACTTGCTGAAAACCTCCCGGAGGTCATGGCACTCCACTAGAATGGCAGAGAGGTCCGGAGCAACTTCTGAATCCCCAGGAAGATGTCCCATGGCTGGGCGCGCCGACTCCAGACAATGGGCGTGGCAGATTGGACTCCAGCCCATGATAGCACACGTAGACCAGTTGATGATGGGACTGTGTCGCTGGAGCCAGGAGAATCCCAAAACAACAGGAATCTGGGGGGACTTGATGAGCAGGAATTGAATGGTCTCGATGTGATTCCCTGACACACATAGGTTGATGGGATTGGTGTTATGGGTGACACGACCTATAGAGCGCCCGTCCAGCGCTCTACCATCCATGGGAATGGAGAGGGGCTGATCAGCTCGGAAGCTGGTATGGCATCCAAAAAGCTCTCGTCGGCCCCAGAGTCAATGAGGACCTGGAGAGATTTGGACTGGTTTCCTCACATCAGAAGGACATGAAAAGGGGTGCGAGTAAGGGAAGCAGAAAAGTTCTCCATGCAGCCCACCAGTGTACCCGTTCCTAACGGGGAGCCTGTTCTTTTACTGGGCAAGAGGACTTAAAATGTCTAAAAGTACGGCAAAACTGACAGCTCCTTGTATTGATCCTGTATTGTCATTCCGCTGACAACAGCTCAGCTCTAGTTGCATAGGCTCGGGACACAGTGCCACGGCCATCTTCGGTGACTCTCGAGGAAGGTCTGGAAACCTTGGGTGCTCTCTGCAACGAGATCGCAGGGGACTTCCAGGATGACTCGGAGGCGAGATGGAATACCTCGAGGTGCGAGCGAAATCAAATTTCCTCTCCATCCGTCGTTCCCGCAATCGCCCATCGATGCAGATGTTGAAAGCAACGAGGGACTCAAGATCTGTGGGTAACTCCTGAGCAACAAGCTCATCCTTAACCTCCTTCGAAACACCTGAACAGTGCTCTTCGAACATTGCTTCATGGTTCCACGAACTCTCCACTGCCAACATGCGGAAATCCACCTCATAGTCGGGCCACTCTGTGGGCGTCCTGCCGGAGCTTGATTATCTTCCAGGCAGCTTCTCTCACGGAGCAAGGGGCATCAAAAACCTTCCTCACCTCTCCCACACACCCTTCCGGACGGCATGCAGGCTCAGGGTAGGCAGAGGTCAATAATGGGGAAAATTTACATGTCGGCAGGCAGGCAAGCTCAGGGTCAGGACAGGCAAGGGTCAAATCCAGGAGGGCGAGAAAAAGAGAGACTGGAAAAAGTCAGAGCTGAGAAACAAAGACAATGTTTGACTTGACAAACAAGACGAACTGGCAACAGACCAACAGAGAACACAGGTATAAATGCACAGGGGATAATGGGGAAAGATGGGCGACACATGGAGGGGGGTGGAGACAATCACAAAGACAGTTGAAACAGATCAGGATGTGACAGGCAAATCAAGGTTAAAATAATAATAATCGCAATCACCTCAAATGCAAATGTCTTGACTGCTGATAATTTTGTTCGCACCCCTTTCCGTGCTTCTACACCTGCATTGCTTGCTGTTTGGGGTTTTAGGCTGGGTTTCTGTACAGCACTTTGAGATATCAGCTGATGTACGAAGGGCTATATAAATAAATTTGATTTGATTTGATTCAGGAAAACATTATTTTAAAATTCCTTCTTATTCATAACACCGACAAAACCTTGCTGGACGCTTCAAATGTATGGATGCAAATAGAACTGGTCACTTATCAAGATTGTCCTGAATTAAATGTTTAGTCTTTATAGGAAAACTACTGTGCTGACAAAATTATTGGCCCATTTACTGGCAAAATGATTAGCCAATTTCCCAAAACACTCATAGAGAAACAGAAAGTATCAAGTCTATGGGAGGGGTAGTATGAGTGTGTCCTGAATAACCACCAGCATTAGCCTCTAGAGGTCTGCGTCCTCCAGCAGCTCAGATGGGTTAGGTGAAACAGTGGCTTTACTGGTGACAGTAGGTTCAGGTGGAAACAAGAAATTGCAATGCAGACAAGAGCCCAAAGAGGCTGATATTCTGTATGTAACTCATAAAGAAACAGAAACGCTTTACCCACAAACCTCATAGAGAAACAGAAAGGCTTTACCCACGAACCTCATAGAGAAACAGAAAGGCTTAACCCACAAACCTCATAGAGAAACAGAAAGGCTTACCCACGAACCTCATAGAGAAACAGGAAAGGCTTTATCGACAAACCTCATAGAGAAACAGAAAGTCTATGGGTGGAGTACTATACAGCGTCTTCCAAAAGTATTCACACCTCTTGACTTAAAACATTTTTGGGGTGTGTTACAGCTTGAATTTAAAATGGTTACATTTAGACATTCATGTCACTCGCTGACACACAATTCTGCATAATGTCAAAGTGGAATTATCTGTTTCAAAATGTGTATAAAACATATATAAAATGAAAATCTATAATATCTTGAGTCATTAATTATTAACCCAGTTTGTTATGGGAGGCCTAAATTAGTTCAGGAGCAAAAATGTCCTGAACAAGTCACATGATAAGTTGCATGGACTCACTCTGTGAGCAACAATAATGTTAAACATTATTTTTGAATGATTATCTCATCTCTGTACCCCACACATACAATTATCTGCAAGGTCCATCAGTCGAGCAGTGAATTTCAAACACAGATTCAACCACAAACACCAGGGAGGTTGTTCAAATGCCTCGCAAAGAAGTGGAATCTTATTGGTAGATGGGTAATGGTGCATGGTGAAGTTATTAATTACACTTTGGATGGTGTATCAATACACCCAGTCACTACAAAGCTACAGATGTCCTTGCTATCTCAGTTGCTGAACAGGAAGGAAACAGCTCAAGGATGTCACCATGATGCAAATGGGGACTTTAAAACAGTTACAGAGTTTATTGGCTAAGATAGGAGAATAATGAGGATTGATCAAACTATATATTGTAGTTACTCCACAATACTAACCTACCTGGTTGACCAGGGTGGCCGGAGGTGGAAGTCGGCATTGAGGGCTGGGTCAGGATGTCTCTAGCGGGGACCCAGCACTTCTCCTCCGGGCCATAACTCTCCCAGTCAACCAGGTATTGGAAACCCTTTCCCCATGGTAAAACACTCAGGAACCGTCTCACCGTGTAAGCCGGATGGCCATCGATGACACGGGGAGGAGGGGTGGGCCTGGAAACAGAAGACAAAGGGCTGTGAGACACAGGCTTTTTCCTAGACACATGGAAAGTAGGGTGAATACGGAAGGTTACGGGGTAACAAAAGAGAAACAGCAGTGGAGCTAATGGTCCAGAGATGGGGAACGGTCTGATGACATGGGGACATAGTGTGCGCGGACTCCAAACGGAGGGGCAGGTCCTGGGTGGAGAGCCATACCCTCTGCCCGATGCGATAGCCGTGGACAGCAGGGGTTCGGTGGCGATCCACTTGTTGCCTATGCCTGGAAGTGATCTTCAACAGAGCGGCCCGGGCTCTCTTCCAGGTACTGCAACAGCGGTGGATGAACATCTGGGACGAGGCATTGCTGACTTCCTCTTGCTTGGGGAAGAGTGGGCTGATATCCCAAGGAACACTCAAAGGGCGAGAGAACCCATGGCAGAGCATACTCAACCCATACCAGTTGCTGACTCCAGTTGGTAGGGTTGGCGGAGACTAGGCAGCGAAGAGTCATCTCTAAGTCCCGGTTTGCTTGCTCCGACTAGGCCGTTGGACTGGGGGTAGAATCCAGAGGACAGGCTGTCCAACCAACCAATGAGAGTGCAGAACGCCTTCCAGAACTGGGACGAGAACTGCGGACCCCGGTCGGAGACCATGTCCACCGGGATTTGATGGATCCGGAAGATGTGCTGCACCATAAACTGGGCCATCTCCTTGGCCAAGGGCAGTTTGGAGAGAGGAATGAAGTGGGCAGCTTGGGAAAACTGGTCGACCAAAGTCAGGATGGCAGTGTTGCCCTCAGAC
This sequence comes from Oncorhynchus kisutch, assembly GCF_002021735.2. NCBI lineage: Eukaryota > Metazoa > Chordata > Actinopteri > Salmoniformes > Salmonidae > Oncorhynchus > Oncorhynchus kisutch. The sequence goes on along the minus strand of NC_034176.2, from coordinate 11,528,873 downwards.
GGGGAGACCCATGACAAAATCCAAGCATATATGGGACCAGGGACGGTGAGGGACAGGCAGTGGTTTGAGACGAACAGCCAGAGCTTGCAGAGGAGTCTTGTTCTGTGCGAGGACTGTGCGGGCGATGACAAACTCGGCAAACATCTGGAAACCATATAGGCCAACAAAAGCGTTGTCGCACGAAGGCCAGGG
>NC_034176.2:11295933-11528581 GCF_002021735.2 Oncorhynchus kisutch | reverse complement strand
ACTGGGACGAGAACGCGGACCCCGGTCGGAGACCATGTCACCGGATTTGATGGATCCGGAAGCTGGCTGCACCATAAACTGGGCCATCTCCTTGGCCAAGGGCAGTTGGAGAGAGGAATGAAGGGGCAGCTTGGGAAAACTGGTCGACCACAGTCAGGATGGCAGTGTTGCCCTCAGACGGGGAGACCCATGACAAAATCCAAGCATATATGGACCAGGGACGGTGAGGGACAGGCAGTGGTTTGAGACGAACAGCCAGAGCTTGCAGAGGAGTCTTGTTCTGTGCGAGGACTGTGCGGGCGATGACAAACTCGGCAACATCTGGAACCATAGTAGGCCAACAAAAGCGTTGTCGCACGAAGGCCAGGGTCCGATGAGAGCCCGAGAGACAGGCAAGCCTGGAGGAATGGGCCCACTCCAGGACCGTGGACAGCGTCAGTCATAAACATCTGGGTTATCCGGGATCCCCCCAGGGTTTGCTGGGACCGCTGAACCTCCCGTACCGGTTTCCCTATACCCAGCTGAGTGCTGTCGCCAGGCACGAGTTGGAAAGGATGGTCTTGGGCTCCAGGGTGGTAACCGTGGGGTTATAGTGGCGAGACAGGAATCCGGCTTGACGATCTTAGACCTTGTTGCGTTCCCAGTTTCTGTGTTGTGGTTTGTTAGGTGTGTGTTTCAGGATGGCTTCCTGAATTCTCACCAAGCAGCTGATGGTTGGCCCCATTGATGATTGGAGAGCTGATCCACCCCCTCGTCAGGACAAAGCTGTCTCCAATTACCAATTCCTTCTGAAGCTATATAAGCCAGTGTTCTGTTGCTCAGAAGTGAGATCATTGCTGAGAGAGGAGGTTGATGGCTGAAGGTCATTATGTTGGTTGTTGCTAACAGAGATGGTTATGTTCTGTGGTTGTTGCTGAGAGAAAGCTGATTTGATGTCCTGTCTTGGTTGTGGCTCAGAGACAGGTTTTGTTAAGTATTTTTGTAGCCACTGATTTGAAGTATGTGTGTGCTAATAGAACTGTGTTTTTGATTCTTGAAATGTTTAATTACATTTGGATAATTCTGTTTAATTTGTTCCCAGGGGAGAAGGGGAAGGCACCTAGGGAGTGCTTAGGCAAGAGGCCCGTGGTCATACATATACCCGTAGTATATTCACTGTCTAGGCACTAGATAAGACCTGGGCGGACCACCACCTGTATTTTGGTTAGCGCACTAGGTGGTGCTAAGTTAGGTAAGTAGTGGGTAGGCATGTAAGGTAGGAGAGGGGGCTTTGATATTACTTTCTTGCTTTGGTTCCATCCAGCCCCTTATCCCAAAAATTACCGTGTCACGGAATAAATTCATTGTAAACGGTACAATTCTCTGCCGTTTGTCATCCTTACTCGCACCTACAGTCCATAACTCTTTCACTTCACGGAGAGTTGAGTTGTAGTAGGGTGTTGCGATCCCTCTTCATAGAGGTGTGCGTAACAGACCCTGGCCAGTAGGAGAGGGAAAATTTGAACCAGAAAAACAGCAGGGCACCTCTCGCTTGCCTGGAGTTCAGGCGCTTGGTGGTGCGGAGATACTCAGGGTTTTTGTGGTCGGTCCACACAATGAACTGATGTTCCGGACGTTGGGACAGAACAGCCCCCAATCCGACATCCGAAGCATCGGCCTCCACGACAAACTGGCGGACGGGTCAAGATGAACCACTATAAGAGCAGTGGTTAACCTCTCTAGGGGGTGTGGGACGCTACCATCCCACCTGGCCAACATCCAGTGAATTGCAGAGCGCCAAATTCAAAAACAGAAATATTCATGATAAAAATTCATAAAACATACAAGTGTTATACATGAGTTAAAGATGAACTTCTGATAATCCAAACACGGTCTCAGATTTCAAAAAGGGTTTACTGCGAAAGCATACCATGCAATTATCTGAGAACAACACCCAGCAGACAAATCATTACAAACAGTTACAAAACATGAATCACTTACCTTTGATCTTCATATGGTTGCACTCACAAAACTCCCATTTACTCAATAAATGTTCATTTTGTTCGATAAAGTCACTCTTTATATCCAAAAACCTCTGTTTTGTTCACGTGTTTTGATCAATAATCCCCAGGCTCAAAGGCAATCACAACAGCAAGACAAAAAATCTGAAAAGTGTCAGTAGCGTTCGTAGAAACATGTCAAACGATGTTAATAATCAATCCTCAGGTTGTTTTTAGTCATAATAATCAATAATATTTGAACCGGACAAAAGCTTTGTCAATATAAAGGAAAACAAGAAAGGAGCGCTCTCAGTCTCGCACATGAAAGTCTCTGGGACACAGAATACAAGCCTGAAACCATTTCTAAAGACTCTTGACATCTAGTGGAAGCCATAGGAAGTGCAATTTGGAATCTGTATAGGAAGTCAATGGAAAACTACAAAAATAAAAAAATTCCCACTTCCTGGATTAATTTTTTTCAGGTTTTCGCCTGCCATATCAGTTTGTTATACTCAGACATTATTCTAACAGTTTTGTAAACTTTAGCGTGTTTTCTATCCAAATCTCCCAATTATATGCATATCCTAACTGCTGGGCCTGAGAAACAGGCAGTTTACTTTCGGCACGCTTTTCATCAGGAGGTGAAAATAGTGCCCCCTACCCTAGTGAGGTTAAGGTCCCGGAACGCCAGTTAGCGGTTTAGAGAGCGGGAGAAGACGAGGATGTCATCATTGTAGACAAAGACGAACAGGTTCAGCATGTTGTGGAGAACATCATTCACCAGAGCCTGGAACATGACAGGGGAGTTGGTGATGCCAAAGGGCAAGACATGATATTTGTAGTGGCCGCTAGCCATGTTGAAGGCGTATGTGCCAGCAGGAGAGGAAGAGGGACGGATAAATCCTGTAGCTAGGGAGTCCCCAATGTAGGTCTCCATAGTCTTGGTCTCTGGTTCCGACAGAGAGTGCAGAAGTCCCCGGGGCGGAGTGGTGCTAGGGAGAACGTCAATCCCGCAGTCATAGGGCCAGTGCAGGGAAAGGGAAGTGGCCCGGGACTTGCTGAAAACCTCCCGGAGGTCATGGCACTCCACTAGAATGGCAGAGAGGTCCGGAGCAACTTCTGAATCCCAGGAAGATGTCCCATGGCTGGGCGCGCCGACTCCAGACAATGGGCGTGGCAGATTGGACTCCAGCCCATGATAGCACACGTAGACCAGTTGATGATGGGACTGTGTCGCTGGAGCCAGGAGAATCCCAAAACAACAGGAATCTGGGGGGACTTGATGAGCAGGAATTGAATGGTCTCGATGTGATTCCCTGACACACATAGGTTGATGGGATTGGTGTTATGGGTGACACGACCTATAGAGCGCCCGTCCAGCGCTCTACCATCCATGGGAATGGAGAGGGGCTGATCAGCTCGGAAGCTGGTATGGCATCCAAAAAGCTCTCGTCGGCCCCAGAGTCAATGAGGACCTGGAGAGATTTGGACTGGTTTCCTCACATCAGAAGGACATGAAAAGGGGTGCGAGTAAGGGAAGCAGAAAAGTTCTCCATGCAGCCCACCAGTGTACCCGTTCCTAACGGGGAGCCTGTTCTTTTACTGGGCAAGAGGACTTAAAATGTCTAAAAGTACGGCAAAACTGACAGCTCCTTGTATTGATCCTGTATTGTCATTCCGCTGACAACAGCTCAGCTCTAGTTGCATAGGCTCGGGACACAGTGCCACGGCCATCTTCGGTGACTCTCGAGGAAGGTCTGGAAACCTTGGGTGCTCTCTGCAACGAGATCGCAGGGGACTTCCAGGATGACTCGGAGGCGAGATGGAATACCTCGAGGTGCGAGCGAAATCAAATTTCCTCTCCATCCGTCGTTCCCGCAATCGCCCATCGATGCAGATGTTGAAAGCAACGAGGGACTCAAGATCTGTGGGTAACTCCTGAGCAACAAGCTCATCCTTAACCTCCTTCGAAACACCTGAACAGTGCTCTTCGAACATTGCTTCATGGTTCCACGAACTCTCCACTGCCAACATGCGGAAATCCACCTCATAGTCGGGCCACTCTGTGGGCGTCCTGCCGGAGCTTGATTATCTTCCAGGCAGCTTCTCTCACGGAGCAAGGGGCATCAAAAACCTTCCTCACCTCTCCCACACACCCTTCCGGACGGCATGCAGGCTCAGGGTAGGCAGAGGTCAATAATGGGGAAAATTTACATGTCGGCAGGCAGGCAAGCTCAGGGTCAGGACAGGCAAGGGTCAAATCCAGGAGGGCGAGAAAAAGAGAGACTGGAAAAAGTCAGAGCTGAGAAACAAAGACAATGTTTGACTTGACAAACAAGACGAACTGGCAACAGACCAACAGAGAACACAGGTATAAATGCACAGGGGATAATGGGGAAAGATGGGCGACACATGGAGGGGGGTGGAGACAATCACAAAGACAGTTGAAACAGATCAGGATGTGACAGGCAAATCAAGGTTAAAATAATAATAATCGCAATCACCTCAAATGCAAATGTCTTGACTGCTGATAATTTTGTTCGCACCCCTTTCCGTGCTTCTACACCTGCATTGCTTGCTGTTTGGGGTTTTAGGCTGGGTTTCTGTACAGCACTTTGAGATATCAGCTGATGTACGAAGGGCTATATAAATAAATTTGATTTGATTTGATTCAGGAAAACATTATTTTAAAATTCCTTCTTATTCATAACACCGACAAAACCTTGCTGGACGCTTCAAATGTATGGATGCAAATAGAACTGGTCACTTATCAAGATTGTCCTGAATTAAATGTTTAGTCTTTATAGGAAAACTACTGTGCTGACAAAATGATTGACCCATTTACTGGCAAAATGATTAGCCAATTTCCCAAAACACTCATAGAGAAACAGAAAGTATCAAGTATATGGGAGGGGTAGTATGAGTGTGTCCTGAATAACCACCAGCATTAGCCTCTAGAGGTCTGCGTCCTCCAGCAGCTCAGATGGGTTAGGTGAAACATTGGCTTTACTGGTGACAGTAGGTTCAGGTGGAAACAAGAAATGCAATGCAGACAAGAGCCCAAAGAGGCTGATATTCTGTATGTAACTCATAAAGAAACAGAAAGGCTTTACCCACAAACCTCATAGAGAAACAGAAAGGCTTTACCCACGAACCTCATAGAGAAACAGAAATGCTTTACCCACGAACCTCATAGAGAAAAAGACAATCTTCGCTCAAAACCTCATAGAGAAACAGAAAGTCTATGGGTGGAGTACTAAACAGCGTCTTCCAAAAGTATTCACACCTCTTGACTTAAAAACATTTTTGGGTCGTGTTACAGCTTGAATTTAAAATGGATTACATTTAGACATTCATGTCACTCGCTGACACACAATTCTGCATAATGTCAAAGTGGAATTATCTGTTTCAAAATGTGTATAAAACATATATAAAATGAAAATCTATAATATCTTGAGTCATTAATTATTAACCCAGTTTGTTATGGGAGGCCTAAATTAGTTCAGGAGCAATAATGTCCTGAACAAGTCACATGATAAGTTGCATGGACACACTCTGTGAGCAACAATAATGTTAATATTATTTTTGAATGACTATCTCATCTCTGTACCCCACACATACAATTATCTGCAAGGTCCATCAGTCGAGCAGTGAATTTCAAACACAGATTCAACCACAAACACCAGGGAGGTTTTCAAATGCCTCGCAAAGAAGTGGAATCTTATTGGTAGATGGGTAATGGTGCATGGTGAAGTTATTAATTACACTTTGGATGGTGTATCAATACACCCAGTCACTACAAAGCTACAGATGTCCTTGCTATCTCAGTTGCTGAACAGGAAGGAAACAGCTCAAGGATGTCACCATGATGCAAATGGGGACTTTAAAACAGTTACAGAGTTTATTGGCTAAGATAGGAGAATAATGAGGATTGATCAACTATATTGTAGTTACTCCACAATACTAACCTACCTGGTTGACCAGGGTGCCGGAGGTGGAAGTCGGCATGAGGGCTGGGTCCAGGATGTCTCTAGCGGGGACCCAGCACTTCTCCTCCGGGCCATAACTCTCCCAGTCAACCAGGTATTGGAAACCCTTTCCCCATGGTAAAACACTCAGGAACCGTCTCACCGTGTAAGCCGGATGGCCATCGATGACACGGGGAGGAGGGGTGGGCCTGGAAACAGAAGACAAAGGGCTGTGAGACACAGGCTTTTCCTAGACACATGGAAAGTAGGGTGAATACGGAAGGTACGGGGTAACAAAAGAGAAACAGCAGTGGAGCTAATGGCTCCAGAGATGGGGAACGGTCTGATGACATGGGGACATAGTGTGCGCGACTCCAAACGGAGGGGCAGGTCCTGGGTGGAGAGCCATACCCTCTGCCCGATGCGATAGCGTGGAGCAGGGGTTCGGTGGCGATCCACTTGTTGCCTATGCCTGGAAGTGATCTTCAACAGAGCGGCCCGGGCTCTCTTCCAGGTACTGCAACAGCGGTGGATGAACATCTGGGACGAGGCATTGCTGACTTCCTCTTGCTTGGGGAAGAGTGGGCTGATATCCCAAGGAACACTCAAAGGGCGAGAGACCCATGGCAGAGCATACTCAACCCATACCAGTTGCTGACTCCAGTTGGTAGGGTTGGCGGAGACTAGGCAGCGAAGAGTCATCTCTAAGTCCCGGTTTGCTTGCTCCGACTAGGCCGTTGGACTGGGGGTAGAATCCAGAGGACAGGCTGTCCAACCAACCAATGAGAGTGCAGAACGCCTTCCAGAACTGGGACGAGAACTGCGGACCCCGGTCGGAGACCATGTCCACCGGGATTTGATGGATCCGGAAGATGTGCTGCACCATAAACTGGGCCATCTCCTTGGCCAAGGGCAGTTTGGAGAGAGGAATGAAGTGGGCAGCTTGGGAAAACTGGTCGACCACAGTCAGGATGGCAGTGTTGCCCTCAGACGGGGAGACCCATGACAAAATCCAAGCATATATGGGACCAGGGACGGTGAGGGACAGGCAGTGGTTTGAGACGAACAGCCAGAGCTTGCAGAGGAGTCTTGTTCTGTGCGAGGACTGTGCGGGCGATGACAAACTCGGCAACATCTGGAACCATAGTAGGCCAACAAAAGCGTTGTCGCACGAAGGCCAGGGTCCGATGAGAGCCCGAGAGACAGGCAAGCCTGGAGGAATGGGCCCACTCCAGGACCGTGGACAGCGTCAGTCATAAACATCTGGTTATCCGGGATCCCCCAGGGTTTTGCTGGGACCGCTGAACCTCCCGTACCGGTTTCCCTATACCCCAGCTGAGTGCTGTCGCCAGGCACGAGTTGGAAAGGATGGTCTTGGGCTCCAGGGTGGTAACCGTGGGGTTATAGTGGCGAGACAGGGAATCCGGCTTGACGATCTTAGACCTTGTTGCGTTCCCCAGTTTCTGTGTTGTGGTTTGTTAGGTGTGTGTTTCAGGATGGCTTCCTGAATTCTCACCAAGCAGCTGATTGGTTGGCCCCATTGATGATTGGAGAGCTGATCCCACCCCCTCGTCAGGACAAAGCTGTCTCCAATTACCAATTCCTTCTGAAGCTATATAAGCCAGTGTTCTGTTGCTCAGAAGTGAGATCATTGCTGAGAGAGGAGGTTGATGGCTGAAGGTCATTATGTTGGTTGTTGCTAACAGAGATGGTTATGTTCTGTGGTTGTTGCTGAGAGAAAGCTGATTTGATGTCCTGTCTTGGTTGTGGCTCAGAGACAGGTTTTGTTAAGTATTTTTGTAGCCACTGATTTGAAGTATGTGTGTGCTAATAGAACTGTGTTTTTGATTCTTGAAATTGTTTAATTACATTTGGATAATTCTGTTTAATTTGTTCCCAGGGGAGAAGGGGAAGGCACCTAGGGAGTGCTTAGGCAAGAGGCCCGTGGTCATACATATACCCGTAGTATATTCACTGTCTAGGCACACTAGATAAGACCTGGGCGGACCACCACCTGTATTTTGGTTAGCGCACTAGGTGGTGCTAAGTTAGGTAAGTAGTGGGTAGGCATGTAAGGTAGGAGAGGGGGCTTTGATATTACTTTCTTTGCTTTGGTTCCATCCAGCCCCTTATCCCAAAAATTACCGTGTCACGGAATAAATTCATTGTAAACAGTACAATTCTCTGCCTTTTGTCATCCTTACTCGCACCTACAGTCCATAACTCTTTCACTTCACGGAGAGTTGAGTTGTAGTAGGGTGTTGCGATCCCTCTTCATAGAGGTGTGCGTAACAGACCCTGGCCAGTAGGAGAGGGAAAATTTGAACCAGAAAAACAGCAGGGCACCTCTCGCTTGCCTGGAGTTCAGGCGCTTGGTGGTGCGGAGATACTCCGGGTTTTTGTGGTCGGTCCACACAATGAACTGATGTTCCGGACGTTGGGACAGAACAGCCCCCAATCCGACATCCGAAGCATCGGCCTCCACGACAAACTGGCCGGACGGGTCAAGATGAACCACTATAAGAGCAGTGGTTAACCTCTCTAGGGGGTGTGGGACGCTACCATCCCACCTGGCCAACATCCAGTGAAATTGCAGAGCGCCAAATTCAAAAACAGAAATATTCATGATAAAAATTCATAAAACATACAAGTGTTATACATGAGTTTAAAGATGAACTTCTTGATAATCCAAACACGGTCTCAGATTTCAAAAAGGGTTTACTGCGAAAGCATACCATGCAATTATCTGAGAACAACACCCAGCAGACAAATCATTACAAACAGTTACAAAACATGAATCACTTACCTTTGATCTTCATATGGTTGCACTCACAAAACTCCCATTTACTCAATAAATGTTCATTTTGTTCGATAAAGTCACTCTTTATATCCAAAAACCTCTGTTTTGTTCACGTGTTTTGATCAATAATCCCCAGGCTCAAAGGCAATCACAACAGCAAGACAAAAAATCTGAAAAGTGTCAGTAGCGTTCGTAGAAACATGTCAAACGATGTTAATAATCAATCCTCAGGTTGTTTTTAGTCATAATAATCAATAATATTTGAACCGGACAAAAGCTTTGTCAATATAAAAGGAAAACAAGAAAGGAGCGCTCTCAGTCTCGCACATGAAAGTCTCTGGGACACAGAATACAAGCCTGAAACCATTTCTAAAGACTCTTGACATCTAGTGGAAGCCATAGGAAGTGCAATTTGAGTCCTAAGTCAATGGAATCTGTATAGGAAGTCAATGGAAAACTACAAAAATAAAAAAATTCCCACTTCCTGGATTAATTTTTTTCAGGTTTTCGCCTGCCATATCAGTTTGTTATACTCAGACATTATTCTAACAGTTTTGTAAACTTTAGCGTGTTTTCTATCCAAATCTCCCAATTATATGCATATCCTAACTGCTGGGCCTGAGAAACAGGCAGTTTACTTTCGGCACGCTTTTCATCAGGAGGTGAAAATAGTGCCCCCTACCCTAGTGAGGTTAAGGTCCCGGAACGCCAGTTAGCGGTAGAGAGCGGGAGAAGACGAGGATGTCATCATTGTAGACAAAGACGAACAGGTTCAGCATGTTGTGGAGAACATCATTCACCAGAGCCTGGAACATGACAGGGGAGTTGGTGATGCCAAAGGGCAAGACATGATATTTGTAGTGGCCGCTAGCCATGTTGAAGGCGTATGTGCCAGCAGGAGAGGAAGAGGGACGGATAAATCCTGTAGCTAGGGAGTCCCCAATGTAGGTCTCCATAGTCTTGGTCTCTGGTTCCGACAGAGAGTGCAGAAGTCCCCGGGGCGGAGTGGTGCTAGGGAGAACGTCAATCCCGCAGTCGTAGGGCCAGTGCAGGGAAAGGGAAGTGGCCCGGGACTTGCTGAAAACCTCCCGGAGGTCATGGCACTCCACTAGAATGGCAGAGAGGTCCGGAGCAACTTCTGAATCCCCAGGAAGATGTCCCATGGCTGGGCGCGCCGACTCCAGACAATGGGCGTGGCAGATTGGACTCCAGCCCATGATAGCACACGTAGACCAGTTGATGATGGGACTGTGTCGCTGGAGCCAGGAGAATCCCAAAACAACAGGAATCTGGGGGGACTTGATGAGCAGGAATTGAATGGTCTCGATGTGATTCCCTGACACACATAGGTTGATGGGATTGGTGTTATGGGTGACACGACCTATAGAGCGCCCGTCCAGCGCTCTACCATCCATGGGAATGGAGAGGGGCTGATCAGCTCGGAAGCTGGTATGGCATCCAAAAAGCTCTCGTCGGCCCCAGAGTCAATGAGGACCTGGAGAGATTTGGACTGGTTTCCTCACATCAGAAGGACATGAAAAGGGGTGCGAGTAAGGGAAGCAGAAAAGTTCTCCATGCAGCCCACCAGTGTACCCGTTCCTAACGGGGAGCCTGTTCTTTTACTGGGCAAGAGGACTTAAAATGTCTAAAAGTATGGCAAAACTGACAGCTCCTTGTATTGATCCTGTATTGTCATTCCGCTGACAACAGCTCAGCTCTAGTTGCATAGGCTCGGGACACAGTGCCACGGCCATCTTCGGTGACTCTCGAGGAAGGTCTGGAAACCTTGGGTGCTCTCTGCAACGAGATCGCAGGGGACTTCCAGGATGACTCGGAGGCGAGATGGAATACCTCGAGGTGCGAGCGAAATCAAATTTCCTCTCCATCCGTCGTTCCCGCAATCGCCCATCGATGCAGATGTTGAAAGCAACGAGGGACTCAAGATCTGTGGGTAACTCCTGAGCAACAAGCTCATCCTTAACCTCCTTCGAAACACCTGAACAGTGCTCTTCGAACATTGCTTCATGGTTCCACGAACTCTCCACTGCCAACATGCGGAAATCCACCTCATAGTCGGGCCACTCTGTGGGCGTCCTGCCGGAGCTTGATTATCTTCCAGGCAGCTTCTCTCACGGAGCAAGGGGCATCAAAAACCTTCCTCACCTCTCCCACACACCCTTCCGGACGGCATGCAGGCTCAGGGTAGGCAGAGGTCAATAATGGGGAAAATTTACATGTCGGCAGGCAGGCAAGCTCAGGGTCAGGACAGGCAAGGGTCAAATCCAGGAGGGCGAGAAAAAGAGAGACTGGAAAAAGTCAGAGCTGAGAAACAAAGACAATGTTTGACTTGACAAACAAGACGAACTGGCAACAGACCAACAGAGAACACAGGTCTAAATGCACAGGGGATAATGGGGAAAGATGGGCGACACATGGAGGGGGGTGGAGACAATCACAAAGACAGTTGAAACAGATCAGGATGTGACAGGCAAATCAAGGTTAAAATAATAATAATCGCAATCACCTCAAATGCAAATGTCTTGACTGCTGATAATTTTGTTCGCACCCCTTTCCGTGCTTCTACACCTGCATTGCTTGCTGTTTGGGGTTTTAGGCTGGGTTTCTGTACAGCACTTTGAGATATCAGCTGATGTACGAAGGGCTATATAAATAAATTTGATTTGATTTGATTCAGGAAAACATTATTTTAAAATTCCTTCTTATTCATAACACCGACAAAACCTTGCTGGACGCTTCAAATGTATGGATGCAAATAGAACTGGTCACTTATCAAGATTGTCCTGAATTAAATGTTTAGTCTTTATAGGAAAACTACTGTGCTGACAAAATGATTGACCCATTTACTGGCAAAATGATTAGCCAATCTCCCAAAACACTCATAGAGAAACAGAAAGTATCAAGTCTATGGGAGGGGTAGTATGAGTGTGTCCTGAATAACCACCAGCATTAGCCTCTAGAGGTCTGCGTCCTCCAGCAGCTCAGATGGGTTAGGTGAAACAGTGGCTTTACTGGTGACAGTAGGTTCAGGTGGAAACAAGAAATGCAATGCAGACAAGAGCCCAAAGAGGCTGATATTCTGTATGTAACTCATAAAGAAACAGAAACGCTTTACCCACAAACCTCATAGAGAAACAGAAAGGCTTTACCCACGAACCTCATAGAGAAACAGAAAGGCTTTACCCACAAACCTCATAGAGAAACAGAAAGGCTTTACCCACGAACCTCATAGAGAAACAGAAAGGCTTTATCGACAAACCTCATAGAGAAACAGAAAGTCTATGGGTGGAGTACTATACAGCGTCTTCCAAAAGTATTCACACCTCTTGACTTAAAAACATTTTTGGGGTTGTGTTACAGCTTGAATTTAAAATGGATTACATTTAGACATTCATGTCACTCGCTGACACACAATTCTGCATAATGTCAAAGTGGAATTATCTGTTTCAAAATGTGTATAAAACATATATAAAATGAAAATCTATAATATCTTGAGTCATTAATTATTAACCCAGTTTGTTATGGGAGGCCTAAATTAGTTCAGGAGCAAAAATGTCCTGAACAAGTCACATGATAAGTTGCATGGACTCACTCTGTGAGCAACAATAATGTTAAACATTATTTTTGAATGATTATCTCATCTCTGTACCCCACACATACAATTATCTGCAAGGTCCATCAGTCGAGCAGTGAATTTCAAACACAGATTCAACCACAAACACCAGGGAGGTTTTCAAATGCCTCGCAAAGAAGTGGAATCTTATTGGTAGATGGGTAATGGTGCATGGTGAAGTTATTAATTACACTTTGGATGGTGTATCAATACACCCAGTCACTACAAAGCTACAGATGTCCTTGCTATCTCAGTTGCTGAACAGGAAGGAAACAGCTCAAGGATGTCACCATGATGCAAATGGGGACTTTAAAACAGTTACAGAGTTTATTGGCTAAGATAGGAGAATAATGAGGATTGATCAACTATATTGTAGTTACTCCACAATACTAACCTACCTGGTTGACCAGGGTGCCGGAGGTGGAAGTCGGCATGAGGGCTGGGTCCAGGATGTCTCTAGCGGGGACCCAGCACTTCTCCTCCGGGCCATAACTCTCCCAGTCAACCAGGTATTGGAAACCCTTTCCCCATGGTAAAACACTCAGGAACCGTCTCACCGTGTAAGCCGGATGGCCATCGATGACACGGGGAGGAGGGGAGGGCCTGGAAACAGAAGACAAAGGGCTGTGAGACACAGGCTTTTCCTAGACACATGGAAAGTAGGGTGAATACGGAAGGTACGGGGTAACAAAAGAGAAACAGCAGTGGAGCTAATGGCTCCAGAGATGGGGAACGGTCTGATGACATGGGGACATAGTGTGCGCGACTCCAAACGGAGGGGCAGGTCCTGGGTGGAGAGCCATACCCTCTGCCCGATGCGATAGCGTGGAGCAGGGGTTCGGTGGCGATCCACTTGTTGCCTATGCCTGGAAGTGATCTTCAACAGAGCGGCCCGGGCTCTCTTCCAGGTACTGCAACAGCGGTGGATGAACATCTGGGACGAGGCATTGCTGACTTCCTCTTGCTTGGGGAAGAGTGGGCTGATATCCCAAGGAACACTCAAAGGGCGAGAGACCCATGGCAGAGCATACTCAACCCATACCAGTTGCTGACTCCAGTTGGTAGGGTTGGCGGAGACTAGGCAGCGAAGAGTCATCTCTAAGTCCCGGTTTGCTTGCTCCGACTAGGCCGTTGGACTGGGGGTAGAATCCAGAGGACAGGCTGTCCAACCAACCAATGAGAGTGCAGAACGCCTTCCAGAACTGGGACGAGAACTGCGGACCCCGGTCGGAGACCATGTCCACCGGGATTTGATGGATCCGGAAGATGTGCTGCACCATAAACTGGGCCATCTCCTTGGCCAAGGGCAGTTTGGAGAGAGGAATGAAGTGGGCAGCTTGGGAAAACTGGTCGACCAAAGTCAGGATGGCAGTGTTGCCCTCAGACGGGGAGACCCATGACAAAATCCAAGCATATATGGGACCAGGGACGGTGAGGGACAGGCAGTGGTTTGAGACGAACAGCCAGAGCTTGCAGAGGAGTCTTGTTCTGTGCGAGGACTGTGCGGGCGATGACAAACTCGGCAACATCTGGAACCATAGTAGGCCAACAAAAGCGTTGTCGCACGAAGGCCAGGGTCCGATGAGAGCCCGAGAGACAGGCAAGCCTGGAGGAATGGGCCCACTCCAGGACCGTGGACAGCGTCAGTCATAAACATCTGGTTATCCGGGATCCCCCCAGGGTTTTGCTGGGACCGCTGAACCTCCCGTACCGGTTTCCCTATACCCCAGCTGAGTGCTGTCGCCAGGCACGAGTTGGAAAGGATGGTCTTGGGCTCCAGGGTGGTAACCGTGGGGTTATAGTGGCGAGACAGGGAATCCGGCTTGACGATCTTAGACCTTGTTGCGTTCCCCAGTTTCTGTGTTGTGGTTTGTTAGGTGTGTGTTTCAGGATGGCTTCCTGAATTCTCACCAAGCAGCTGATTGGTTGGCCCCATTGATGATTGGAGAGCTGATCCCACCCCCTCGTCAGGACAAAGCTGTCTCCAATTACCAATTCCTTCTGAAGCTATATAAGCCAGTGTTCTGTTGCTCAGAAGTGAGATCATTGCTGAGAGAGGAGGTTGATGGCTGAAGGTCATTATGTTGGTTGTTGCTAACAGAGATGGTTATGTTCTGTGGTTGTTGCTGAGAGAAAGCTGATTTGATGTCCTGTCTTGGTTGTGGCTCAGAGACAGGTTTTGTTAAGTATTTTTGTAGCCACTGATTTGAAGTATGTGTGTGCTAATAGAACTGTGTTTTTGATTCTTGAAATTGTTTAATTACATTTGGATAATTCTGTTTAATTTGTTCCCAGGGGAGAAGGGGAAGGCACCTAGGGAGTGCTTAGGCAAGAGGCCCGTGGTCATACATATACCCGTAGTATATTCACTGTCTAGGCACACTAGATAAGACCTGGGCGGACCACCACCTGTATTTTGGTTAGCGCACTAGGTGGTGCTAAGTTAGGTAAGTAGTGGGTAGGCATGTAAGGTAGGAGAGGGGGCTTTGATATTACTTTCTTTGC
Organism: Oncorhynchus kisutch; assembly: GCF_002021735.2. Taxonomy (NCBI): domain Eukaryota; kingdom Metazoa; phylum Chordata; class Actinopteri; order Salmoniformes; family Salmonidae; genus Oncorhynchus; species Oncorhynchus kisutch. The sequence continues at coordinate 11,513,698 of NC_034176.2, read as the reverse complement.
TTTGGTTCCATCCAGCCCCTTATCCCAAAAATTACCGTGTCACGGAATAAATTCATTGTAAACGGTACAATTCTCTGCCTTTTGTCATCCTTACTCGCACCTACAGTCCATAACTCTTTCACTTCACGGAGAGTTGAGTTGTAGTAGGGTGTTGCGATCCCTCTTCATAGAGGTGTGCGTAACAGACCCTGGCCAGTAGGAGAGGGAAAATTTGAACCAGAAAAACAGCAGGGCACCTCTCGCTTGCCTGGAGTTCAGGCGCTTGGTGGTGCGGAGATACTCCGGGTTTTTGTGGTCGGTCCACACAATGAACTGATGTTCCGGACGTTGGGACAGAACAGCCCCCAATCCGACATCCGAAGCATCGGCCTCCACGACAAACTGGCCGGACGGGTCAAGATGAACCACTATAAGAGCAGTGGTTAACCTCTCTAGGGGGTGTGGGACGCTACCATCCCACCTGGCCAACATCCAGTGAAATTGCAGAGCGCCAAATTCAAAAACAGAAATATTCATGATAAAAATTCATAAAACATACAAGTGTTATACATGAGTTTAAAGATGAACTTCTTGATAATCCAAACACGGTCTCAGATTTCAAAAAGGGTTTACTGCGAAAGCATACCATGCAATTATCTGAGAACAACACCCAGCAGACAAATCATTACAAACAGTTACAAAACATGAATCACTTACCTTTGATCTTCATATGGTTGCACTCACAAAACTCCCATTTACTCAATAAATGTTCATTTTGTTCGATAAAGTCACTCTTTATATCCAAAAACCTCTGTTTTGTTCACGTGTTTTGATCAATAATCCCCAGGCTCAAAGGCAATCACAACAGCAAGACAAAAAATCTGAAAAGTGTCAGTAGCGTTCGTAGAAACATGTCAAACGATGTTAATAATCAATCCTCAGGTTGTTTTTAGTCATAATAATCAATAATATTTGAACCGGACAAAAGCTTTGTCAATATAAAAGGAAAACAAGAAAGGAGCGCTCTCAGTCTCGCACATGAAAGTCTCTGGGACACAGAATACAAGCCTGAAACCATTTCTAAAGACTCTTGACATCTAGTGGAAGCCATAGGAAGTGCAATTTGAGTCCTAAGTCAATGGAATCTGTATAGGAAGTCAATGGAAAACTACAAAAATAAAAAAATTCCCACTTCCTGGATTAATTTTTTTCAGGTTTTCGCCTGCCATATCAGTTTGTTATACTCAGACATTATTCTAACAGTTTTGTAAACTTTAGCGTGTTTTCTATCCAAATCTCCCCAATTATATGCATATCCTAACTGCTGGGCCTGAGAAACAGGCAGTTTACTTTCGGCACGCTTTTCATCAGGAGGTGAAAATAGTGCCCCCTACCCTAGTGAGGTTAAGGTCCCGGAACGCCAGTTAGCGGTAGAGAGCGGGAGAAGACGAGGATGTCATCATTGTAGACAAAGACGAACAGGTTCAGCATGTTGTGGAGAACATCATTCACCAGAGCCTGGAACATGACAGGGGAGTTGGTGATGCCAAAGGGCAAGACATGATATTTGTAGTGGCCGCTAGCCATGTTGAAGGCGTATGTGCCAGCAGGAGAGGAAGAGGGACGGATAAATCCTGTAGCTAGGGAGTCCCCAATGTAGGTCTCCATAGTCTTGGTCTCTGGTTCCGACAGAGAGTGCAGAAGTCCCCGGGGCGGAGTGGTGCTAGGGAGAACGTCAATCCCGCAGTCATAGGGCCAGTGCAGGGAAAGGGAAGTGGCCCGGGACTTGCTGAAAACCTCCCGGAGGTCATGGCACTCCACTAGAATGGCAGAGAGGTCCGGAGCAACTTCTGAATCCCCAGGAAGATGTCCCATGGCTGGGCGCGCCGACTCCAGACAATGGGCGTGGCAGATTGGACTCCAGCCCATGATAGCACACGTAGACCAGTTGATGATGGGACTGTGTCGCTGGAGCCAGGAGAATCCCAAAACAACAGGAATCTGGGGGGACTTGATGAGCAGGAATTGAATGGTCTCGATGTGATTCCCTGACACACATAGGTTGATGGGATTGGTGTTATGGGTGACACGACCTATAGAGCGCCCGTCCAGCGCTCTACCATCCATGGGAATGGAGAGGGGCTGATCAGCTCGGAAGCTGGTATGGCATCCAAAAAGCTCTCGTCGGCCCCAGAGTCAATGAGGACCTGGAGAGATTTGGACTGGTTTCCTCACATCAGAAGGACATGAAAAGGGGTGCGAGTAAGGGAAGCAGAAAAGTTCTCCATGCAGCCCACCAGTGTACCCGTTCCTAACGGGGAGCCTGTTCTTTTACTGGGCAAGAGGACTTAAAATGTCTAAAAGTACGGCAAAACTGACAGCTCCTTGTATTGATCCTGTATTGTCATTCCGCTGACAACAGCTCAGCTCTAGTTGCATAGGCTCGGGACACAGTGCCACGGCCATCTTCGGTGACTCTCGAGGAAGGTCTGGAAACCTTGGGTGCTCTCTGCAACGAGATCGCAGGGGACTTCCAGGATGACTCGGAGGCGAGATGGAATACCTCGAGGTGCGAGCGAAATCAAATTTCCTCTCCATCCGTCGTTCCCGCAATCGCCCATCGATGCAGATGTTGAAAGCAACGAGGGACTCAAGATCTGTGGGTAACTCCTGAGCAACAAGCTCATCCTTAACCTCCTTCGAAACACCTGAACAGTGCTCTTCGAACATTGCTTCATGGTTCCACGAACTCTCCACTGCCAACATGCGGAAATCCACCTCATAGTCGGGCCACTCTGTGGGCGTCCTGCCGGAGCTTGATTATCTTCCAGGCAGCTTCTCTCACAGAGCAAGGGGCATCAAAAACCTTCCTCACCTCTCCCACACACCCTTCCGGACGGCATGCAGGCTCAGGGTAGGCAGAGGTCAATAATGGGGAAAATTTACATGTCGGCAGGCAGGCAAGCTCAGGGTCAGGACAGGCAAGGGTCAAATCCAGGAGGGCGAGAAAAAGAGAGACTGGAAAAAGTCAGAGCTGAGAAACAAAGACAATGTTTGACTTGACAAACAAGACGAACTGGCAACAGACCAACAGAGAACACAGGTATAAATGCACAGGGGATAATGGGGAAAGATGGGCGACACATGGAGGGGGGTGGAGACAATCACAAAGACAGTTGAAACAGATCAGGATGTGACAGGCAAATCAAGGTTAAAATAATAATAATCGCAATCAAATGCAAATGTCTTGACTGCTGATAATTTTGTTCGCATCCCTTTCCGTGCTTCTACACCTGCATTGCTTGCTGTTTGGGGTTTTAGGCTGGGTTTCTGTACAGCACTTTGAGATATCAGCTGATGTACGAAGGGCTATATAAATAAATTTGATTTGATTTGATTCAGGAAAACATTATTTTAAAATTCCTTCTTATTCATAACACCGACAAAACCTTGCTGGACGCTTCAAATGTATGGATGCAAATAGAACTGGTCACTTATCAAGATTGTCCTGAATTAAATGTTTAGTCTTTATAGGAAAACTACTGTGCTGACAAAATTATTGGCCCATTTACTGGCAAAATGATTAGCCAATTTCCCAAAACACTCATAGAGAAACAGAAAGTATCAAGTCTATGGGAGGGGTAGTATGAGTGTGTCCTGAATAACCACCAGCATTAGCCTCTAGAGGTCTGCGTCCTCCAGCAGCTCAGATGGGTTAGGTGAAACAGTGGCTTTACTGGTGACAGTAGGTTCAGGTGGAAACAAGAATTGCAATGCAGACAAGAGCCCAAAGAGGCTGATATTCTGTATGTAACTCATAAAGAAACAGAAAGGCTTTACCCACAAACCTCATAGAGAAACAGAAAGGCTTTATCGACAAACCTCATAGAGAAACAGAAAGTCTATGGGTGGAGTACTATACAGCGTCTTCCAAAAGTATTCACACCTCTTGACTTAAAAACATTTTTGGGGTTGTGTTACAGCTTGAATTTAAAATGGATTACATTTAGACATTCATGTCACTCGCTGACACACAATTCTGCATAATGTCAAAGTGGAATTATCTGTTTCAAAATGTGTATAAAACATATATAAAATGAAAATCTATAATATCTTGAGTCATTAATTATTAACCCAGTTTGTTATGGGAGGCCTAAATTAGTTCAGGAGCAAAAATGTCCTGAACAAGTCACATGATAAGTCGCATGGACTCACTCTGTGAGAAACAATAATGTTAAACATTATTTTTGAATGATTATCTCATCTCTGTACCCCTCACATACAATTATCTGTAAGGTCCCTCAATCAAACAGTGAATTTCAAACACAGATTCAACAACAAACATCAGGGAGATTTTCAAATATCTCGCAAAGACGGTAATCTGTTGGTAGATTGGTAAAAGTTTAAAAAATCAGACATTCAATATCCTTTTAGCATGGTGAGTTATTAATTACACTTCGGATGGTGTATCAATACACCCATTCACTACAAAGCCACAGGTGTCCTTCCTAACTCAGTTGCCAGAGAGAAAGGAAACCGCTCATGGATGTCACCATGATGCGAATGGGGACTTTAAAACAGTTACAGAGTTTATTGGCTCAGATAGGAGAATAATAAGGATTGATGAACTATATTGTAGTTACTCCACAATACTAACCTAATTGACAGAGTGAAAATAAGGAATCTCTTACAGAACAAAAATATGCATCCTGTTTGCAACAAGGCAGTAAAATAATGCTGCAAGTGATGTGGCGAAAGCAATTACCCTTTCGTACTGAATACAAAGTGTTATGTTTGGGGCAAATAAAGGTTAAAATAATCATAATCATCATCACTGCAAATGCAAATGTCTTGACTGCTGATCATTTTTACAGGAAAACATTATCGTAAAATGCCCTCTTTTTCAATGACACTGACAAAATGCAGTATTGAGTTACCAGAAAATACAAACATGTTTGTGATGTTGGCCCTATTATGCACCGCGAAATATGTACTAGTGTTGTGAAAAGAAGCACAAGGCGACAATGGAGGCTGACACATTTATCTGGCCACAAGGGAAACACGAAGAGAAAGCACTATTTTTTTTCACCGTCTTAAGTAAGTGCTTACTGTATCCAACTTTAGTATCCAACTCAAGGATGAGATGTTGATTTGCACCCCCTGGTGGATGGAGATTTTAAATACAGAGGCCGAGGTATTTACAGAATACTGGCACCATCTAGAGGGGATTACAAAACTTTTTTTTTCTTCAACAAAGCTGAAATCAGAAAGTATTGTGTGGTCAAAGTATGTATTTAGTAGCCTATGTAGTGGTGTTGCCATCTGACGGAGGGAGGCCAATGACGAAGTCCAGTGATATATGAGACCAGGGGCAGTGAGGGACAGGAAGTGGTTGAAGGAGCACAAACAATGCAGGTGGTGATGAACGCGGAGACGTCTGGAACAGTGGTGGGCCACCAAAAACTCTGTTGCACAAAGGCCAGGGTCCGACGGGAGCCAGGGTGGCAGGCATGTCTGGAGGAATGAGCCCATTCCAGGACTGTGGAACGGGCAGCTGGCACTCCCTGGCTGCAGGCACACTCTGCGGCCAACGTACGTATATCAACCGCATAATCTTCCACACTACGAGAGTCTTGACGAAGCAGGAGTAGCTTCCAGGCTGCCTCTCTCCCAGACAACAGAGAATCAGAAACCCTTTTCACCCCCGCCACAAACTCCTCCAGAATGAAGCACACGTTTGAAAAATAAACCAATTCTTGATGGGATCACTGACAGCGCCTTTGCAGGATGCTACAGGATTGGCATTGAAAACATGACAAAGTGCAAACTATCATGGTCCAAACACACCAAGACAGTCGTGAAGAGGGCACGACAACCCCTCCTCTCCCCATTTTTACGCTGCTGTTACTCTCCGTTTATTACCTATGCATAGTCACTTCATATATTTTATATTACATTTTTTCTACTTCAGTTTATTTAGTAAAAACTTTCTTAACAACTATGTTTCTTAAACTGCATTGTTGATTAAGGGCTTGTAAATAAGCATTTGACTGCAAGGTCACCTGTTGTATTTGGCGCAACCCTTATTTAACTAGGCAATTCAGTTAAGAACAAATTCTTATTTACAATGACAGCCTACCAAAAGGCAAAAGGCCTCCTGTGGGGACGGGGCCTGGGATTAAAAATTCTAATAAAATAACAAATATATACTACAAAACACATCACGACAAGAGAGACAACACAACACTACATAAAGAGAGACCTAAGACAACAACATAGCATGGCAGCAACACATGACAATACAGCATAGTAGCTACATAACATGACAACAACATGGTAGCAACACAACATGGTAGCAGCACAACAAGGCAGTAAGAGTGTCCGTGATTGAGATAAAACTGTCCAGTTTGAGTGTTTGTTGCAGCTCGTTCCATTCGCTAGCTGCAGCGAACTGAAAAGACGAGTGCTTTGTGTGCTTTGGGGACCTTTAACAGAATGTGACTGTCAGAACCGGTGTTGTATGTGGAGAATGAGGGCTGCAGTAAATATCTCGGATAGGGGAGTGAGGCCTAAGAGTAAAAAAATAAATAAGCATCAACCAGTGGGTCTTTGTGACTGGTATACAGAGATTACCAGTTTACAGAGCATTGGTGGCAGATCTGATGGCCGAATGGTAAAGAACATCTAGTCGCTCGAGAGTACCCTTACCTGACAATCTATAAATTATGTCTTTGTAATCTACCACAGGTAGGATAGTAATCTCAATCAGGGTTAGTTTGGCAGATTTGATTTAAAGTGGCTGTAGATCATTTAAAAAACATATTTGAATAGAATGACAGTAAAGCAGTTATGCTCTGTGTTCGTTGAGAAGCTAGCTGAAATGTTTATTGTTCACTTTGATGTCTAACTTTCAATAGGCTACTGCTACCATTCAATTTACGTCATTTTTGCTTGCATTGCTGGTATCATTGTTTACAATTCTTACTCATTCAAGTAAAGAATTATGGGATATTAGAATCCTCTTTTCTTAACCTTTGTTATCTTCAACCTAGCGTTGCTCCTATGGGTACACTCAAAATGGCTGCCAGTCCACCCATTATGCCATCATTGACTTGAATGGGGAGGTCCATTCTATGGATTATATTTCTATGGTTAGTAGGTCGTCTATGAGGGAGTTCAATTAAGCTTCCCGGGTTGAAACGGGCTATGGCCCTTCCGTAAATATACAGTATGTTCGAATTTTCAAAAGAGTTTTCATTGGGATGGCAGGTAAAGTGTTAATCCTACTCAATACTCCACGTGCTTAACCTACTTCACTTTTGTTTTGAGCCGACTTTGCTGTCAAAACGGGGCACCTGGCACACGTCCGGGTGGCAGCCAGGTTCCAAATCGAATGCAATCAATGCTAAACCGGTTTACCCGTGGCATTAATCAAATCCCCTCATAGTGAGGTCCCTTCATCTGATAATTTTGAGCAATGGTAGAGGGAAGACTAAGAAGAACAAGGGGAGTATAAGAAGCACATGACATGGAGAAAGAATTGCAACAAGTTAACATGGAGTTGAAGAGAGTATGAAGTACACTACATTACCAAAAGTATGTGGACACCTGCTCATCGAACATCTCATTCCAAAACCATGGGCATTAATATGGAGTTGGTCCCCCCTTTGCTGCTAAAACAGACGCCCCTCTTCTGGGAAGGCTTTCCACAAGATGGTAGAACATTGCTTCAGAGCATTGGCGAGATTGCACACTGATGTTGGGCGATTAGGCCTGGATCGCAGTTGGTGTTTCAATTCATCCCAAAGGTGTTGGATGGGGTTGAAGTCAGGGCTCTGTGCAGGCCAGTCAAGTTCTTCCATACTAATCTCGACAAACCACTTCTGTATTGATTTCAAGGTTTTACTGCTAACCTACAAAGCATTACATGGGCTTGCTCCTACCTATCTCTCTGATTTGGTCCTGCCGTACATACCTACACGTACGCTACGGTCACAAGACGCAGGCCTCCTAATTGTCCCTAGAATTTCTAAGCAAACAGCTGGAGGCAGGGCCTTCTCCTATAGAGCTCCATTTTTATGGAACGGTCTGCCTACCCATGTCAGAGATGCAAACTCGGTCTCAACCTTTAAGTCTTTACTGAAGACTCATCTCTTCAGTGGGTCATATGATTGAGTGTAGTCTGGCCCAGGAGTGGGAAGGTGAATGGAAAGGCTCTGGAGCAACGAACCGCCCTTGCTGTCTCTGCCTGGCCGGTTCCCCTCTTTCCACTGGGATTCTCTGCCTCTAACCCTATTACAGGGGCTGAGTCACTGGCTTACTGGGGCTCTCTCATGCCGTCCCTGGAAGGGGTGCGTCACCTGAGTGGGTTGATTCACTGATGTGGTCATCCTGTCTGGGTTGGCGCCCCCCCTTGGGTTGTGCCATGGCGGAGATCTTTGTGGGCTATCCTCAGCCTTGTCTCAGGATGGTAAGTTGGTGGTTGAAGATATCCCTCTAGTGGTGTGGGGGCTGTGCTTTGGCAAAGTGGGTGGGGTTATATCCTTCCTGTTTGGCCCTGTCCGGGGGTGTCCTCGGATGGGGCCACAGTGTCTCCTGACCACTCCTGTCTCAGCCTCCAGTATTTATGCTGCAGTAGTTTATGTGTCGGGGGGCTCAGTTTGTTATATCTGGAGTACTTCTCCTGTCCTATTCGGTGTCCTGTGTGAATCTAAGTGTGCGTTCTCTAATTCTCTCCTTCTCTCTTTCTTTCTCTCTCTCGGAGGACCTGAGCCCTAGGACCATGCCCCAGGACTACCTGACATGATGACTCCTTGCTGTCCCCAGTCCACCTGGCCTTGCTGCTGCTCCAGTTTCAACTGTTCTGCCTTATTATTATTTGACCATGTTGGTCATTTATGAACATTTGAACATCTTGGCCATGTTCTGTTATAATCTCCACCCGGCACAGCCAGAAGAGGACTGGCCACCCCACATATGTTCTCTCTAATTCTCTCTTTCTTTCTCTCTCTCGGAGGACCTGAGCCCTAGGACCATGCCCCAGGACTACCTGACATGATGACTCCTTGCTGTCCCCAGTCCACCTGGCCGTGCTGCTGCTCCAGTTTCAACTGTTCTGCCTTATTATTATTTGACCATGTTGGTCATTTATGAACATTTGAACATCTTGGCCATGTTCTGTTATAATCTCCACCCGGCACAGCCAGAAGAGGACTGGCCACCCCACATATGTTCTCTCTAATTCTCTCTTTCTTTCTCTCTCTCGGAGGACCTGAGCCCTAGGACCATGCCCCAGGACTACCTGACATGATGACTCCTTGCTGTCCCCAGTCCATCTGACCATGCTGCTGCTCCAGTTTCAACTGTTCTGCCTTATTATTATACGACCATGCTGGTCATTTATGAACATTTGAACATCTTGGCCATGTTCTGTTATAATCTCCACCCGGCACAGCCAGAAGAGGACTGGCCACCCCACATAGCCTGGTTCCTCTCTAGGTTTCTTCCTAGGTTTTGGTCTTTCTAGGGAGTTTTTCCTAGCCACCGTGCTTCTACACCTGCATTGCTTGCTGTTTGGGGTTTTAGGCTGGGTTTCTGTACAGCACTTTGAGATATCAGCTGATGTACGAAGGGCTATATAAATAAATTTGATTTGATTTGATTTGATTTGGACCTCGCTCTGTGCATGGGGGTATTGACATGTTGAAACAGGTAAGGGCCTTACCCAAACTGTTGTCAAAAAGTTGGAAGCACAGAATCGCCTAGAATGTCATTGTAGGCCTAGCCAAACCTTGAAAAACAGGCACAGACCATTATTCCTCTTCTACCAAGTTTGTGTGTGGCTGCTCGGCCACGAAGCTCCAGACAGAGTTATTGTGCTGAAGTTGCTTCCAGAGGCAGTTTGGAACTGGGTAGTGAGTGTTACAACCAAGGACCAACTATTTTTATGCACTTCGTGCTTCAGCAATCAACGGTCCTGTTCTGTGAGTTGTATGGCCTACCACCTCGCGTTGTTGCTCCTAAACGTTTCCACTTCACAATAACAGCACTTACTGTAAGGTGGCCCCATCTCAACAGATGTCTTAACAGATCCCTTACATGAATACAATGCCAAAAAAAGATGCAACACTGTTTCTGGGTGGCCCCCATCATTTCTGTCAAGGGGCATTGTCTGTCGTCAGCGCGTCGACCCAGAGGCGCAATATCGCAAGACTTTGGGGAACGCTTGCAAAGCAGACCATACCAGGCCGGGGTTTGGCGTTGTAGAAGTAAATGAGGGATGTTAAACATTCTTCCTTAGTTGTTAATTTTCTCGAAATCTAAAGGCACAACCTATATTCTAGCCAATGTCTTAAGTAGTTGAATATGTTATTACTCCAAACTCGTGAAAGTGACAAACTGACACGTTTTCACATTGGTCAAAATCAACTTTAAGGAGTGGCTTTGATTCTTGACGGTTTTCACATGCACAGTTCGGCGTGAGACGGCAGTTAGTCTCGATGATGTGTTTCTGCACTTGAGCTCATGCCGCGTTCACGTCCTAGTCGGAAATAGGAAACTCTGCAATTTCTGACTCTCTAACTGGTTGTAGTTATAAACTTGATGCGTTCAATGAATCAGCAAGTTGGACATTTTTGAGGTTCCTAGTTCTGACCAGCATATAAATGCGGCATTAGCCTAGCTTTAAAAAAAAACTATATTTTACCTAGAGCTTATGCCGTGTTCAAAACGAGTGGGAACTCGGAAATCTCCGGCCTCAGTGTGTTCAAGACAACTGAAAACTCTGGATAAACGAGCTCTGACTGGGAAAAATCTTTTGAACGGTCATCCAACTCGGAATTCCAATTTGGGCCTTGTTGGTTCCACTTTTCTGGGCTCCGTTATTTACTTAACAAATAAGGACTCCTCAAAATGTGCACTTATAAATCATAACAATTTTTATCAAAATACAGCTGTAGACAGAAGTCAGAGATCAAACATCAAACATACAACTGTCTCTTCTGAGATCTGCAAAATAGGAAAAGTCCAAGTTGCTTTTAATATGCTTGCAGTCAACCCCTAGTGATGTAACTGCCTACGTCAATACCTTCTACTCATGAGACCAAGCCCATACATATGCAGTTTTACAAACTTGCAAGAGAGACAATAGTTCCAGTGTTTTCTAAGTGCTCAGCAGTAATTTTCCACTCCCCAAGTTGCTTTATAGTGGTATGTCTGACTAGTCTCTTATCTCTTTCACTCCCCTGCAGGGTTCTGTGTCTATGAGTCTCTTTTAGCCTTGAGGCGCATTCTCACAGACACCCTGTTTTGACTGCAAAAACTCACACATCTCTCAGACCATTTCTTTATAAGAGAGAGAGAGACTAGAAAATAACTGTGGAACAATATTAAACCTTATAATGCATATATTGTTAATCTGTAGTCTAGTACCCTATAAATGTAGTGGGGGAGGGTTCTTATAGCCCTTCCCCTTCTATTAATACAAGATAAGCATAATCAATAATTACAATACATCAAACATTTGGTGCGGCCCCTATCATGACCCCAAGTTGACCCCATCAGCCTGTTTGTAGAGCTCTGACATTCCGACCTGAAAATCACTAACATCATGATCTGACCTCGTAATTTTCAGAGTTCCCAGTTGTCTTGAAAGCACCATTAGCTAGCCAACGACATCAGCACACCGCTTGCCCACACAACACCATATACGTGGTCTGCGGTTGTGAGGCCGGTTGGACATACTGCCAAATTCTCTAAAATGACTTGAGGCTTATGTTAGAGAAATTAACATTCAATTATCTAGCAACAACTTTGGTGGACATTCCTGCAGTCAGCATGCCAATTACACACTCCCTCAAAACTTGAGATACACCTGCTCATCGAACATCTCATTCCAAAACCATGGGCATTAATATGGAGTTGGTCCCACCCTTGCTGCGATAACAGCCTCCACTCTTTTGGGAAAGCTTTCCACTAGATGTTGAAACATTGCTGCGGGGACTTGCTTAAATTCAGCCACAAGAGAATTAGTGAGGTCGTGCACTGATGTTGGGCCTGGCTCGCAGTCGGCGTTCCAATTCATACCAAAGGTGTTCGATTAGGTTGAGGTCAGGGCTCTGTGCAAGCCATTCAAGCTCTTCCACACCGATCTCAACGAACCATTTCTGTATGGACCTCACTTCGTGCACAGGGGCATTTTCATGCTGAAACAAAGGGCCTTCTCCAAACTGTTGCCACAAAGTTGGAAGCACAGAATCGTCAAGAATGTCAGTGAATGCTGATGATGCAAGCCATTCAAGCTCTTCCACACCGATCTCAACGAACCATTTCTGTATGGACCTCACTTCGTGCACAGGGGCATTTTCATGCTGAAACAAAGGGCCTTCTCCAAACTGTTGCCACAAAGTTGGAAGCACAGAATCGTCAAGAATGTCAGTGAATGCTGATCATCTACATGATCTTGGAAGCAGTATATCTTCATACTGTACTGTCTTTTGCCTCGTTCACGTCTTAGTCGGAACTAGAACTAGGAATCTCTTATATTTCCGACTCGCTAAATGGTTGTAGTTATACACGTGCTGCGTTCAATCAGTTACCAAGTCTGACATTTTTGAATTTCCTAGTTCCAACTACCATATGAACGCAGCATTTGATTGATCGGTTGAGGGATTCACAATCATGATCAATGATGTTTAGTCTCAGGTACAGCCGGATATTGGGAGGTCATTATTTGCAGATGATGAGGCCTTATGGAAGAGAGGAAGAAATGTGCCATGCAAAGTCTGGAAGGTACAGAAATAAATTGATAAGGTAGAGCGGTGGGCATTAACGTGGGGATTTAGGTTCTCTGTAGATGTTAAGTCATTTATGAATCAATGTTCATAGATTCCAATTTATGTTTATCTGTCTGATAGCCAGAGGTTGTAAAGTTCTGGTCTTAAATAAAATTTCCAGCTCACAATTGATCAGATCCAGATTTATTTGCGAGAGCTCTCCAGTTTACACAAATACATTCCTTTTATACCATCCTAACCTACACACATACATACACACCAACATAGGGATTTTCTCATGAGTCTCACCACAGTTTATAACCACTCAGCTGACAGTTCCAGGCTCCCCCAGATACTAGAGCTCTGGAGGAGCTCTCGCTGTCCCCTCTTATCTCCACAAATGTACATCCAGGTCAGTTCCAACACAGGTTAATGCCCCTCTCCGTTCTCTTTCTACCCCCACATACATTCCTTTCTTCCTAGGTACATGCCATATAACCCCTTCCTAATGAACAAACATTATTTAACACTACAAGAAAGACAGGGTAGAATTCTTGCCAGTTATAGTGCAGTATACCTCATTTAGTCATTATTCATAAAAAATCCCATAACAGTAGAGAAAACTCAGACAGTGTTCTTTACCAGGAGGAAGGTGGGAGATGAGGTATGCTTGAGGTTATATGGGAGAATATTGGAGAGGGTCGGTGCCTTCAGGTTCCTTGGGGTATACTTTGATACTAGAATGACCTGGGCAGAACACATTGAGAGAGTGGTGGGAAAGTATAAGAAGGTACTAAATGTGATGCGCTGTCTGACAGGGATGGAGTGGGGGGCTGGGCATGCCTCATTGAAGACCATATATGTTGTATTGATCCGATCTGTAATAGTCTATGGAAGTATAGCGTATGGTTTGGCTAGATGTCATACAGGGACAAGGACTGGGGCATTTCAGACATCCCCAGTGGCTACACTATAGGTGGTGATGGGGGAAATGCCATTGCAGATTAGGAGACAGCAGCTGGCAATGAATTATTTGGGTCAACCTACAGGGACATGGGGTATCTCATCCTGCAAAAGGGATTTTACAGGCATGCTGGGAACATGAGCAAAGACAGAACACAAGCTTTGGGTGGGTGGGTAATACCCAGGCGAAGGAGATGAGAATGTATGGAAGGGAGTTTAGCCTAACGGTAGCTATTCCTGTAAATCCACAATGACTACTCCCACCTCCAGTAGTAGATCTAGAAGTATTGGAGAGACTACAGAAAGATAGGGAGGGTGTTGATCCATCTGATTTGTTTAAGAGACATCTGGATACTGTGTATCAAGATTTTGTGGCCATGTACACAGATGGTTCAAAAGATCCAAGGACAAGACGTACTGGGTCAGCATTGTAGTGCAGGAATGTGGGGTGAAAGTCAGGAAACGTATTACAGATCAACTGGCTGTATATTCGACAGTGGTGGTGGCCATGCTGTTGGCCTTGCAGTAGGAGGAGGAAGTTAAGCCAGAAAGAGTAGTTATTTGCTCCGATTCATGTGCAGTGTTAAGGAGTCTCCAGTCCTTTATATCACGTAGCAGACAAGACCCGCTTTATGAGGTGATACAAACCCATGGCAGGAGTAAACAAATGGGTATACAGATCATATTTACATGGGTCCCAGCTCATGTGGGAGTGGAGAGGAACGAGGCAGTTGATGTACTGGCAAAACAAGCACTAAGTAGTGGGGATGTGGATGTGGTAGTTTCAATGAGCAAGGCAGAGGCAAAAAGCCTGATATGGACAGTGATGGTGGACAAATGGCAGGAGCATTGGAATAGAGATTTTAAAAAATATATATATATTTTTCACCTTTATTTAACCAGATAGGCCAGTTGAGAACAAGTTCTCATTTACAACTGCGACCTGGCCAAGATCAGGCAAAGCAGTGCGACAAAAGACAACAACACAGAGTTACACATGGGATAAACAAAAGTAGTCAATAACACAATAGAAAAATCTATATACAGTGTTTGCAAATGGAGTAAGGAGGTAAGGCAATAAATAGGCCATGGTAGCGAGGTAATTACAGTTTAGCAAATGAACACTGGAGTGATAGATGTGCAGATGATGTGCAAGTATAAATACTGGTGTGCAAAAGAGCAACAAATAAAAGTAAATAAAAACAATATGGGGATGAGGTAAGTAGTTGGATGGGCTATTTACAGATGGGCTGTGTACAGCTGCAGCGATCCGTAAGCTGCTCAGATAGCTGATGCTTCAAGTTAGTGAGGGCGATATAAGTCTCCAACTTCAACAATTTTTTCAATTCATTCCAATCATTTGCAGTGAAGAACTGTAAAGGAAAGGCGGCCAAACTGGTGTTGGCTTTGGGGATGACCAGTGAGATATACCTGCTGGAGCGCGTGCTATGGGTGGGTGTTGTTATGGTGAACCAGTTAACTGAGATAAGGCGGAGCTTTACCTAGCAAAGACTTATAGATGACCTGGAGCCGGTGGGACTGGCGACGAATATGTAGCGAGGGCCAGCCGACGAGAGCATACAGGTCGCAGTGGTGGGTGGTATATGGGGCTTTGGTGACAAAACAGATGGCACTGTGATAGACTGCATCCAGTTTGCTGAGTAGAGTGTTGGAGGCTATTTTGCAAATGATATCGCCGAAGTCAAGGATCGGTAGGATAGTCAGTTTTACGAGGGTATGTTTGGCAGCATGAGTGAAGGAGGCTTTGTTGCAAAATAGGAAGCCGATTCTAGATGTAATTTTGGATTGGAGATGCTTAATATGAGTCTGGAAGGAGAGTTTACAGTCTAACCAGACACCTAGGTATTTGTAGTTGTCCACATATTCTAAGTCAGAATCGTCTAGAGTAGTGATGCTAGTTGGGCGAGCGTGTGGGGGGAACGATCGGTTGAAGAGCATGCATTTAGTTTTACTAGCGTTTAAGAGCAATTGGAGGCCACGGAAGGAGAGTTGTATGGCACTGAAGCTCGTTTGGAGGTTTGTTAACACAGTGTCCAAAGAAGGGCCAGATGTATACAGAATGGTGTCGTCTGCTTAGAGGTGGATCAAAGAATCACCCGCAGCAAGAGCGACATTATTGATATATGCAGAGAAAAGAGTCGGCCCGAGAATTGAACCCTGTGGCACCCCCATAGAGACTGCCAGAGGACCGGACAACAGGCCCTCCGATTTGACACACTGAACTCTATCTGAGAAGTAGTTGGTGAACCAGCCGATGCAGTCATTTGAGAAACCAAGGCTGTTGAGTCTGCCAATAAGAATGCAGTGATTGACAGAGTCGAAAGCCTTGGCCAGGTCGATGAAGACGGCTGCACAGTACTGTCTTTTATCGATGGCGGTTATGATATCGTTTAGTACCTTGAGCGTGGCTGAGGTGCACCCGTGACCAGCTTGGAAACCGGATTGCACAGATAAGAAGGTACAGTTAGATTCAAAATGGTTAGAGATACCACGGGCAGGTATTTATTTCAAGTGCAGAGGAAAGTTGGGGAGGGGAGAACGGCAGGAAGGGACAGAAGAGAGAAGGCTATATTTACAAGATTAAGGGTGGGACACAGACATTTGAATAAGACCTTACATGTAATAGGAAAGCATCCAACAGGAAAATGTAAGTATTGCCAGGAAACCGAGACAGTGGAGCATGTATTGATACAGTGGGGACATTATTGGAGGGAAAGAGAGAGGATGAGATCTAGTAAGAGGGAGAAGGGGTTACGGGAAATTAGTTTAAGGAGTATATTGAGTAGAACGTCATTAGATATAGTCTCAAATATGTTGTTATCTTTTTAAGAGCAACGCGGCTGGCAGGCAGATTTAGTTTCTCCCTGTCTCTGTCCCACACTCCAGTACAGTAGGTGGGACATAAAGTTAGATGCCAACCACCCAAAAACCCCACCAAAGAAGAAGAAGAAGATCGGCTGAGGAACGAGCGTCGCGGAGGAGTGACGTTAATGCTACGTCTCTTAGTAGCTACTTGTTTCCGGGTGAGGGATTTGAGGTGAGTGGTATTGGACGAAACACAATATTTAACTAAAATAGTATGCTATTAAATGACTCCTTAAAATATTAGAACAATACGCATTAACAAATGTTGTAATTGTAAACCTACTTAATTTTGCGAACTACATTTCTAATAGAAGTGGATACCTAGTTAATCGGCCTTGTCAGCTAGCTACATTAGCATAGCAAGTTAGCTAGCTAACGTTAGTTGTGAATTCCGGGTTTGTTTTGCCATTCTATTTCTGTTATTTTATTTGTTATTTGTAGTTTGTCAATGTGTACGTTTTTATTAGATTACGTAGTTATCTGTTTGATTATCTGGAAATGTTCTGTGTTTGCAGGTCCACAACGATATAAAATTAACAGTATCGACAATCTTCCATCCGCCAAGATGTGCAGTTATCACGGTACAATCAGACTGTTTGTGCAGGTGCTTTGGGTCCACCTGCTCTGTGGATGGGCGTTTGGCTCTGAGCTTACATTTGAGCTTCCGGATAACGCAAAACAGTGTTTCTATGAAGATATTACCGTTGGTACCAAGTGTACACTTGAGTTCCAGGTAAGTTAATTGAGGCCCTCACATTATGACATGGAGTTATGGGAATTAATATTGATAATAATTCCACCACTATGGAACCAAGTTTTATATCGAAATGGATAGGCTGTATTTTAAACAACACATTTTCTGTCCAGGTTGTCACTGGTGGGCATTACGATGTTGACTGTCGCCTGGAGGATGCAGATGGTACTGTTCTTTACAAAGAAATGAAGAAGCAGTACGACAGCTTTACATTCACGGCTGCCAAGAATGGAACATACAAGTTCTGCTTCAGCAATGAGTTTTCCACCTTCACGCACAAGACAGTCTACTTCGATTTCCAAGTTGGAGAGGATCCTCCACTTTTCCCCAATGAGAACAGGGTCACTGCTTTGACCCAGGTAGGTCTGTTAAAATGACTATTGTTGAGAGATGCTCTTCTATGTGATATTGATTATGGCAGTTCAATAACAAACAAAAAAACAATTGGTTAAATCTCTACAACAGTATGAAATGTCATTGGATTTCAGTGGGCCCCATTAGGTGAAGATGTCATGTGGGAATAGTGTGCATTGACAAACAGTGGTTGGTTATTTGCAGTGCTTGTATGTCAAAACATGCAAGGATCTTGTAAGGATCTTTAAACTCTAAATACCTCTGTTTCAGATGGAGTCTGCCTGTGTGTCCATTCATGAGGCCCTGAAATCGGTCATTGACTATCAGACACATTTCCGTCTGCGGGAGGGTCAGGGACGCAGCCGTGCCGAGGACCTCAACACAAGAGTGGCTTTCTGGTCCATTGGAGAGGCCTTCATTTTGCTGGTGGTCAGCATCAGCCAGGTAGTTTTGCTGAGGAGCTTCTTCTCTGACAGGAAGACCACCACGACGCGAGTTGGATCCTAACGTCCCACAGCATCTCATCCCAGTCACCTCCTCCACTACTACTACAACAACAACAACAACGGTTCATGGCAGATTTTTGCTTTTTAGATGCCATTCACGGAATTTGAATTTTTAATATACGTTCAGGTTTGAAGTTACT
Organism: Oncorhynchus kisutch; assembly: GCF_002021735.2. Classification (NCBI taxonomy): domain Eukaryota; kingdom Metazoa; phylum Chordata; class Actinopteri; order Salmoniformes; family Salmonidae; genus Oncorhynchus; species Oncorhynchus kisutch. The sequence goes on along the minus strand of NC_034176.2, from coordinate 11,495,343 downwards.
TTTAACAAACCCAGTGGATTTTCTAAATGAAATCTAGCAAATATTGGAATTGTAACAACGTATTTATTATGTGGGTGCATATTGTCATTGTTTTTTACAACACTGTTTTCCTGAATGTATGAACATACTGGTGGCCTGTCTTGCAGTTCTAATTTGAGACCTACTTGATACAATTCTGCTTTAAACTATAATTTAATGTATTTGCACACAGTTCTCACTTCCTCCTTAGTAATGGCTCAATTCAAACTTTGTTTTGATATGAATGAAAATAACTGATCAACCGAGTACACAATTGGTAAGCATGTTCTTTGTTTTTAATTTGAGATTCCACTCGTCAACATAGCTTGTGGCCAGCAGAGGTTGTGTTTTGGGTGGATGAGCTTTGACTTGGTGCATTTTCAGGAGTTCAACCAATCTCTTTATTGTAACTGGTGTTTTGTTCTTGGTGTAAATGGTAAAACAGATAAATATGAAGCTGGTTTAAGCACATGATTTAATTTCTTTTATGTTAGGCATTTCTTTAATGGTGTGGTCTTTTTCAGTGTGGTCTTTTTAAAATGTTGGTTTGTATACTGTTCATGATTATTTCTGAACAGCCATCACTGCTGCCACTCCAAGGAATTGTTTCCTTATTTGAACAGCTGAATAAACCTTTTCTGGTAAACCCATTTTTCTGACCTTCTATAATCAATTGAACATTGGTTTGAACTATTGAAGTACAGCGTCTATATCCAGTACTAGGATGTATATTGCGCTGTAGAATAGTTCACTAACATTTGTCCAGAGAGCTCTCATCAGAGTATCAAGAATAGCTGATACATTAAAATCCACTCATTGCTCAGGTCTTTGATGATCAAGTATTGTTTTTTTCCTCTACAAAGGAGGCAGTTTGTGGGTCATGTATACCTGTAAACATCACAAATGGTGTGATTGTAAGCAACACAAAAAGTTGAGGGGTGATGGTTGAAAAATTTGTTACGCATAAAAAGATTTATCTAACTAGGCAAGCCAGTTAAGAATTTCTTATTTACAAAGACGGCCTACCCCGGCCAAACACGACACTGGGCCAATTGTGCGCCACCCTATGGGACTCCCAATCACAGCCGGTTGTGATGCAGCCTGGAATCTAACCACGGTCTGCAGTGACTCCTCTAGCACTGAGGTGCAGTACCTTAGACCGCTGCACCACCCGGGAGCCCTGCCTAGTGTTATTTTGAAGAACTGTAGAAAGCATTCAACTGTATATGAAATTGATCTTTATTATATTCACTTGGTGCTTGCTGATCTAATATGATCATAGAAAAAACATGATCCTCTACTTGGTTCACGAAACCTCCAGGTGGTGGCAGTAGCATAGAATGGAAAAAAAGACATGCAATTCAATCTCGCCATTTGGAAGGACATATGTCATTTCGTTTAATACAGTTTTATTCACAGATTACAACTTCATTCATACAAACTACAAAATTGAATTGAAATCTTGCTCAACCACCTAATAATAAAATGTATGAGGAAGTCTGACCCTTTAACTGGGTCGTCACAAGTTACCACAGTCACAAAGTCATTATTATGGCTAAATCCCGCCTATTTCTACAATTAATTTTAAAATGACATTTTAAACATAACGTTAACCCTAACCTTAACCGAACTGCTAACTTTATGACTAACCCTAACTTTAAATTAAGATACAAAAACATGACTTTTTTCGATATATACAATTTTGACTTTGTGGCTGTGGTAACTTCTGACAATCCGTTAACCGCCGTTGCGCAAATACCCACTCTGTGATTGGATGTTTTCCTTGTCAATAAATTGGGTGTTACAAAGAAACGGCATTGTTTTCGATTTGACTTGAAGTGTATTCTGGGTATTGAGTCGTGATAAATTATGTGGTGGGTGGACAAATCTGCCCCCTCAAGAACACCGTAGAAACATGACCATAGTAGATGTTCTTGTGTTATTTCAAATGAATAACATTTAACGTTCGGGCAAGATTTATGACTCTACCATCTGGTCAACATCGAAGAAAAAGAAAAGGCATTTCAACCGACTTCGGCTGCTGGACAACGTTGACTAGCTTAGCTTCACATACAGGAAATAAGTGGGGGTGGATGTCGGCGTTCTCTGGGCCTCGCCGTAATCATTAGTATTTTAACTGGATAGCTACAACCTCTACCTATGTATACTTACAAATGGTTCTGTCTGAAAATGACATACATAATTAAGTCTATTCATAAAAAACCGCTTGATGGAATAGAAAAGGACGTCGGACGGCGTAACGTTGGACACTCGGAAGAGTAACTAGCTAGATTGCAGCTGGCATCAATATTGTTGTTGGTGAGCAGTACAATACAACAGTTAGCCAGCCAATTGAGGAAGTGTTCTGTCCGTCGCTAACAAGCCAGTGTTAACTTTCAATTGAAGAGGGGAAAGCCGAACAAGCCAATGTTAACAAATACGTTTATCAACTAGCTACCTGATTTCTACCCATTTCGCTCATTTAGCTAGCTAACAAAACATATTACAACATATTCAAAACTAGCTAGCGCCACAAACAAAGGCTTCTGCTCAGCACCTGCCACGGACTTATCTCGTCGACGTTCCTGTCTTTTTAATCAACTGTGTATCCAGTGAAGGAAGCTGAACCAATGGATTTACAAACGGCTGTTTTCAATGCAGCCAGAGATGGCAAGCTACGGTTGCTTCAGAAACTTTTGGAGAACAAAATTGGCCACGAGGTTATCCAATTAATGGCAGAGAAAACCAACGGGGCGACCCCTTTGCTTATGGCTGCCAGATACGGACACCTGGATTTGGTGGAGTATCTAATGGAGTGTTGCTCCGCACCCGTTGAGATTGGGGGGTCAGTGAATTTTGATGGTGAGACTATTGAGGGTGCCCCCCCTTTATGGGCTGCCTCAGCAGCAGGACACCTGAAAGTCGTGCAGTCTTTACTTGGCCACGGTGCTTCTGTGAACAATACAACCCTCACAAATTCCACCCCCCTGAGAGCAGCCTGCTTCGATGGACATCTGGACATTGTGAAATACCTGGTGGAGCACAAGGCAGACCTGGAGGTGGCAAACAGACACGGTCATACATGCCTCATGATTTCGTGTTACAAAGGACACAAGGAAATTGGCCAGTACCTCTTGGAGAAAGGTGCTGACGTTAACAGGAAAAGTGTTAAAGGTGAGTACATTCAAGACGTGTTAATTATCCTGTGTTGTATATCCTGGGCCTACCTAAACAATGATATTAGGCCTAGTAGCTGGCAGGTGTATTACTCTGTGATTGTCTTCATAAAATCAAGAAGTTGAAACATTTACACTAAGTTGTACATCAGATTGGTCTTGATACAATTTCATGGTGTTTTTTTAGACTGTCTCATGGTAAATCCTTTAAATCATCACATTTGTCATGAATCTTGCCCTGGAGTCAGAACTGGGCGATTTCCGCTAGATTGAAATGCTGCAAAGTCAAAATTGGCTATATCGAGAAAAAAATAGAGAAAAAGCAAGGATAGGCATTAGTGTTAACGGTGTGGTTAGACTTAGTTTTAAAATCTGATTTTAATACTTAGTGCAACTTTTTTTTAGCCACTTGTGAAATCGACAAGTAGGACAGATGTTTTTCTACTTGTCCTAAATATATCAATATCATATCAATTGTCCCCCTGTATTGACCATGGAAGGCTACTGGTCTCTGATCCCATGTATTATCTCCTGCTGTTGTTGCCTTGAACAAGGCACTTAAAGTAAAACACTGCACTGATAGGCTACTGTATAACACATGTGTTTGGTCAACCCTCCATTTGTAGAGCTACTGTGAGTGCAGGCTTTTGATCCAACCCTGCTCAAACACACCAGAGTCAGTTTATGAAGGTCCTGTTGAGCAGCTTTATTATTATTATTTATTATTATGTAGGAATAAAAGCCTGTATACCCAGGAGCTCTCCAGGGCTCTCCAGGAGGGGAGGGTTGGCCACCCTGCAACATTACAATTACAACCAGATACTTTTTGTAATTCCCTCATTCAATGAACCAGGGATCAAATGGCTAAGCTGGGAGAGTTAGCCAACTAAGATGTTTATCTATTTGTAAAGTTAAATTATTCAGTGTTCAGGGGAGTTCTTGACGGCATAGGAGTTACTTGTCCATTAGGCTATTCTAAGAATGTTTTTTTTTTTTTACTTTGTCAGAATTGCATGGCCAGTATTGAATAGATGAGAATCCTAGCAAATTTTGAGCGCTTGAGAGATGGTTTTACAACTAGAGCATGCAGTATTGGTTTCATCAACTGTGCATCCGTATCAACTGCGTGTCGGCCATTTCACATTAGTGCCGATGGAAAGTTATTTTAGGACATCAGACATGACTTTGACATTAATGCAGGCTAGTATTTCACTTGCGAGAACCAGCCAAAATACAATCTGTTTTGAATTGTCTATGTAGTTAGTCTGTGTAATTTATTTGACCGGTTGCCCTAACGTCTCTCTGATCCAATTTTCATCTGAATAGCCTGCCCAATTGTTTGATATTGTGATTATTTTCAAATTTAAAATTCATTTTACTCGTCTATTCAGACAACTGAGATCTATATTCTGCTTGTCCAACAATTGTATTTACTTGCGAAGAGAAAGCGCACAAATGACCGCCATGGAGTTTTGCCTCCAGGGCAAGATTCAGGACAAATGCTAACCTGCTAAATCCTCACATTTGGACATCTAATCAGGTCACCTAACAAGCTGGTTTAATTTGTATTTAAACCAATTAGGGGAAGGGAATCTACCCAAGCTTTTGCTAAATGTAAGCCTTGCAATCGCCCACTCACAAGATCTGTTCGGGTCCATGAGATTTGTACCCCCTTGGCGTAACGCTTAGATTGGCACATTGAGTTCATCACTCAGAGGTTTCTCCTAGTGAGATAAGGCTACAGGCAAGCATGTGACAAACCCATTTAGTTGGAATGTAGAGAATTTAACATTTTGATCAACCTTTTGTCTCTTCACTTCATCTTCTTTTCAAATAACTTGCATATATATTGCTCTTTATTACTAGACTGTCTGCCAAAAATGACTTCCATTTAGCGGAACACATGAATTTGTTTTTCTTTCTTCACAGGTAACACGGCATTACATGACTGTGCTGAATCCGGCAGCTTGGAGATAATGAAGATGCTGCTAAAATATGGTGCCACAATGGAGAGGGATGGTTATGGAATGACCCCACTACTGTCCGCTAGTGTGACGGGCCACACAAACATTGTTAACTATTTGACTCAACACCAGCAAACACGCCAATTGGAGAGAATAAACGCCTTGGAACTACTTGGTGCCACTTTTGTGGATAAAAAGCGTGATCTTCTTGGGGCATTAAAGTACTGGAAGAGGGCCATGGACCTGAGATACAGGGACGGCAACAATGTTCTCCACAAAGCACACCCAAAGCAGTTGATCATGGCCTATGACCATGCCAGGGAGGTAAGTAATGAGGAGGAGCTAGACAGCTTGATCTCTGAACCAGATGAGATGAGGATGCAGGCCTTGCTCATTAGAGAGCGCATCCTAGGCCCCTCCCACCCCGACACCTCTTACTACATCCGCTACCGGGGTGCTGTATATGCTGACTCTGGGAACTTTGAGCGCTGTATCAATCTGTGGAAGTACGCCTTGGACATGCAGCAGAGCAACCTGGACCCCCTCAGCCCCATGACAGCCAGCAGCCTGCTGTCCTTCGCTGAGCTCTTCTCCTTCATGCTCCAGGACCGTGCCAAAGGCCTGCTGGGCACCTCAGTCTCCTTCGATGACCTCATGGGCATCCTCAGTAAGAGCGTGCTGGAGATTGAGCGGGCGGTGAAACAGAACTTGCCTGACCAGGCTCAGCTCAGCAAGGCCCTCTCCATCATCCTGCATCTCATCTGCCTGCTGGAGAAGGTCCCCTGCACTGTGGATCAGGACCACTTGAAGAAGGAGACCATCTACAGGTTCCTGAAGCTGCAGCCCTGTGGGAAGAATGGCTACAGCCCGCTCCACCTGGCCGTGGACAGGAACACCACCTGCGTGGGCCGCTATCCTGTCTGTAAGTTCCCCTCTTTCTACGTCACCTCTATCCTACTGGAGTGTGGGGCGGATGTCAACTTCCGCGACGAGGACAACAACAGCCCCCTGCATGTGGCCGCCTCCAACAACCACCCGGACATCATGAATCTGCTGATTGCCTGCGGCACGCACTTTGACAGCACCAACTCCCTGAAGCAGATGGCGTGTGACCTGCTGGACGAGAAGGAGATGGCCAAGAACCTGATCCAACCCATCAATCACACCACCCTGCAGTGTCTATCTGCGCGGGCCATCGTCAAACACAGCCTTTCCTACAGAGGCAACATCCCAGAGAAGCTGGAGGCCTTTGTGCTTCTCCACAGATAATGACTATTAAAGACGTGAGAGTGGAGTGCGATCCTGCTCTTTTGATCATATTGAAGTCGAGGATGAATGTCACGTGAACAACTTCGCTTTCCCCCCCTACAAAGCCAGAGTTAAAGCTCTGTGGAAAATCAATGGGGATTTTTGTAATATGGGCATGCACAATATTTTGAACCGAGCTAGTGTTTTGCTTTCTAATTTCTACATATTCCATGCTATTTATTAAGATATCATTGAGAGATTTCTCTTTGTGTGTTTCTCTATTTGCAAAGATGCAGGAATATGTTGAGTCATTTTTACATCACCATGGTTCCAATTCGAACCTTTTTCTATAACTAATTGGTCTTTTGATCAATCAGATCAGCTCTGAAAAATATCTGATGCGATTGATAAAAATACCAATTAGTGGACAAAAATGTCAGAATTGGGCTGCCTGTGTAAATGCAGCCAATGTTGCCAATATATCGACCCTCTACATTTCATTGTACGTTCTTTATGCTCTCATTCAATGGTAATGTTTTCAGGGTTTTGGGTCTGTGGCGTTGAGTAATGGACTAATTTCTCGATCAAAACCATAAAGATGCTTCATGAAGTGGTCATGTTTGCAAATACCATAAGTGCTTTATTCCTTCTATGCACAGGCTATGATATGCGACTGTTCTGTGCGGTGTCTTGCATTTTGATGTGGTAACTCCCCTGTTCCTTCATCTTTCCCTAATTTGTTACACTAAGCAGAGGGATGTGATGTGACAATTGCTGAATGCTGTTAGTGGTGGGGTTGGGTGATTTCATGTGCTAACTTTTTTAAAGGTTATTAAGTGCTGAAGTTGAGTAGGAGTGTATGCAACCCTCATGCTTGATATCATTGACCTTTGAACCTGATTCTTCTATGGTGATCTGAGCACTAAAGCAACATGGTTAGTTGGAAACTAATATGTCTGTGCATGTAGTTAGAATTCAAAGGAAACCCCTCGACATCTGCGTTTTGAATGGCATATCATTAAATTATTGCATAAACGCTTTAGAGCTCTGACGAACCCAAACATATAACCTTATTCACCCAATTGCATTATAATTGGAAAGTAGGAAGGCCATGTACAGTGTGTCTGTCTGAGCTTTGTGAAGTAACCTTGCACATTAGCTTTATTCATCTGGTTTAAAAAAGGGCTTAACTTAATATGTTAAGGAATAGATTTAGCTAAATACAGAACCATACCAGGGAACTTGCTTTAATTCTGCACTTTATTACAGACTGTAAGATTCCAATGACAAAATTCCAATGATCAATTTCATGTCTTAAGAACTAATTTGACAATAAACCCATGTTGCATTTGCCCTCTTTTTCCCAGTGTTTTCATTCAGTCCCAAGTAGCTATGCAGCAGGATTACATTTGTCTCTGTAGTGACTCTCCTGCACACACCTATTTCCCACCCCTTTAAAATGTGGCAGTGTTACTGGATGTTCTTTTCTTGATGAGTCATGGGCCGAGGAATGCCTGTAGCCAGTAGGGTGGATCCTCTTGATAGATAACAGTAGGCCTGTCTAGTTGGCCATGGTGCTTGAACAAAGACTTGTTGGTTATGCTATTGTTGTTTCTCTATTGTACAAAAACATGGTCAAGACCAACTTTTTTTTAGATTCTTTGTCATATCTTTTCTCAACTCATTAGCCTACCTCTTGGCTGGAATGTTCACGTCATTAAACTAAAATGAGGGTACAGTATGGTTGAGCATGTTCAGACTTGCTTGTAGTCTGTCAAGCATGAATAACTTGTATAGTTTTTTTCTTCTGAGAATTAGCCTAGTTTTATTGCCACTCAATAGGTCACACATTTTAGAGTGTATTGTCATTGCAATATTGTGGTGTTTTTCACCCCTAAAAGGACTTTGCACCCTCATTGAACCCAACCCTATCCTAAATTTCCTTTACTGGGCTACACACATTACTGTCATTTATAATTTCTGTCCTTTTTGGCAATTGACGCTCAGCCTACTTCTGTCATGTCTTAAAATAACCCAGAATAATGCCCCACTGAAAACGTGGCCTAAATAAGGGCTCGTTCCAATGTCTCCCTGCAGGTGTTTGTCAGTACAACGCCCATAAACCCAGCTGAAAGATGGCACTCCCTAAATGCTTCTCAAAAGTTTCTAGAAATCATGTTAACCTGTTTTTAAGACAACTCCCAGCTCAGAGTAGTTTTTAGGGTAATGTGAAGACACAGCCCAGACGAACTCTGATCCTGGAGTAAAATCAACTCATGAAAGTTTCAGCTGGTAATCGAAACAGTTTTGAGGTACCGCAAAGGAAAGATGGTGATGACGCTCCTTGACTTTGTTGCAAATAATGGGGAAACACCAATGAGGCATCGCCAGCTGTGCACGGTTCAGACAACCACGGTAAAGGTGATTGTCAAATGTTGCTATTGTGAATAGCTCAATACTTTTCGCCTGACAGTCAGTTTGCCTTCTAATAAATATTTGCTAAAATGTTGGCACGCATTACATTTTGTTTTTTTTACTAATTCTGTTGGTTACAAGCAGAATTTTTATAATATTACCATTACCAACACTTGTCACCCATTTAATTACTCAAAGTTACATCAAATCTCTTGCCAATAATGTTGCATAAAACATTTTGGAAGGTCTGTCATTTTCATCGAAGTTAACATAGGCCCTAGATGCCTTTAATTGCCCAATTTAGGCTTTTTTTATGTTTAATTTCAAAGGGATAACTTGCAGTAGTCTGGACAGGAGATGACAGGTTCCATTAGGCCCAGTGCCGGTTCCTGTGTGTGGAAGGGTGGTACTCTAATGAAAGTCCCTTTACCTCTCATATGGGAGCTCTTGTCTGGTAAAGTGTTGGAATTTCTCATTAGTATCGGCCAATGTGAAAAAGGAGACTCCATTGAAACATTTGGCACATGTTCCCACAAAAAAAAAAGACTATAGAATACTATATTACCTAGTATAGTTCTGTAGAATACTGTACTACACTGTAGTATCCCTTGATCGTGTAGTGCTTACTATATAATTTTGTAGTATACTGTAGAATATAATAATCCACAATGTAGTATCCCTTGATCGTGTAGTGCTTACTATATAATTTTGTAGTGTACTGTAGAATACAATAATCCACAATGTAGTATCCCTTGATCGTGTAGTGCTTACTATATAATTTTGTAGTATACTGTAGAATACAATACTCCACACTGTAGTATCCATTGGTCATGTAGTGCTTACTTTAGAATGTTGTAGTATACTGTAGAATTCTATGCTACACACTAGTATCCCTTGAATGTGTAGTGCTTACAATAGAATTGTGTAGCATACTGTAGAATACTATATTAAATACAGTATTATCTGCAAAAACATAGTAATTACAATACTATATTTCTAAGTAATAGTTTTTACTATAGTAATACTACAGTATTTGTACTGTAGTAAATTATACTGCAGTGTATAGTCCTGTCCACAAAAACACTACATTAAATACTACAGTATACTTCCGCAAAAACACTACAGTGAATACTATATACTAATACTACAGTATTTAGAGCATAGTATACTCTAATATTTTTTCAAAAGGGTGCAGGTGCTATGACAGCCGCATAACAGAAAATATTATAGTGCTTTATCTGTGAATAGTAATGACAATAGTGAACTTCTACTGTATTTATCTCTGAACGTACTTATTTTCTGAGACTAGCTTTTAAAGATTCAATTAAGTTGAGTTATCAATAATGAGAGACAGAACCATTAGACAAAGAAAGCATGACCTGTTTAAGATCCCCTCCCCCAGAGCTTAAAATAGAGAGGGTAATAACATGGGGAACTCTGGGTACGAGGGTCACATGTGGAACAGAATGTCAACAGGCCATTAAAACAGGACCTCGGCTAAGCTTTCACTGGGAAATAGACGTGCGGGGGACACTTGAGCAGGCAGGCACCAATCTTCCTAACTACCACTGTGCAACGGCTCACCCCACTGAGTCAACTGTGAAAACAACAGGGCATATTTATAGGAAGAGGTGGCATGATTACACCAATGCCATTTCAGAGCTATTCTAGTCTCCCAGTCTTCCTCTGGGCAGCAAGGGCAGTGCCCTTGCCAGTTCTTTTATGGTGTTAGTTGGAGATTATTTGTCCTGGTGGTGAGCCACACTATTAAACAGATGTATCATCACACAAAACTGATACTGACACCATTACACCCTGCTATCTGCTTCCAGTGTAAAATGACTAATTTACATGTCCTATTAAACTCCACAAAGGTTTCATTCACGCTCATTTTGCACATTCCCTCACACTTAACATCCATTTATGCTGGTTAGCTGACATAGAGGGACAAGCCTGTTATTTAAACCTCCGTCATAAAATGAAAGTTTCTGATCCAAGGGTTATCTGGATGGTCTGTCACGTTTACATACATCTCTACGTCCTAGTTTGTCTTTTACAGGACTGTCTGTGATTCATATGTTTTGGTCCAGTGAGAATCCAGAACAAGAGAGGGGAGTGTATATTAGGTAAAGCTAGTGACTGTGCTGTGAATAGTTGTATTTCCCTCTCACTGATCTGAGAGATGGGTCTACAGTGACATGGGCGAGCAGCTGTTAGCTTAGCATGGGGGGGGGGGCTGTTTGCTATCTCTGTTTAGGCCCAGTTCACTTTCCTGGCATGGACGCTCGAGCCCCTGGATTTATGTGGTGGTATGCATTACCCTTGATTCGTCTCTACATTGCAGCTGATGTACCCAACGGACTGCCTCCAGGCCTCAGGTTTCTATAACCACCACCATCTGCCTTTTTCAACAGGGCCATTTTAGGCTGTCCCGTATGAACAAATAATATAGCTCTAAACACTAGTATTGCTATATTTATATACCATAGTATTCACTGTAGTGTTTTTGCGGACATGACTGTAGTATACTGTAGTGTTTTTGCGGACATGACTGTAGTATACTGTAGTGTTTATGCCGACATGACTGTAGTATTTACTAGAGTGTTTTTGCGGACATGACTGTAGTATACTGTAGTGTTTTTGCGGACATGACTGTAGTATTTACTAGAGTGTTTTTGCGGACATGACTGTAGTATTTACTAGAGTGTTTTTGCGGACATGACTGTAGTATTTACTAGAGTGTTTTTGCGGACATGACTGTAGTATACTGTAGTGTTTTTGCCGACATGACTGTAGTATTTACTAGAGTGTTTTTGCGGACATGACTGTAGTATACTGTAGTGTTTTTGCGGACATGACTGTAGTATACTGTAGTGTTTTTGCGGACATGACTGTAGTATACTGTAGTGTTTTTGCCGACATGACTAGTATACTGTAGTGTTTTTGCCAACATGACTGTAGTATTTACTAGAGTGTTTTTGCGGACATGACTGTAGTATACTGTAGTGTTTTTGCCGACATGACTGTAGTATTTACTAGAGTGTTTTTGCGGACATGACTGTAGTATACTGTAGTGTTTTTGCGGACATGACTGTAGTATTTACTAGAGTGTTTTTGCGGACATGACTGTAGTATTTACTAGAGTGTTTTTGCGGACATGACTAGTATTTACTAGAGTGTTTTTGCGGACATGACTGTAGTATACTGTAGTGTTTTTGCGGACATGACTGTAGTATTTACTAGAGTGTTTTTGCGGACATGACTGTAGTATTTACTAGAGTGTTTTTGCGGACATGACTAGTATTTACTAGAGTGTTTTTGCGGACATGACTGTAGTATTTACTAGAGTGTTTTTGCGGACATGACTGTAGTATACTGTAGTGTTTTTGCCGACATGACTGTAGTATTTACTAGAGTGTTTTTGCGGACATGACTGTAGTATACTGTAGTGTTTTTGCGGACATGACTGTAGTATACTGTAGTGTTTTTGCCGACATGACTGTAGTATACTGTAGTGTTTTTGCCGACATGACTGTAGTATACTGTAGTGTTTTTGCCAACATGACTGTAGTATTTACCAGAGTGTTTTTGCGGACATGACTGTAGTATACTGTAGTGTTTTTGCCGACATGACTGTAGTATTTACTAGAGTGTTTTTGTTGTATTATCTGTCAGATGAGGGCAGTGGGAAGGTAGGCCCCTAAATGGAAGGTAATCCGACAAAGAAAACGAGTAGGTGGACAGTACATTGCGAAAAACATTAGCAGCTCAGCATTGTACATGAGGACGCACAACTGCACACGTTTTGACTACTAGAGTCTTCCTAAGGAAGCGTTAAGCTACTACTAGTCTTCCTCAGGAAGCGTTAAGCTACTACTAGTCTTCCTCAGGCAGCGTTAAGCTACTACTAGTCTTCCTCAGGCAGCGTTAAGCTACTACTAGAATCTTCCTAAGGAAGCGTTAAGCTACTACTAGTCTTCCTCAGGCAGCGTTAAGCTACTACTAGTCTTCCTAAGGAAGCGTTAAGCTACTACTAGTCTTCCTCAGGCAGCGTTAAGCTACTACTAGAATCTTCCTAAGGAAGCGTTAAGCTACTACTAGAATCTTCCTCAGGCAGCGTTAAGCTACTACTAGAATCTTCCTCAGGCAGCGTTAAGCTACTACTAGAGTCTTACTCAGGCAGCGTTAAGCTACTAATAGAGTCTTCCTCAGGCAGCGTTAAGCTACTACTAGAGTCTTGCTAAGACAGCGTTAAGATACTACTAGAGTCTCCCTAAGGCATCGTTAAGCTACTCCTATTTGTATTCCTGTGTAAATATTTTGTTGACATAGAAGTGGGGTCTTTCTCCTTGAAGACACCTACTAGGGAAATACAAAGAGCACATTTTCCATAACCTGAAGGTAGGTCAATTTATTTGGTTGTTCCAAAATTCGTTACAATTTCAAATCAATTTGGTTACAATTCTAAAACAAACAATTCAAACAATAAGTAATCAATCCAACTTAATCTCATCAAATCAAAAGAAAAACCAACAAGAAAAAATATATAAAAACGAATGAATGCATTAAATTAAGACAACCTGAGAAGCAAGTAGAGACACCAGGGAGACAGAGGTCAATGGGGGTACTTCCCTGTGGCCTGCTTACTCCAGGTGAAGGTCTGGTGTTTGGTCCCACCTCTGCGCCATATCCGGTGTGATGATGAATGGTTCTGGTTCTGTGAGAGGCTAGTGTAGAAGGGGGAAGAGATGGAGAGGGAATTCGGTGGTGGAGGGTATGATATGATTTTTATTTTACTAGGCAAGTCTGTTAAGAACAAATTCTTATTTTCAATGACGGCCTAGGGACTGCCTGTTCAAGGGCAGAACGACAGATTTGTACCTTGTCAGCTCGGGGGTTTGAACTTGCAACCTTCCGGTTACTAGTCCAACGCGCTAACCACTAGGCTACCCTGCCGCCCCGTATGTCCATCGGCCTGTGCTGGTGTTGGAGGAGGATCGATGTGGTGGCAAGGCTGGAGGCTGGAAGACAGAGGGAGCAAACAGGCCCCAGACCCTTCTGGCTACGGAGCACTCACAAACAGTTGGTGGGTGTGTTCAGTGCGAGTGCCACCGGTGGGGGAAGTTTTCTGTAGGTATCTTGTGCCGTTATAGATGGATTCCCTGGTGAAGAGGAAAACATGAACAGCCAGCCATCTGAGGAAAGTCCTGTTCCAAGTTTGATCATTTCGTTGCAGGGGTGGATGAGGGAGGTGGATGAGCACATCTAGTGGGTTGTTTGTGTTATTGGGTGGTTCTTGGCTGTTCAAAGGTCTTGGTGTGCCACACCACTGACTGCCTGGTACTCCCCTGTACTGACTTTATGGTGGACTGAGGCTGTAGGTATGTCGGTAGGTAGGACTGGGGTCTGAACGTATAGTTCAGAGCATCTGCTCTTTACTATAACCTGTAGGGAACACAATATATGGTCTATACTCACTTATGGGTGGCACAAATTGGGATATGGGAATGGGTAGTATTTACTAAACAGTTTTTTTAATGTATTATCTTTGGCGGAAATGGGAGCTTTCTCCTCGAGGAAAACTCCTGGGCAAATACTATGAGCAAATGTTCCATATTCTGTAGAACTGGCATCTGAACAGATAGTTCAGTGCCTCTGCTCTTTTCTATAACCTGTAGGGAACACAATGTATGGTTCATACTTCACATGTAGGTTTCTCATGATTGGCATAAATTTGGGATATGGGGGATGGTAATGGGTGGAGTATATGCAAATTAAATAATGTAGTAATACTATAGTTTAAAAAACATAGTGTTTTTGCATATAATACTGTAGTGTTTAATATAGTATTCACCAGTGTACTACAAAATTCTATTGTAAGCACTACATTATCAAAGAATACTACAGTGTGGAATATAGTATTCTACAATATACTACCAAATGATATAGTAAGTACTACACCTGACCGAGGGATACTACAGAGTGTAGTTTAGTATTTTACAGTATACAAATCAAACTTTATTGGTTGTATAAACATATTCAGCAGATGTTATTGCGGGTGTAGTGAAAAGCTTGTCAGGAGTCATAAACAGGGTGACCATGTCTATTGGTGCCATACTACAGTTTACTACAGTTTACTTCAGAATACTATACAATTCTAAAGTAAGTACCATGGTATTCTCTAGCAAACTGTAGTATTTTTTATGTGGGGTCAACCTCTCTTTTCACACATTCAACATGTCTCAATTTATTCAGTGGAATGGACGGATTGCCTGGTCCCAGATCTGTTTGTGCTCTTGTCTACTCTATTGTCATTGTCAAGCCAAACAGAATTATTTGTATGTGCTGTGAATGGCAATTCAGTTTTTTGCTGCCAAGTACGGCCTACATGTAGTAATAATAATAATAATAAACTACCACTAACTAAAATGTCATTCATTTCTAATTAGGAGTTAGCAAGAGAGCAGTAAGAGACTTGCAAGCAGGCCACTGGACTGATGCATCACAAACACATACCATGAGTCATGCTGCTTCCATGCTAATAACAAAAGGACTCATACATCACACAAGACAACAGAAACTTGATAAGGGTGTGAACAGGATACCGATGCCATCCAGCAAGGTGTTTCACTCAGAACTATTTCCCGTGAGCAATTTGAGGAGTGCTATTTATAACTTTAGTGTACTGTAGTAGTACTGCATTAAAGAGGAAGAGGATCATTTATTTTAATGTTAGAAATAATCGAATCATCAAGAGGTGCACAGAGAGGAAATATTTTGTTTACAATTAGTCCTTCCACATATGTCAGCTAATACATGTGGCACTAATACTTGACCTACTTTATGCATGTGTTTGTGCTATCACTTACCATTTAAATGGGTATCATTTTCCTTGGAGGGATGTTGTTGTTGTAGGCTGCAAGGTTATTGACCTATGAAGAAACCAAAATGTGTGCTATCAGTAACAATTGAATTTAGCGGATACATGCTTAACAAAGGTTATCCGTTGATGTCATATGACAAGTCAGGCTGCAAAATTGAATAGAGTCTGGACAACCACTTTTTGTATGAACAAAAGGTTGAATTCTAGTCAAATATCCAGTGTAGCCAAAGTCCGTGGACTAGTTTTATGTAACTCTATGTCCCCATTGATTTGTCAATCACTTTGTTTGACATGTTAATGAGACAACCAGAAAGGAGGGCATAATATAGTATGTTGGCCTCATAAAAGTTAACAGAAATGTCAATAACATAGCTGAGGTAGGGAGGTCAGGTCATGGTGTAAATGTTTAGTCAGCATTTGTAGTGCCAAACAAGTGAAGCCACATGGCAAGTGGCAACAACCCTGTGCTTGAGTGGCATGCCTACAATGAGCGAATTTCACAGCTCACACAGGTAGATATGTAATACTATCACTCCTACAGAGCAGACCTCACACTCTCCAACAAACAAGGGTAGAGTTGACTGACGCCATGCTTGTGTTGCATTCTAGGACATACATATCCTTCTGAGAAAAAAAGCCCATGTGATAAAAAAAAGTGTATTTCTTGATCTTTTTATTCTTTCAACAACACCCATGACAAATTCTATACGTGTATTCATTCTCCAGTCATCATAAAAAGATTTATGGAGGGAAGACACTGTCAGAGATGGAAAGTAACGAATTATAACTTTTTACTTGAGTAGTTTTTTTAACTAGTAGTTTTACTTCTAGTGAGATTTCATTAAAGTAACAGTACTTCTACTTGTGTAGGATATTTCAGTACTCTTTCCACCCCTGGACACTGTGTTTGCTTATAATTTACTGTATTTGTAGTGCTTGACTTGAACAGGAACACACCAGTTTGTTTTCTACTGCTTGAGTTCTGGTCCCTCTTATAGAATATTGGCTATTTTATGGCACCTAAATATGTACAGTACTGTGTGGTACCCAGAAGAGTACCAGCCCCTATTTCAGTCTACTTCAAGCACTTTGTATGTGTACATAGCAGTGATATTTTGTGGTGACAGATACCTGCATAGGACCCTGTTTCACCAAGGAGGTAGACAGAAGAAGTAAACACTGTCCAAACCAATGCGAGATGATAAAATACAAATTCCTGTTGATATAGCTCTGCTTTCACCTAGTCATCCCAGCTTGTGCCATGTGTTTCTATACTGAGCTCAGTTAACAACAAATACATTGCTACATGTGTAAAATGCATACCTTTCAATAGTTGCGAATGAAAACCCTTGTACCATCCCGTGTCAATTCACAAAACAGACCTTAATTTTGATCCATAACTGAAAACAAAGCTTCAGCTAATTGACACAATGTTGTGATTGTGACCTCAATATTGTTTCCTGATACCAGTGATTCTAAAGTTAAATTGCAGTAAAGTCACAGACTGTAAATCTGAGCCAGAGATTACTTTCTATCCATGACATGAGGTATTTGTAATTATGGTGAACTATCCCTTTAAAAAGATTACAGGGACCCAATTGTCTGTCTAAAACGACCCACTTCCTATCTATTATTAAAAAGATGATCCTCGGGGTATTTACTTTAATCTTGGCATTGTCTTGTGCTGGATCTGTTTTTCTACTTTATTGTTGGACAAAGTTAGATTGACCTCTCATCAGATTATATTTTTTACTACCATTTGACATTTTAAGATTGTTAATCATCATACTAGCACACTAAAATCCCTGAAATCAAGTCGAAGACTAGGAGAGGTGGGGGAAGGTAAGTAGCGTGTGTTCTCACACAGCAGAGAATAAGGGGAGGAGTCACACGATGGGCTCCTGGGTGGCGCAGCGGTCTAAGGCACAGCATCTCAGTGCAAGAGTCATCACTACAGACTCTGGTTTGATTCCAGGCTGTATCACAACCGGACGTGATTGGGAGTCACATAGGGCGGCGCACAATTGGCCCAGCATCGTCTGGTTTAGGGTTTGGCTGGGGTAGGACGTCATTGTAAATAAGAATTTGTTCTTAACTGACTTGCCTGGTTACATTTTTTAAAACACACAAAAAACACTAGGTTACAGGGCATGTGAGGTTAGTGAACCACACAGCAGGAGAGATAGAGGGTACCTAAGCACAGAGGGAAAGACACTTGGAGCGATCACTCTCCCACTTGTCCCAGGTTCACCCAAAGCTCAAACCCTTACACCCTCACAGAGGTCGCTGGCTGGAGTTACAAACATGACCAAGCTCAAGACAGTCAGCTCAGCTTTCTCTCATGGGACTCCAGCAGCAGTGGTCAGCCGTCAGAAGGTTTTACTATGCCTGCTGTGTGTGTGTTTGTAACCAATCTGTTATCCACCAGAAGGCAGTTGAAAACAAGCTGCACCCAGAAGAGTCAATTACACGGATACACACAGACCAGTCATCGGTAAATATATCTAACTCACTTCTGAAGAAGGAGGGAGACATGCTACGCATCTTGCTAGTATGTTAGTAAGAATATCTTACAAATAAACTATGCAAATTATTTTACGCTATTATTTTTCACTATGTCATCTGTCTATGAGAATTACTATTGTGAAATGACATTCCAATTGCTGATATCTATTGCATACATTCTGTCCAAAATACACATGGCTAGCCTAGCTTTCCCCATGTGTCCAATTTGTTATTTCAATTAGTATAATGCTATGGTCTTTACATCTCTTTAATCAATTTAAATTTCTTTCTGAGCTGGTGACAAAAATAGGACATTTGAATGTGTGCTTTTCTTGGATCGTTTGCTATTTATGCCTTTACACCCACGGAATGGCGATCATCCTTAATATCCTCCTTCAATAATGGATTTCAGTTTCTATTCATATTCACTTACTCCAGAGAATTGTCAAGCCATCTAGCACAGAAATTGTGGCTGCTGGCCATCATTTAAAAGGTGTCTTAAAATAACCTAATCATCAACAGACAGCAGATTATTTGAGTGTGTATGTATGTATGTTGAGGTGATATCCATATTTTGGACTGTTGGATTTGTATTTTATTTTATTGAACCTTTATGTAACTAGGCAAGTCAGTTAAGAACAAGTTCTTATTTACATTGACGTCCTACCCCGGCCAAACCCTAACCTGGACGACACTGGGCCAATTGTGCTCTGCCCTATGGGACTCCCAATCACGGCCGGTTGTGATACAGCCTGGAATCGAACCAGGGTCTGTAGTGACGCCTCTAGCACTGAAATGCAGTGCCTTAAACCGTTGCGTCACTCGGGATGACCTTTCTTTCTTTCTGCCTGTCTGTCTGTCTGTCTGTCTGACGAGCTGATGACCAGTAAATGAGCTACAAAGATCGAAATGATCAGCTGCGCCCTCTGCTGGTGTAGCCAAATCAGTAAAGAGGATGGTTACCACTTGTAGCCGACTTCATGGTGACGTTTTTTAAATACAATTTCTACATTTTTAAATTTTGTTTTATTTTTTTAATTGGAGAAAAATCAGTATACATATAAGAAGTATACAAACAGACAATGATACCATATGCTAGGGGGTATACAAAGACCTTAAAAGATGCACACACATTGATTGTTTTCACAGCTTTCTTATTAGAAGAATGTATAATGGTCTTCATGTACTGCTCGAATTCCTTATAGAAAACACAGAAGCGTGGTTGAATTTACATTTATGAATATGAAATTGTGCCATTAGCACAATTAGATCTATAAGGTAAAATAGTTTTTCTTTATCTTTATTATGGTTAAGGAAACCGAGCAGCACATTCTCCCATAAAAAAAAAAAAAGCAATCAAGAATATTAACAATTATAAAACTGTGAATATCTTTCCATAATTGTTTTACATGTAGACAATGCCAAAATAAATGTGAAACTTGTTTCTGGATGCTCAACACAAAAAGTACAATCAATGTTAATGTCTTTTTTAAGTTTCTTCAGGTAATGATTCGCAGGTTAATACTTATGGATCGTTCTGAAAGATACCTCTTTGACCTTGTTAACAAGCAAGTATTTCTGTCGTAATAACTAGACTTTTTCCCAACATATATTAGTGAACAATGTATTCCAGTAACTTGTGACATAAGGAATGGATACAATATCCCTTTGAAATAAAGCACTTATAGACCTATTGTTCTGAGGGAGCAAGGAGAAACATATGAATCCTTATTGGAGAGTCAACTGGATTAAGCGAAGGTAGGTCAAGAAGGTGAGGTCTGGCGACACCTCTAAATAACATGATAGTTCCAGATGGAATAGCATCAAAGACGCCATGGCGACGTTGGCTGGCTAAACTCAGTAGAAAACTTCATCCGGTCTAACGATCGTCTCGCGCCAAACTGCGCATGTGCAGGCCATCAAATCAAAGGCAGTCATATATTATATTTTTTTTTGTTGACGAAAATGAAAACGTGTCAGTTTGTCACTTTCACGAGGTTGGAGTACTAACATGTTCAACTACTTAAGACATTGGCTCAAATCTAAGTTTTGTCTTTAAAATTTGAGAAAATTAACAACTAAGAACAAATGTTTCACTTGTCTCATTGACTTCACGAACTCCAAACCCCGGCCTGGTCTATTTGGTCTGTTTCACAAGCCTTCCCGGAAGTCTTGCGATGTTGTGCCTCTGAGTTTTGAAACTCTGTGGGACGGTTCGGCTCAACAGATGTGGTCTCATTAAAGTTTTAAAATTCAATATGAAAATGGCTTCCATAACAACCACAGAGCTTTTTGATGCACAACTCCTGGTAATAACGTTTTATTGTCCTCTATATGTATTTAAATTGTTGGAAGTTGCCAGCAAACGATACTTTACACAATATTATTTTAACGTTGAGTAAAATCTTATAAGCTTCTTCGCTAAGAACAAAGGAAACCAAAATAGCTAACCAGCCAGCCAGGTTGCCAACAACAAACACAGCAATTATATTTTGTGTGTATGCTATGCTACCTAACCTTGCTTTCTAACGTGCTTCACTTTAAACATACACGTTTTTTTCTTCTGTTTGCGTTGCTGTCTGACAACTCTTTTGGGATATTTCTGCCAACTTCTAGAGACAGTAAATAATGACCACCGTAGGAGGAGTTGTCAGACAGCACAAACAGATCTGAGCCCAGGCTAGAATATTAGGTATTGCATTATCTAATGACAGAAAACGTATTGGCTGACTGTTAGACCTGGCTCATACTAGCTTTTGTTTTCTCATAAGGAAGGTGACTTCATCACAGCTACTCACCACAATGCACAACGTTTGGAAGTTAGAGTTTTCCAACAAAAGACAGAGTTTCTCAGAAATGCAGAGAAACTTAGAAAACAGTAAGTTCCTCGTATTAATATGCAGGGGAATTGAGATTATACATGCACATCTATTGTATTGAGACTCATTTTCTATTGTTCTTAAAACAGGATTGAGAAACTTGAGAAAGAGAAGATGTTGAATACACAAAACAGGAAGAATGGGCTTTCAGATGGATTTAGAGTATTGGAAGAGTTTGATAAAGGTCTTCAGGATGATCGAAATACTGAGCGTGTGTATTTTTGTGGTTTTAGTACTCTTTGTATGTCACTTCAATATTTTACTGACTAAAACGTAATTTGAACATCTTTAATAATAATGTTGCTCATGTTCTTTGTCCCTCAGAAATGAACGTGCAAAATCATCTGATGAAAATCCATAATGGTGTAAATAAATTTCAGATGCAGCTGACTGACGTGAAGCCTACCCCTGAGTGTAAGTCATATGCTGGTTGATGGTTAAACATGTGCATGGAAACAGTACAGATTGGGGAGTCATGACATTCATGTTTTTATGAAGCCAGTTCAATTTGATACCCACTTCACCTCCCTGTATACCCTCTGTTATACTTTACCTACTTAGAAATGCTGTTGATTGTTTTTTAGTAATTGAGAAACTGAAAGAAATAATGACAGAAGTTGAAAATTCAATCAACACTTTCAAGGGGGATCAACGTCAAAGGTATGAGATGTTCAATGTTTTAACAGCTGTCAGCTGTCATGTCATGTTTCAAAATGACTTGATTATAGTTTAGACTGAGATTAAATGCTTCTTTCTTATTCTTTTTAGTTTTGAGGATCTATTGAAAGAGGAAAGAACATGCAGCCAGGAGATAAGTGCTTTTGAAAAGAAGATTGAGACTTGGTCTTTGGCTGTAAAAGCAGACCCAAAGTTGCCCACTGCTCCCCCAGGCAAGGTGTGTCTGGCCAAAGCCCTAGAGGAGGACCTCCCACCAGAGGTGACCGCACTAGAGAGGTTCCTACAGCAAACTGGAGGGAAGCAGGGGGCCTGGGATCAGTATGACCATCAGAGCTTTCTGAAAGTGTGGACCAAGCACAATGGCAAACCAGCCTATAGGAAAGAGGCTTTGCTCTACCTGCCAGGCAAAACCCAAGAAGATGTTGAACAGCATGAAGATTGGTATCTTGAGCTCCTGTACCTCCAGGAGAAGAAGAAAGAGGTAGACTGGGCATCACTTTGTAGGCAATGTAATGAGTTTCCAGTCACTTTCAACTGTAGATGGCTAGAACAGTACCGCCATTTATGAGCTCTGAAATGTCAGTCAGCTATTTCTTTTGAACTGTTATATTGCATGAATATACTTGTAATATTCATTTTGTCTTATAATTTTGCTAATTTGCACTATCCATGCACCAGGCCATTTACCGGTGGAAGGCTGAGAGACAGCAGGAGAGGGCTGCAAGGCTGCAACACCAGGATGAGCTGGAGAGCGTTGCCAGGAGGGAGAGGGAGGCGCAGGCTGAGACCCAGCAGCGTAGGGCTGAGGAGGAGAGGAGGGAGGCGGTGGCTCGCCTGGAGGGGTGGAAAAGGCAGTGCAGGCTGCGCCTGGAGCAGGAGGAGGAGCAGAGGCTCACTGAGGAGATCCTGCAGCGGAGACAAGCCAAGGAGGAGCGCAGGAGACAGCTGGAGGTGAAGCTGGTTCTGGAGGCCCACATTCGGCAGAAGAAGGAGGAGGAAGAACTTCTGACCATGCAGAAGGAGGAACAGGAACAGGCTGACATGGAGGAGAAGAAGAGACTGGCAGGCTACGGCATCAAACGCTTTCAGGAAAGGGTATGTGAAGGATTAGTATTTACAATGGTACTACTCAAGTTTGTATATACAGTGCATTCGGGAAGTATTCAGACCCCTTGACCTTTTCCACATTTTGTTATAGCCTTACTCTAAAATGGATTAAATAAAATATTTTCCTCATCAATCGACACACAATACCCCATAATGACAAGGCAAAAACAGGTTTTTAGAAATGTTTGCAAATGTATTAAAAATAAAAAGCAGATACCTAATTTATATAAGTATTCAGACCCTTTGCTATGAGACTCGACATTGAGCTCAGGTGCATCCTGTTTCCATTGATCATCCTTGAGCTGTTTCTACAACTCGATTGGAGTCCACCTGTGGTAAATTCATTTGATTGGACATGATTTCAAATCAAATCAAAACTCTACCTACATGTATATATTACACCAATTACCTCGACTAACCAGTGCCCGCGCACAATGACTTTGTACCGGTACCCCCTGTATATAGCCTCCACATTGACTCTGTACCGGTACCCCCTGTATATAGCCTCCACATTGACTCTGTACCGGTACCCCCTGTATATAGCCTCCACATTGACTCTGTACCGGTACCCCCTGTATATAGCCTCCACATTGACTCTGTACTGGTACCCCCTGTATAAAGCCTCCACATTGACTCTGTACCGGTACCCCCTGTATATAGCCTCCACATTGACTCTGTACTGGTACCCCCTGTATATAGCCTCCACATTGACTCTGTACCGGTACCCCCTGTATATAGCCTCCACATTGACTCTGTACCGGTACCCCCTGTATATAGTCTCCACATTGACTCTGTACCGGTACCCCCTGTATATAGTCTCCACATTGACTCTGTACTGGTACCCCCTGTATATAGCCTCCACATTGACTCTGTACCGGTACCCCCTGTATATAGCCTCCGCATTGACTCTGTACTGGTACCCCCTGTATATAGCCTCCACATTGACTCTGTACCGGTACCCCCTGTATATAGCCTCCACATTGACTTTGTACCGGTACCCCCTGTATATAACCTCCACATTGACTCTGTACCAGTACCCCCTGTATATAGCCTCCACATTGACTCTGTACCAGTACTCCCTGTATATAGCCTCCACATTGACTTTGTACCGGTACCCCCTGTATATAGCCTCCACATTGACTCTGTACCAGTACTCCCTGTATATAGCCTCCACATTGACTTTGTACCGGTACCCCCTGTATATAGCCTCCACATTGACTCTGTACCAGTACCCCCTGTATATAGCCTCCACATTGACTCTGTACCAGTACTCCCTGTATATAGCCTCCACATTGACTTTGTACCGGTACCCCCTGTATATAGCCTCCACATTGACTCTGTACCAGTACCCCCTGTATATAGCCTCCACATTGACTCTGTACCGGTACCCCCTGTATATAGCCTCCACATTGACTCTGTACTGGTACCCCCTGTATATAGCCTCCACATTGACTCTGTACCGGTACCCCCTGTATATAGCCTCCACATTGACTCTGTACCGGTACCCCCTGTATATAGCCTCCACATTGACTCTGTACTGGTTCCCCCTGTATATAGCCTCCACATTGACTCTGTACTGGTACCCCCTGTATATAGCCTCCACATTGACTCTGTACTGGTACCCCCTGTATATAGCCTCCACATTGACTCTGTACCGGTACCCCCTGTATATAGCCTCCACATTGACTCTGTACCGGTACCCCCTGTATATAGCCTCCACATTGACTCTGTACTGGTACCCCCCCTGTATATAGCCTCCACATTGACTCTGTACCGGTACCCCCTGTATATAGCCTCCACATTGACTCTGTACTGGTACCCCCTGTATATAGCCTCCACATTGACTCTGTACTGGTTCCCCCTGTATATAGCCTCCACATTGACTCTGTACTGGTACCCCCCTGTATATAGCCTCCACATTGACTCTGTACCGGTACCCCCTGTATATAGCCTCCACATTGACTCTGTACTGGTACCCCCTGTATATAGCCTCCACATTGACTCTGTACCGGTACCCCCTGTATATAGCCTCCACATTGACTCTGTACCGGTACCCCCTGTATATAGCCTCCACATTGACTCTGTACCGGTACCCCCTGTATATAGCCTCCACATTGACTCTGTACCGGTACCCCCTGTATATAGCCTCCACATTGACTCTGTACCAGTACCCCCTGTATATAGCCTCCACATTGACTCTGTACCGGTACCCCCTGTATATAGCCTCCACATTGACTCTGTACCGGTACTCCCTGTATATAGCCTCCACATTGACTCTGTACCGGTACCCCCTGTATATAGCCTCCACATTGACTCTGTACCGGTACTCCCTGTATATAGCCTCCACATTGACTCTGTACCGGTACCCCCTGTATATAGCCTCCACATTGACTCTGTACCAGTACCCCCTGTATATAGCCTCCACATTGACTCTGTACCAGTACCCCCTGTATATAGCCTCCACATTGACTCTGTACCAGTACCCCCTGTATATAGCCTCCACATTGACTCTGTACCAGTACCCCCTGTATATAGCCTCCACATTGACTCTGTACCGGTACTCCCTGTATATAGCCTCCACATTGACTCTGTACCAGTACCCCCTGTATATAGCCTCCACATTGACTCTGTACCGGTACTCCCTGTATATAGCCTCCACATTGACTCTGTACCGGTACCCCCTGTATATAGCCTCCACATTGACTCTGTACCAGTACCCCCTGTATATAGCCTCCACATTGACTCTGTACCGGTACTCCCTGTATATAGCCTCCACATTGACTCTGTACAGGTACCCCCTGTATATAGCCTCCACATTGACTCTGTACCGGTACCCCCTGTATATAGCCTCCACATTGACTCTGTACCGGTACCCCCTGTATATAGCCTCCACATTGACTCTGTACCGGTACCCCCTGTATATAGCCTCCACATTGACTCTGTTCCGGTACCCCCTGTATATAGCCTCCACATTGACTCTGTACAGGTACCCCCTGTATATAGCCTCCACATTGACTCTGTACAGGTACCCCCTGTATATAGCCTCCACATTGACTCTGTACCGGTACCCCCTGTATATAGCCTCCACATTGACTCTGTACCAGTATCCCCTGTATATAGCCTCCACATTGACTCTGTACCGGTACCCCCTGTATATAGCCTCCACATTGACTCTGTACCGGTACCCCCTGTATATAGCCTCCACATTGACTCTGTACCGGTACCCCCTGTATATAGCCTCCACATTGACTCTGTACAGGTACCCCCTGTATATAGCCTCCACATTGACTCTGTACAGGTACCCCCTGTATATAGCCTCCACATTGACTCTGTACCGGTACCCCCTGTATATAGCCTCCACATTGACTCTGTACCAGTATCCCCTGTATATAGCCTCCACATTGACTCTGTACCGGTACCCCCTGTATATAGCCTCCACATTGACTCTGTACCAGTATCCCCTGTATATAGCCTCCACATTGACTCTGTACAGGTACCCCCTGTATATAGCCTCCACATTGACTCTGTACCAGTATCCCCTGTATATAGCCTCCACATTGACTCTGTACAGGTACCCCCTGTATATAGCCTCCACATTGACTCTGTACCGGTACCCCCTGTATATAGCCTCCACATTGACTCTGTACCAGTATCCCCTGTATATAGCCTCCACATTGACTCTGTACCGGTACCCCCTGTATATAGTCTCGCTTGTTATTTTACTGCTGCTGTTTAATTATTTGTTACTTTTATTTTCTATTTTTTACTTAACACTTATTTTAATTAATGTTTCTTCATTTCTTAAAGCATTGTTGGTTAAGGGCTTGTAAGTAAGCATTTCACTGTAAGTTCTACACCTGTTGTATTCGGTGCATGTGACAAATACAATTGGATTTAAATCAAATCCAATTGACAGGCACACACCTGTCTATATAAGGTCCCACAGTTGACAGTGCATGTTAGAGATAAAAACCAAGCCATGAGGTTGAAGAAATTGTCCGTAGAGCTCCGAGACAGGATTGTGTCGAGGTACAGATCTGGGGAAGGGTACCAAAACATTTCTGTAGCTTTGAAGGTTCCCAAGAACACAGTGGCCTCCATCGTTCTTAAATGGAGTTTGGAACCACCAAGACTCTTCCGAGAGCTGGCCGCCCGGCCAAACTGAGCAATCGTGGGGAGAAGGGCCTTGATCAGGGAGGTGACCAGGAACCTGATGGTCAATCTGACAGAGCTCCAGAGTTCCTCTGTGGAGATGGGAGAAACTTCCAGAAGGTCAACCATCTTTGCAGCACTCCACCAATAAGGCCTTTTTGGTAGAGTGACAGACGGAAGCCACTCCTCAGTAAAACAAGATTCTCTGGTCTGATGAAACCAAGATTGAACTCTTTGGCCTGAATGCCAACCGTCAGGAGGAAACCTAGCACCATGCCTATGGTGAAGTATGGTGGTGGCAGCATCATGTTATGGGAATGTTTTTCATCGGCAGGGACTGGGAGACTAGTCAGGATCAAGGGAAAGATGAACAGAGCAAAGTATAGAGAGATCCTCGATGAAAACTTGCTGAGGACCTCAGACCCCTTCACCTTCCAACAGGACAACAACCCTAAGCACACAGCCGAGACAACACAGGAGTGGCTTCGGGACAAGTCTCTGAATGTCCTTGAATAGCCTAGCCAGAGCCCGAACTTGAACCCGATCAAATGTCTTGGAGAGACCTGAAAATAGCTGTGCAGCGACGCTCGCCGTCCAACCTGACAGAGCTTGAGAGGATCTGCAGAGAAGACTGGGAGAAACTCCCAAATACAGGTGTGCGAAGTTTGTAGTCATACCCAAGAAGACTTGAGGCTGTAATCGCTGCCAAAGGTGCTTCAACAAAGTACTGAGTACTATTTGAGGTTGCTCAAGTAGTACTTTTCTCAGTTATGTCTACTGGAGACTGGGGTGTCGGAAAGGCCGGGGTGTCGGAAAGGCCGGGGTGTCGGAAAGGCCGGGGTGTCGGAAAGACCGGGGTGTCGGAGGAAAGACCGGGGTGTCGGAGGAAAGCCCGCTGTGGAGGAAAGACCGGGGTGGAGGATAGTCAAAGTATAATGGTTCACTGACTTATCTGCAGGACTTCCAGAAGTTGGAGACAAAAGTGCAGGAGAGACAGGAGAAGGAAAAGCAGGAGCTGGATAGACAAAAGAGACTGGCTAAGCTGAAGGAGAAGGTAAGACCTTACACAGCAGCAGGCACTGATTCCATTGTACACAATGTATGCCATCCAGTTATTTTCTGCTATTCATTTGATCTCATTAGGCAGAGGCTCATATCAGCAGAGACCCTTCCAGGCTCTGCAAACCCACCAAAGGATGGGAGGAACGCACCAAAGAGATTGGACCCTCTGGGGGCGGACCTGTATTACAGATGTTTCATAGGTGAATTAGCCCAAAACATTTTCATCAGCCACTTTTTCACGATCTTCTTTCTCTGTAACTAATCTATGCTCATCACCATCTTACAGGGCTGTCCCAAGCTGGAGACAAGACTTATGAGGACGTCTGACTGGAACCAATATTTTCTTTGCTAATTTGTTTTTTATTTAATCATGCAAAATTCAATCCTCAGTGTGGTTATTTGTCATTTCAACACACTTGTATCTGTGCTTTGTGTCATTTCCACTTTTATACTATACATTATCACATTTCTTATCTGAATTAAAACATGAATAACTGCTGGCCTACACCTGTTATTTGTCTTTCTACTTATTCTGAAATTAATATTATTATAGAAGTGCATTTGACGGTAAACATTTTACATTCTTCAAATATATTTAGCGTCCAGTGTACCAAAACGGAAAAAAACATTTCAAACGTTGCAATGCAAAAGAATGGGAAACTGAGCAGAGTTGGGTTGGAAAACAGAAGGTTGAGCTCTGCTGAAGTCCCCATTTATCTTGTGTGATTTATTGAGGATGACCACCTGGATGAAATTTAAGAAACCCGTTTCGGATATGAAGAGGTGGTGGGTGAAGTAAAGGCTGTGAGGATCACGGGAAGTGGGCTTGGATCGCCTCTCAGGGAGAGGGACAAGAGGGCGGTTACGCCCGAATGGTTGTTGGATGTGGAGATGTAGTCAGAGGAACACATAGAGGTCATTAAGAAAGCGGGCAGGGGGAAAAGGAAGAAAGTGGAACATATTAAATGAGATTGAGGGTGAATTAACTGCGGTCGCAGGTGCAGTCGTCCTGTCCGTGATTGAAGATGATTTTGGCCCAATTGGAGTGAGATTTTTGGACATAATGGATCATTGCCTTCTGGTTGATTCATATGTGATGTCAGGTTGTGTGGAGAAGAGGTTGGGTCAGTGAAAGTGGCTCGAAGTGGAATTGTGTTTTTCTGCCGTCCAGAGGGAGCGTGCGCTCCACACCATGCGACGGGTCAAGAACTGTGACTTGCTATGTTATTCGGAGCAGGGTGCCATTGAAAGGAGTGATAACTGGTGTGGCGTTAAGTGTTGAGGAGGATTAATTGAAATGGAAGATTCTCAATATCTGTGATGCTCGCTGTGTCGTGCGACGCAGACCCGGTAGAGAGCGTTGCGAAACAGAGAAGACACTGTATTACTGAGTTGGGATGCAGAGTCTTTAAAAGGTAAAGTCAAGTTAGGGTCTGTAAGTTATCCCGTAAGAGCTTTTGTCCCGAACAAATTAACGTGTTTGAGGTGTCAAGCTTATGGTCATGTGGCAGCAGTGTAGGAGGGAGATTCCTAGATGTGAGAAGTGTACAGGAGGACATGAGACAAAGGAATGTGTAGTATTGGTGGAAAAATTTGTGTGTTTTTGTGAAAACTGTAGGGGTACCCATGGTGCTGGAGATGAGAGGTGTCCTGTGAGAGAAAGGCAGGTTGAGGTTGCCAGGATCAGAGCAGTACAGAAGGTGTCATATGGTGAGGCAGTGAAGAGAGTAGTACAGGAAGATTGGTCCAGAGTGAGGGATCCGGAAAGGGTCCCTGTGAGTAGGCTGAGGTCAATAGAGAGTGATAGGATGTGCTTCAGTAAGGTCGTTTTTTTGGTGTTTGTGGTCATGGTTGTCCATTGTACCGCAGGAATGGAACGTAAATCACAGAGGATAGATGTTGTGGTTGCAGAGAAGTACTTGGGTGGCACGTTAATTGGGGAGGATGGGCTTGTGGTAATGGCTGAAGCGGAATAGGTGGAATGGTAGAAAATGCATCAAAAACATGGTTTGATGCCATTCCATTTGTGCCGTTGCAGACATTATTATAATCTGTCCTCCCCTCTACAGCCTCCACTGTTGGGTGCATGAGATTTTATTACAGAAGAGTTACAAGGTGTTTTGAGTAATAGTATCCCATCCTACCAGGCGGCTGGCCTGGCTTAGGATCAGATAGGGCCAAAGTAGTGGAATAGTGGTGAGACTTTTAATGGGTGTAGGGTTTGTTGGTCTGGCAAATCTTTCACAAAGTGTAATGATACTACACAAATGTAGGCCTGATACACAGCCAATACAGTAGGTGGTGGAATGCACCTATAACATTTGTTTGCGGACCGCTATAATACCAAAGAAGAAGTAGAAGTGGAAAAGAAGGCACGTGTGGTTAGTCTCACCCATTTTGAGAACTGATGTGTCATGCGTTGCTCTTCAGAGCAGGGTATTTGTAAAGGGGATAATATCTGGTGTCTTCAGGGACGTTGACGTTGGACAAATGAAGAATATCCCAGGAGTGGTTGATGCACATTGGATGAATCGTGTGGTGAATGGAGTGAACTTAACGAGTCTGTCTGTTCTTCTGTTTTTTTTTAATATGGAGTCCCTCCCTTGCCCAGGTAAAGTTGTGGTATGTGAATCATCATGTCGGAGCGTTCGACCCAAGACTGATACAGTGTAATTATCACTGTATGGTTTTTGGATATGCCAAGTGTCTGTAGAAGTGAAAAGCTGAGATCAACACCATTATCCCAGAAACCCTAGATCCACTCCAATTTGCATACCACCCAAACAGATACACAGATGATACAATCTCGATTGCACTCCACACTGCCCTTTCCCTCCTGGACAAAAGGAACACCTACATGTGAATGCTATTCACTGACTACAGCTCAGCGTTCAACACCATAGTACCCTCAAAGCTCATCACTAAGCTAAGGATCCTGGGACTAAACACCTCCCTCTGCAACTGGATCCTGGACTTTCTGACCGGCCTCCCCCAGGTGGTGAGGGTAGGAAGCAACACATCTGGCACGCTGATCCTCAACACGGGAGCCCCTCAGGGGTGCGTACTCAGTCCCCTCCTGTACTCCCTGTTCACCCACGACTGCATGGCCAGGCATAACTCCAACACCATCATTAAGTTTGCAGACGACACAACAGTGGTAGAGCCGATCATCTACGAGACAGCCTATAGTGAGGTCAGAGACCTGGCCGGGTGGTGCCAGAATAACAACCTATCTCTAAACGTAAACAAGACTATGGAGATGATTGTGGACCACAGGAAAAGGAGGACCGAGCACGCCCCCATTCTCATCCACGGGGCTGTAGTGGAGGAGGTTGAGAGCTTCAAGTTCCTTGGTGTCCACATCAACAACAAACTAGAATAGTCCAAACACACCAAGACAGTCATGAAGAGGGCACGTCAAAGCCTATTCCGCCTCAGGAAACTATAAAGATTTGGCATGGGTCCTCAGATCCTCAAAGGGTTCTACAGCTGCAACATCGAGAGCATCCTGACTGGTTGCATCACTGCCTGGTACGGCAATTGCTCGGCCTCTGACCGCAAGGCACTCGAGAGTGTAGTGCGTATGGCCCAGTACATCACTGGGGCTAAGCTGCACTGCCATCCAGGACCTCTATACCAGGCGGTTTCAGAGGAAGGCCCTAAAAATTGTCAAAGACCTCAGCCACCCCAGTCATAGACTGTCTCTCTACTACCAAGTGGTACCAGACTGCCAAATCCGGAACAAAAATGCTTCTCAACAGTTTTTACCCCCAAGCCATAAGACTCCTGAACAGATAATCAAATAGCTACCCGGACTATTTGCATTGTGTGCTTCCCCCCAAACCCTCTTTTACGCTGCTGCTACTCTCTGTTTATCAAATATGCATAGTCACTTTAACTATACATTCATGTACATACTACCTCAATTGGCCCGACCAACCAGTGTCCCCGCACATTGGCTAACCGGGATATCTGCATTGTGTCCCGCCACCTGCCAACCCCTCTTTTACGCTACTGCTACTCTCTGTTTATCATATATGCATAGTCACTTTAACCATATCTACATGTACATACTACCTCAATTAGCCTGACTAACCGGTGCCTGTATATAGCCTCGCTACTGTATATAGCCTCTCTACTGTATATAGCCTCTCTACTGTATATAGCCTCTCTACTGTATATAGCCTCTCTACTGTATATAGCCTCTCTACTGTATATAGCCTCGCTACTGTATATAGCCTCTCTACTGTATATAGCCTCGCTACTGTTATTTTCCACTGTCTTTTTGCTGTTGTTTTTATTTCTTTACTTACCTATTGTTCACCTAATACCTTTTTTGCACTGTTGGTTAGAATCTGTATGTAAGCATTTCACTGTAAGGTCTACTACACCTGTTGTATTTAGTGCAGGTGACAAATAAACTTAGATTTGATTTGATTTGTGGAAAAGTAGATTGTTGTATGGATTGTTGCAATTGTGGTGGGAACCATGAAGCTACATCTTTGAAATGCCCGAAGAAGGCGAAAGAGAATGAGGGTGCCAGAGGCACGGCTGTCTAGAGCATTTCATATCAAATTCAATTTTATTTGTCACATACACGTGTTTAGCAGATGTTATTGCAGGTGTAGCAAAATGCTTGTGTTTCTAGCTCCAGCAGTGCAGTAATATCCAACAAGTAATATCTAACAATACACACAATCTAAAGTAATGAAATTTACTTAAGAATATATCAATATTTGGATGAGCAATGTCAGAGCAGCATAGACTAAGGTACAGTAGAATAGGACAAAATACAGTATATGCATATGAGATGACTAATGCAAAATATGTAAACATTATTAAAGTGACTAGTGTTCCAATTATTAAAGTGGCCAGTGATTTCAAGTCTATGTATAGGGCAGCAGCCACTAATGTGCTAGTGATGGCTATTTAACAGTCTGATGGCCTTGAGATAGAAGCTGTCAATGTAGAGGCTGTCAAAAGGGTTGAGGGAACGAATTGTCTCGAGTCTGCAGCCTGCAGAGTTTGCCTCTTATCAGCAGGATCCAGATACTGTATGTTACATATTAATTTTTAAGTAGGTGGACTTTGTGGGTTTTTGGCAATGGTGATTAATAGCGGTGCCGGAGTAGAGAAGAAGTCCAGTAAGATTGCTGTCATTTTGTCTGCGGCAATGAGCTATAACAAGAATGCGATCTGCGCTAGAACGGTTCCTGGGATTGAAAGATCTTTCAGTGGTGGAATTATATGGAGTGCCACCCTCTCATTCCCCACAGCCTGAGAAGGGAGATATGGAATTTTGTTTATTAAGAAGTGGGACTTATTTTTTATTTGTTACGTTTCAGTTTGTGTGGAATAACGTCCCAACTCCCCATTTTTGCCTGTACGGTTTCCTTTTTTTCGCCCCATGCCAGTTGGTGGCGGTAATGCACCATAAACGTTGGATGCCAACCGCCGTTAACCGCAACAAAGAAGGTTGCAAAGCCTGTTTACGCGGAAGTTGTTTCACACTCAAAGATGGCGGAAGAAGAGAACCCGCTTGCCGAATTTGAACAAATTGACTTTTTAAAAGATCGACATGTACGATTCTTTCAAAGATGTCTTCAAGTTTTACCAGAGAGATATTCATCATTAGAAACAAGCAGGTACATATGTTGGCATGAATAATTATCTCTTATTTTCATTTGACAACGTCTTCGCTAGCCAGAATGCTAATGAGTGACAGACGAGCCTGCCAGTGCCGCTGTCATCAGGCCAAAAGTGTTTTTTGTTAATTAACGTTAGCTAGCTATAGCATTTTCAGACAACATACTCAATATAAAAATTGCAACTAAACATTGGTGCTTTTTGCAATGCAACCAACTGAATTAGCTTGCTACCGTTAGGTACCTAACGTTAGGTTCGTTTTATGAACATCCTATTATCTCGAGATAGATTTTAGCCTGACTGGCTAACTAACTATCACATAGTTGGCCAACTTTAGATTTGATTCAGGTATGGTCACCACTATCCGTGATCCTTGGGACATCCCTGGTTTAAACCCTAACCTCTACCCTAGCCGAGGAACGCTCAACTCCGTTCTCTTATAGACGGATATAAATACATAGGTTTTTAATAAACGTAAATCATATACGACCGACTGTTTCCTTGTTGAGATAACATTATATTCAATTTTGGAGCAACAGCAATGAGCAAACAGTAGGTTGTATTTGATTAACGTATAATGACTCAAGACGGAGCCAGATATAAAAATAGTCTAACCAGAAGGAAAAAACCATCCTCCTACTACTGCTGGCCGTTGCAGATTCTGCCATTACAATCCCAAAGTTGCAGGCTACACCAGGGTCGGCAACCTTTTCCATTTGGAGTGTTAATTTATCATACAATTTCTACGGATCTGCTGCCAGTTACGATTTTCATATGCACCTTTTCATGGTTAATACAAATCTAAAAGTAATTTATATTTCCATTGCCTATAATGTAAAAGTAGCCTATAAAGCCAACAAATAAAAACATTGCAGCCTGCAGGTAGAAAATATCCTAATAAAAATAAATCACATTGGCTACACATGGCCTGTCTTCAAGGAACTTCAAACATTCTATCAACTTGGTCCAACCTGAAGCTTGCTCTAACAAACTTGCAACATTGTATAAAATATCCTGGACCCTCAGAGTTTCCTGCGTCCTGAGCTCCGGACAAACATGGCTGTAGGCTATTTGTGCAAGGGTTGAGAAGTCATCAGGTAGGCCTATTTTATCAAGTTTCCACCAGATCAGAAAATTACCTTTTTTCCCTCTTTCAAATGGAGTTGTTATCAAAAGGGAGATAACTGGAAAGGTTTTTCAAATGGGCTACATTGAGGAACTATTCTCATTCTCAATGGATGCAAAAACAGACTTTGTTTACTTGCTGTTTGAGTAGAAAAAAAAACTGCCCCACAGATCATTAGTGGCAGTGAGTTAAGACTGTCAGATCCCCAAATGGGCACATTTATAGGCCTACATTTGCATGCAGGCCAGGTAGCCTAGGCCTAGTTCTATATGTAATCAGGTGCATGTACTTACTCACGAATGACAGGAGCGCTCCAAACCAAACACAATAAATTGACAAAACTTAAATGGAATGAAATTAACCAAAACTTGTTTCTCACAAGTGTAGCCTAGGTTGTGTGCTCTGCAAACAAAGTGTCCACTCTGACAATGAGAACAGTAAAAGACTGTAATAATAATATTTTGAATGTATTAACAGAAATTAGGGTAACCAAACAAACAAGAAATGATGAGAATTAACGGTAAACGTACTGGTGATGCTGGTGTGCCCTCACTGCGGCCTCCACAATGGGTTATTCCACTGAGACGAGCATCAATCAAGATGTGCCACAACAATTGTCATTTTTTTTGCAACTGCTCTACAAAAAAAGTTATTGCTCGATCAACAGCCTATTGACCAGACAGTTGACCAGTCGACTAAATGGGGTCAGCCCTAAATTCTACACTTTTTAATGAAATATGTTAATATTGTATCTGAGTGAGAATGTGGGGCCCCCTGGAGGTCAGGGACCCTGGGCACGTGCCCTGTGTGCCAGGTCGGTATTCGGCCATGATTACTACAAGTTTAGATAGCTGGATAGACTTAATACCTATATAAAAATGTTAGCTGACATGGCTAATTGAGTGACTGTCAGTGACTGACAAAAACTGTTGATACACAACCACATTATGAAATTGCACCTGGCGTATTTTACTGTTCTTACACTCAATAGTAAGTTGTTTTTCTTTGGTTCGGGGCCCCCTAAGTGACCACTTATGTCACTTATGCCTGAAACCGTCCCTGGGGTTAAGGTTTAAGGTAGGGATGTCCAAAGGAATCTAGATAGCACAGTCCCGATCGTGACTCTGTTGTTGGTAGAAAATCCTGCGACCAGTTATTAAAACTCTGCCTCAATATGAGAACTGAATTGAGCATTCCACAGCTACCCTAACCTTTTACCCTTACCTTAACCATTGTAAACGTCAACTTCAATGGGGTAGGGACGTCCCAGTGATCCATGTTAGCACTGACCATTCAGATATAGCTTGCTAGTTGGTGGCCATAGCTGCCATAGCTTGGTGGCTGTAGCTGGAGTTCTGCTATCATGCCAACTCCCTGTCACTCATTCTGTCATTGTCATGCCAACAACACAAACAGGTCTGGACTGGGACCAGGCTTAGTTGGTCATTTAAAAGCATAGATACATAATACAGCACACATTATTTGTTGATTAGTGGTTTTCAAAAACAAACTAGCTATCGAAGTGTTGCACTTGGATTGTTTGGAGTCCTCTAGCTATCCAACTAACACATGGTGTTGGCTATCCAGCTGTCATCATGTAAAGTAACCACTCATATGATTTAGTTTTCAGTTCTTACCTCAAATATGCTGTGGCTAATTCTAATAGTATAATATTACCTGGTGAATAAATGTTTGTTTACCTTTGTCCCTCCCTGTCTAGGTTGACCATTGTGTTCTTTGCGCTCTCTGGTCTTGATGTCCTGGATTCTCTTAATGTAATAGACAAGCCCAGCTTGATTGAATGGGTCTATTCACTACAAGTCATTCCTACAGAAGACCGTAAGTGCTGCGATGTAGATTATATTGTTTTTGGGCATTCATGTTTCAACGGCCTTCAGGAGGCTTCCAAGCACACACACACACACACACACACACACACGTAATTCACTTAATTTTGGTGGAACAGAAGAAGGGAGAAATTAACAGTCAGCTAAAACCAACAGAGTTTTTTTTTTTTATCCCTTGGTAAACTGTTGGCTACTAAAAAGCAACCATTTAGCCTAGTCTTCTCTGGTTTAGGGGTTATTTGCTCTCTACTCTTAGATTATGTGCATAATACACTGTGCCAAGTACAGTCGATCAGTGTGAATTCTAGGGTCATTTAGCTTTAACAGTGGACAGTATATTAAAGGTTTAGGTCATCCATATATCACACGTGTAAATCATACAGCACAACAATGCTACACATTACTCCCTGGATTTTGTGTTAAATGCTCTACAACAAAGCTTTCTTAGTGTCCATTAAGCTTTCTCTACCCGTAACCTTGTTCTGAACACCTCCAAAACAAAGGTCATGTGGTTTGGTAAGAAAAATACCCCTCCTCCCACAGGTGTTATTACTACATCTGAGGGTTTAGAGTTTGAGGTAGTCACCTCATACAAGTACTTGGGAGTATGGCTAGATGGTGCACTGTCCTTCTCTCAGCACATATCAAAGCTGTAGGCTAAAGTTAAATCTAGACTTGGTTTCCTCTATCGTAACTCTATCGTAAAGCCAAACTAACCCTGATTCAGATGACCATCCTACCCATGCTAGATTCCAGAGACATCATTTATAGATCGTCAGGGAAGGGTGCTCTCGAGCGGCTAGATGTTCTTTACCATTCGGCCATCAGATTTTCCACCAATACTCCTTATAGGACACATCACTGCACTCTATACTCCTCTGAACTGGTCATCTCTGTGAACCTGACGCAAGACCCACTGGTTAATGCTTCTTTATAAAACCCCCTCTTAGGCCTCACTCCCCCCAATCTGGGATATCTTCTGCAGCCCTCATCCTCCACATAAACACCCTTCACATTCTGTTAAAGGTCCCCAAAGCGCGCACATCCCTGGGTCGCTCCTCTTTTCAGTTTGCTGCAGCTAGCGACTGGAACGAGCTGCAACAAACACTCAAACTGGACAGTTTTATCTCAATCTCTTCATTCAAAGACTTAATCATGGTGACTGTTACTGACAGTTGTGACTGCTTTGTGTGATGTATTGTTGTCTCTACCTTCTTGACCTTTGTGCTGTTGACTTTGCCCAATAATGTTTGTACCATGTTTTTGTGCTGCTAGTGCTACCATGTTGTGTTGCTACCATGCTGTTTTGCTGTCTCAGGTCTCTCTTTATGTAGTGTTGTTTCTCTCTTGTTGTGATGTGTGTTTTGTCCTATATTTATATATTTTTTATTTATTTTTAATCCCAGCCTCCGTCCCCGCAGGAGGCCTTTTGCCTTTTGGTAGGCCGTCATTGTAAATAAGAATTTGTTCTTAACTGACTTGCCTAGTTAAATGAAATAAAAATGTGTCAGACATTGATACAGGTTGTAGAAGTGCTCATATGTACTAGAGTTTGCGAGGCATGTATTTGGCCAGCAGCCATACTTTTTCACTTGCCCCACCCAACATCCTGTAGTCCTCTGGATGATGGGCCAACTCTGACCATCTGCTCAGTGCTCACTTTTTAAATTATTCAGGCGCTGAACGCAAATCAAATCTTATTGGTCACATACACATATTTAGCAGATGTTATTGCGGGTGTAGCGAGATGCTTGTGTTTCTAGCTCCAACACTGCAGTAGTATCTAACAATTCACAACAATACACACACACACGTCTAAAAGTAAAAGAATGTAATTAATTAATAAATATTACAACAAGGAATGTCGGAGGGGCATTGACTAAAATAGAGTAGAATAGAATACAGTATATACATTTTTTTATTTTTTTTTATTTCACCTTTATTTAACCAGGTAGGCTAGTTGAGAACAAGTTCTCATTTGCAACTGCGACCTGGCCAAGATAAAGCATAGCAGTGTGAGCAGACAACAAAGAGTTACACATGGAGTAAACAATTAACAAGTCAATAACACAGTAGAAACCAAAGGGGGAGTCTATATACAATGTGTGCAAAAGGCATGAGGAGGTAGGCAAATAATTACAATTTTGCAGATTAACACTGGAGTGATGAATGATCAGATGGTCATGTACAGGTAGAGATATTGGTGTGCAAAAGAGCAGAAAAGTAAATAAATACAGTATGGGGATGAGGTAGGTGAGAAAGGGTGGGCTATTTACCAATAGACTATGTACAGCTGCAGCGATCGGTTAGCCGCTCAGATAGCTGATGTTTGAAGTTGGTGAGGGAGATAAAAGTCTCCAACTTCAGCGATTTTTGCAATTCGTTCCAGTCACAGGCAGCAGAGTACTGGAACGAAAGGCGGCCAAATGAGGTGTTGGCTTTAGGGATGATCAGTGAGATACACCTGCTGGAGCGCGTGCTACGGATGGGTGTTGCCATCGTGACCAGTGAGCTGAGATAAGGCGGAGCTTTACCTAGCATGGACTTGAAGATGACCTGGAGCCAGTGGGTCTGGCGACGAATATGTAGCGAGGGCCAGCCGACTAGAGCATACAAGTCGCAGTGGTGGGTGGTATAAGGTGCTTTAGTGACGAAACGGATGGCACTGTGATAGACTGCATCCAGTTTGCTGAGTAGAGTGTTGGAAGCCATTTTGTAGATGACATCGCCAAAGTCGAGGATCGGTAGGATAGTCAGTTTTACTAGGGTAAGCTTGGCGGCGTGAGTGAAGGAGGCTTTGTTGCGGAATAGAAAGCCGACTCTTGATTTGATTTTCGATTGGAGATGTTTGATATGAGTCTGGAAGGAGAGTTTGCAGTCTAGCCAGACACCTAGGTACTTATAGACGTCCACATATTCTAGGTCAGAACCATCCAGGGTGGTGATGCTAGTCGGGCATGCGGGTGCAGGCAGCGACCGGTTGAAAAGCATGCATTTGGTTTTACTAGCGTTTAAGAGCAGTTGGAGGCCACGGAAGGAGTGTTGTATGGCATTGAAGCTTGTTTGGAGGTTAGATAGCACAGTGTCCAAAGACGGGCCGAAGGTATATAGAATGGTGTCGTCTGCGTAGAGGTGGATCAGGGAATCGCCCGCAGCAAGAGCAACATCATTGATATACACAGAGAAAAGAGTCGGCCCGAGAATTGAACCCTGTGGCACCCCCATAGAGACTGCCAGAGGACCAGACAGCATGCCCTCCGATTTGACGCACTGAACTCTGTCTGCAAAGTAATTGGTGAACCAGGCAAGGCAGTCATCCGAAAAACCGAGGCTCCTGAGTCTGCCGATAAGAATATGGTGATTGACAGAGTCGAAAGCCTTGGCAAGGTCGATGAAGACGGCTGCACAGTACTGTCTTTTATCGATGGCGGTTATGATATCGTTGAGTACCTTGAGTGTGGCTGAGGTGCACCCATGACCGGCTCGGAAACCAGATTGCACAGCGGAGAAGGTGCGGTGGGATTC
Source organism: Oncorhynchus kisutch (assembly GCF_002021735.2). Lineage (NCBI taxonomy): Eukaryota > Metazoa > Chordata > Actinopteri > Salmoniformes > Salmonidae > Oncorhynchus > Oncorhynchus kisutch. The sequence continues at coordinate 11,455,112 of NC_034176.2, read as the reverse complement.
GAGATGGTCAGTGACCTGTTTGTTGACTTGGCTTTCGAAGACCTTAGATAGGCAGGGCAGGATGGATATAGGTCTGTAACAGTTTGGGTCCAGGGTGTCTCCCCCTTTGAAGAGGGGGATGACTGCGGCAGCTTTCCAATCCTTGGGGATCTCAGACGATATGAAAGAGAGGTTGAACAGGCTGGTAATAGGGGTTGCGACAATGGTGGCAGATAGTTTCAGAAATAGAGGGTCCAGATTGTCAAGCCCAGCTGATTTGTACGGGTCCAGGTTTTGCAGCTCTTTCAGAACATCTGCTATCTGGATTTGGTTAAAGGAGAACCTGGAGAGGCTTGGGCGAGGAGCTGCGGGGGGGGCGGAGCTGTTGGCCGAGGTTGAAGTAGCCAGGCGGAAGGCATGGCCAGCCGTTGAGAAATGCTTATTGAAGTTTTCGATAATCATAGATTTATCAGTGGTGACCGTGTTACCTAGCCTCAGTGCAGTGGGCAGCTGGGAGGAGGTGCTCTTGTTCTCCATGGACTTCACGGTGTCCCAGAACTTTTTGGAGTTGGAGCTACAGGATGCAAACTTCTGCCTGAAGAAGCTGGCCTTAGCTTTCCTGACTGACTGCGTGTATTGGTTCCGGACTTCCCTGAACAGTTGCATATCACGGGGACTATTCGATGCTATTGCAGTCCGCCAGAGGATGTTTTTGTGCTGGTCGAGGGCAGTCAGGTCTGGGGTGAACCAAGGGCTGTATCTGTTCTTAGTTCTGCATTTTTTGAACGGAGCATGCTTATCTAAAATGGTGAGGAAGTTACTTTTAAAGAATGACCAGGCATCCTCAACTGACGGGATGAGGTCGATGTCCATCCAGGATACCCGGGCCAGGTCGATTAGAAAGGCCTGCTCACAGAAGTGTTTTAGGGAGCGTTTGACAGTGATGAGGGGTGGTCGTTTGACTGCGGCTCCGTAGCGGATACAGGCAATGAGGCAGTGATCGCTGAGATCCTGGTTGAAGACAGCGGAGGTGTATTTGGAGGGCCAGTTGGTCAGGATGACGTCTATGAGGGTGCCCTTGTTTACAGAGTTAGGGTTGTACCTGGTGGGTTCCTTGATGATTTGTGTGAGATTAAGGGCATCTAGCTTAGATTCTAGGACTGCCGGGGTGTTAAGCATATCCCAGTTTAGGTCACCTAACAGAACAAACTCTGAAGCTAGATGGGGGGCGATCAATTCACAAATGGTGTCCAGGGCACAGCTGGGAGCTGAGGGGGGTCGGTAGCAGGCGGCAACCGTGAGAGACTTATTTCTGGAGAGAGTAATTTTCAAAATTAGTAGTTCGAACTGTTTGGGTATGGACCTGGAAAGTATGACATTACTTTGCAGGCTATCTCTGCAGTAAACTGCAACTCCGCCCCCTTTGGCAGTTCTATCTTGACGGAAGATGTTATAGTTAGGTATGGAAATCTCTGAATTTTTGGTGGCCTTCCTGAGCCAGGATTCAGACACAGCAAGGACATCAGGGTTAGCAGAGTGTGCTAAAGCAGTGAGTAAAACAAACTTAGGGAGGAGGCTTCTGATGTTGACATGCATGAAACCAAGGCTTTTTTGATCATATGAGATGAGTAAAGCAGTATGTAAACATTTATTAAAGTGACTAGTGTTCCATTATTAAGAACTGATTTGTCCATTGGACACAAAAAGATACAAACATATGTTACCTGTCTGGCCTGCTAATATTCAGAGAATGACATCTCTCCTTTATAAAGCTGACCTTATAGCTACCCACTAGATGGCAGCATTGCACCTAGTTGAGTTGCCCTGCAGCAACAGACAATGACTTGTGTTTATGGAGTGTTATAAAATAGTATCAGAGTAGGAGTGCTGATCTAGGATCGCTTTATGAATATGGGATCTGATTTTAGAACCGTACACACAGAAAACCTATTTATGCATTGATTTCCTTAAATGTAATTTATTATTATTATTATTAAAGGTTTTTATTTTTTTAGGTGGTAGATCAGCTTTAATATTGCAGATACAGTGGGTCAAAAAAAGTATTGTCAGACACCAATTGTGCAAGTTCTCCCACTTAAAAAGATGAGATGCCTGTAATTTTCATCATAGGTACACTTCAACTATGACAGACAAAATTAGGGAAAAAAATCCAGAAAATCACATTAGGATTTTTAATGAAATTATTTGCAAATTATGGTGGAAAATAAGTATGTGGAAAATAAGTATTTGGTCAATAACAAAAGTTTCTCAATACTTTGTTATATACCCTTTGTTGGCAATGACAGAGGTCAAACATTTTCTGTAAGTCTTCACACACTGTTTGTGGTATTTTGGCCCATTCCTCCATGCAGATCTCCTCTAGAGCAGTGATGTTTTGGGGCTGTTGCTGGGCAACACAGGTCATTCACTAGGTCCCCCCGTGTGGTTCTGGGATTTTTGCTCACCGTTCTTGTGATCATTTTGACCCCACGGGGTGAGATCTTGCGTGGAGCCCTAGATCGAGGGAGATTATCAGTGGTCTTGTATGTCTTCCATTTCCTAATAATTGCTCCCACAGTTGATTTCTTCAAACCAAGCTGCTTACCTATTGCAGATTCAGTCTTCCCAGCCTGGTGCAGGTCTACAATGTTGTTTCTGGTGTCCTTTGACAGCTCTTTGGTCTTGGCCATAGTGGAGTTTGGAGTGTGACTTTTTGAGGTTGTGGACAGGTGTCTTTTTATACGGATAACAAGTTCAAACAGGTGCCATTAATACAGGTAACGAGTGGAGGACAGAGGAGCCTCTTAAAGAAGAAGTTACAGGTCTGTGAGAGCCAGAAATCTTGCTTGTTTGTAGGTGACCAAATAATTATTTTCCACCATAATTTGCAAATAAATTCATTAAAGATCCTACAATGTGATTTTCTGGATTTTCTTTTCTCATTTTGTCTGTCATAGTTGAAGTGTACCTATGATGAAAATTACAGGCCTCTCTCATCTTTTTAAGTGGGAGAACTTGCACAATTGGTGGCTGACTAAATACTTTTTTTGCCCCACTGTAGATGGTGGCTTCCATAAATGCAATTGTCTGCACCATTTCCAATCCCCTCCCCCCCATATATTTTTGTGTGTGTACACACACAGTACCAGTCAAATGTCGACACACCTACTCATTTCAGGTTTGTCTTTGTTTTTATTATTTTCTACATTGTAGAATAATAGTGAAGACATCAAAACTATGAAATAACACATCGAAGCATGTAGTAACCAAAAAAGTGACAAATCTAAATATATTTTATATTTGCCTTGATGACATCTTTGTACACTCTTGGCATTCTCTCAACCTGCTTCATGAGGAATGCTTTTCCAACGTTTTTGAAGGAGTTCCCACATATGCTGAGCACTTGTTGGCTGCTTTTCCTTCACTTTACGTTCCAACTCATCCCAAACTATCTCAATTGAGTTGAGGTCGGGTGATTGTGGAGACCAGGTCATCTGATGCAGCATTCCATCACTCTCCTTCTTGATCAAATAGTCCTTACACAGACTGGAGGTGTGTTGGGTCATTGTCCTGTTGAAAACAAATTATAGTCCCACTGGAATTCTAAATAAATCACTGACAGTGTCACCAGCAAAGCACCACCACACCTCCTCCATGCTTCACGGTGGGAACCACATATGCGGAGATCATCCGTTCACCTACTCTGGCTCTCACAAAGACACGACAGTTGGAACCAAAAATCTCAAATTTGAGCTCATCAGACCAAAGGACATATTTCCACCGGTCTAATGTACATTGCTCGTGTTTCTTGGCCCAAGCAAGTCTCTTCTTATTATTGGTGTCTTTTAGTAGTGGTTTCTTTGCAGCAATTTGATCATGAAGGCCTGATTCACACAGTCCCCTCTGAACAGTTAATGTTGAGATGTCTGTTATTTGAACTCTGTGAAGCATTTATTTTGGCTGCAATCTGAGGTGCAGTTTATTCTAATGAACTTATTCTCTGCAGAAGAGGTAATTCTGGGTCTTCCTTTCCTGTGGCGGTCCTCATGAGCTACTTTCATCCCTTGATGGTTTTTGCGACTGCTCTTGAAGAAACTTTCACTGTTCTTGAAATGTTCCGTATTGACTGACCGTCATGTTTTAAAGTAATGATGGACTGTCGTTTCTCTTTGCTTATTTAAGCTGTTCTTGCCATAATATGGACTTGATCTAGTAGGGCCCAAGTAGGGCTATCTTCTGTATATCACCCCTACCTTGTCACAACACAACTGATTGGCTCAATAAGAAGGAAATACATTCCACAAATGAACTTTTAACAAGGAACACCTGTTAATTGAAATGTATTCAAGGTGACTACTCATGAAGCTGGTTGAGAGACTGCCAAGAGTGTGCAAAGCTGTCATCAAGGCAAAGGGTGGCTCCTTTAAAGAATATAACATATTGTGATTTGTTTAACACTTTTTTTGGTTACTACATGATTCCATATGTGTTATTTCATAGTTTTGATGTCTTCACTATTATTCTACAATGTAGAAGATTGTAAAGAAATGGAACCCCTGGAATGAGAAGGTGTGTCCAAACTGTGGACTGCTACTGTATATTTGTCTTTATTATTTTCCCCTAACTCTACCACCCCTCCCCTAATTGAAGTAAATTAATGAACAACCACTTAGGCTTCTACTTCCAGCTTATACATACAATATACATTTTACTGAGACAGTATTTTTTAAATCTTTTGTTTGTTTTTGAGGTTCCATCCTTCAGCCAAACCCCTCCCATCTATCTCTGAATATTTGCCATATATTTTTCAACTGTGATGTTTCGCAAAGGTTCTGAACATTTCTATTCTCATAGTTTCAACAGATACACATTTTTGCTAAAAGTGTTATTATATTATTGATCAATATGATTTTTTAAATCACCCAGCAGTGCTATTTGCAGAGTTATCTCCAGGTAAATGTTGCAATTCTTCAGCCATTTCTGAACCTGCATCCAAAAACAAGCTGCATATGGACAGTACCAAAACAAATGATCTAATGATTCTGTCTCTTTGCAGCGAAACCTGCAGATCTGGGATGGTTGTATCCCCCCATATATATAACATTCTATTGGTTGCAAGAATTTTGTATAATAATTTTTAATTGGAAAAACTCAAGTTTTGAATCGAGCATCATTTTGTTTATCAGTTAAAACAAATGTGCCATGGAATCGGTACATCAAATCTTTTCCCAGCTATTTTACCGTCTATATGGTCCTTAAATGAAACTGGTATACTTTTTTATATATCCCAATTTGCTTTAACCAATTTGGTCTTTAATGCAGAGCTGACAGACATGTTCCTCACTTTCTCCCCCTTCCACTTGCCTCCATTTTTGTGGTAATGCTGCAATTAGTTGGTTGTAATTTTGAGTAGAGCAGACATTTCCATATATTTTTTGTTAGCTGCATGTATGACAACTTCACCAGTCCTATTTATGATATAATTTACATAGATTATACCATTTAAAATATAAATAAATACGAATATTGTTTTTTTTATTATCAATTAGTATATTTGAGTTTAACCATACTATTTGTTCTCCTTTTTGGTGGATTAAACTGAAATTGCAACCAACTTTCTATGGCTTTTTTAAAAAATAACGATATTCTGGAGATTTCATTTTAAAATAACTGAAAGTGATAGGTTGTAATCTGAATAAAGGGAAAAAGCTCATCTTGAACATGGGGTGAGACTTTTTTACTAATCTGCTAGAGTAACCAGTTCGGATTAAAGTATACGCCTTTAGTGAGAATTCTAATGCTTTAATATTGAATCATTTCTGCCCTCCAAATTCATATTCATTATATAAATAGGCCTGTTTAATTTTGTCTGGCTTGTCGTATCGTATAAAATAATATTTTTTTGCTCATATAATTTCAAAAGCAAGATGCTAGGTGTAAGCAGGGCCATAGTTAAACTGCAGTATGATTAAGGAGTTAATCGGGGTGATATTTCCATTTTTATGTCGTCTGGCATTACCATTGTTTCTCATACAACAAAATCCAATTCAAATATTTTGTGTGCCCCCCCCCCCCCCCAGAATCCAATTTAGGACGTTGTGGGTTTCGAGGGTCATCACACATTGGAGTTCCATACAGCACCTCCAAGGTATTGATCTTGAAACACATCCTTGTTCAACGTATTGATTAAGTGGTTGCCATTAAAGGGATAGTTTGAAATGTTTTGCAATATAGTCCTTGATCTACTTCCCTAGAGTCAGATGAACTTGTGGATACCATTTATGTGTACAGTATGAAGGAAGTTAGAGGTAGTTTCATGAGCCAATTCTAACTAGTGTTAGTGCAATGACTGGAAGTCTTCGGGATCAGCTAGCATGCTTCCCTTTAAATGTCTTTGGGGTGCCTGTGTGAATACAGCCAATCTGGTATTTTGCCCAATGATTGACATTAGTGCTGATCTGATTGTTTCAAAAACAAAACAAAAATTCTGAATTGGGCTGTCTGTGTAACACAGCCAATATAAGCTAGCTGATTCAATCAATTTGCCTCCCCAGGGCCCAGGAGTATCCCACCCGTATGACAGTGGCCATGTGGCCATGACGTACACTGGCCTGGCTTGCCTGGTCCTACTGGGGGACGACCTGAGTCGTGTCAATAAGGAGGCCTGTCTGATGGGCCTGAAAGCCCTGCAGCTGGAGGATGGAAGGTAAACACCCAGTCACTCTCCTCTGTCTTTACCATATCTACTAACAATGAGTTAGTGTTTTTCTTTTTCTTTCTTCCTGGTAGTGCCTTGAGCAAGTCACTTAACATACACAATTGCTCCAGGGGCATAGTGCCTGATCCAATGCTTCCAACCCAATGAGGGGTGGGTGTTAGGTTGTGAGCATAATGACACATTTCTGTTTCTTGTCCAAGAACACATTTCTGTTGTTCTTGGACAAGTATTCTTCTGAGTTTTTGGTACTTTATAGGTCTTTGTGCTTTATGTGAAAGGAGACCCTGTTTAACCATGTCAATGGGGGTGACCACTGTGTCAGACAGATCACGCGTCTTGTTTGAAAGTATTGTTCTGAGAGGATTTAACCAGTAAAACACTTTGACACATCACACCTCATCCTTACTAGTAGAAAAAAAAGCAATTTAACATCTGCCGCGATGTCTGATTCCAGTTTCTATGCGGTCCCAGAGGGAAGTGAAAATGACATGAGGTTTGTGTACTGCGCAGCATGCATCTGCTACATGCTCGATGACTGGTCAGGCATGGACATCAAGAAGGCCATCGACTACATCAGGGGAAGTATGGTAAGTCAGCTGTTTCACTTAGTCTCTGTCATCAAGCGTCCTGCGGCCCTGAGCCTTGTCAGTATTCTCTAGAAGGGTTCAATCCTCAACCGCTGACCTCTTCCTACTAAATGTACTCTCAAATTCTCTAATCTACTTGCTAGATTGTAAAACTGTGTTTTAAACCGACATTGGTTTAACACAGTGTTTATTTCTCGTATCATAGACATGTCAGAGAGGTAGGTCTAGGTCAAACAGCTCATCTTGAAGGTGCATTGGAATCAAAGGGCCCTCACCTGTTAACAGCCTGACTTTAACAACCCTCTCTACAGTCCACGACTTCAGAGAGAAACAGTTCACACAGAATTCACCCCAAAACAAAATGTCTGAGGGTTTTGTTACCATCCTGTCTTCATTCTCCCCTCTGCAATTCACAGGGGGCTGGCCAGACGGGGGTTAGGAGAGCAGGCATACTGGATCCTGCTGGGTGTAATGATAATGATGTTCTCCCCTGTGACCTCCCCTGTGATTCCCCCCCTTCGTTCCTATGTAATCCAACAGAAGATGATATAATCCAGTCCACAGGGCAGGCAGCGGTATTCTTGTTTAGGTGGTTGTAGTGAATAACACTGAGCTGTGGTGTGTGTGTGTGTGTTGTTTGGACCATGCTGTTGGCTGGTTTTTAAGAGGACTCTGGGGTTATTCTCAGATGCCTATAAATAGACGATATGATCCCACGGGAGGAAAGGCCTTTACCGCACTCTAATCCTCTTTGGTTGGATTTTATCTCCTGGGGCATGGAGCTCCAGTAAACCTCACTACCTTCAAAATTGTTACTTCCTCATTGTTATTGTCCCCGAAGCTGGTCTGTCTCATCAAGTGTGTGTATGAAGTGTGGTGTCGTACGGTATGCAAGCAGCACTGTTGACATGGATTGCTCCAACGTGGTTAATTGAGCAGCTTGTTTCCTGATCTCTCTTTACATCATAGATCACATCTGTCACACCACACTTGATCTGAAAGTTATTACATGGTTTCAGTGATGGCTATCCATCCCTCACATGGTCTTTGGTGCTATGTTTGTCTAATAGAATGTTGTTTCTGCTTCCTTAGTCGTATGACAATGGCATTGGCCAGGGGGCTGGATTGGAATCGCATGGTGAGTATGACATGCAGCACTTGAGATTGATGGATATTATGGTTCTAGAAAGGGATTAGCCATTAGTCCAAAACCATATTAGAACAAATGTCCTTTTTAAAAACATTTTTTTACCGCTTTGCTACTATTAAGTATGTGGTACATTTTCACAACTCTTAGTATAAAACTCCAAAACTGGTCACACAACTTGTAACACAGCCAGTCTTTCATTCACACAACCATTGATTCAAAATGTTAGTTGATTGTGAAATGTAATGAGAACATTGGTTTAATCACCAAAATACATATATATACATATATACAAAAGTATGTGAACAACCCTTTCAATTTGTGGATTTGGCTATTTCGGCCACACCCGTTGCTGACAGGTGTATTACATCGAGCACACAGCCATGCAATCTCCATAGACAAACATTGGCAGTCGAATGGCCTTACTGAAGAGATCAGACTTTCAACATGGCACCATCATAGGATGCCACCTTTCCAACAATTCAGGTGGTCAAATTTCTGTCCTGCTACAGCTGCCCTGGTCAACTGTGAGTGCTGTTATTGTGAACTGGAAACGTCTAGGAGCAACAACGGCTCAGCCACAAAGTGGTAGGCCACACAAGCTTTGTGGCAACAGTGGGGAAGGCACTTTCCTGTTTCAGCATGACAATGCCCCTGTGCACAAAGTGAAATCCATACTGAAATGGTTTGTCGAAATCGGTGTTGAAGAACTTGACTAGCCTGCACAGAGCCCTGTCTCAATACCATCAAACACCTTTGGGAAGAATTAGAACGCTGTCTGCGAGCCAGGCCTAATCGCCCAACATCAGTGCCAGACCTCACTAATGCTCTTGTGACTGAATGGAAGGAAGTGTTTCAACATCTAATGGAAAGCCTTCCCAGAAGAGTGGAGGCTGTTATAGCAGCAAAGGCGGGACCAGCTTCGTATTAATGGCCGTGATTTTGGAATGAGATGTTCGACGAGCATACTTTTGATCATGTAGTGTATCTTTTCGATGTAGTCGTTTTAACTACTCGTTAATCCGGTAGCAAACAATTTAAGATACGTGTTTCAAATCGCCCTTAGAAGTGCTGAAGTTAGACTGCTGTGCCACTCGGGAAGCCTAAGGCACTGCCTCGTAGTGTTGTGTCATAACCGGCCGTGACCAGGAGTCCCATAGAGCACAATTGGCCCAGCATCGTCTGAGTTAGGGGAGGGTTTGGCTGGGGGGGATTTTCTTGGCTCATCGCGCTCTTGCGACTCCTTGTGACGGTGCGGCTGTCTTCCGGGTTAAACAAACTGGTGTTAAAAAGCGTGGCTTGGCAAGTCATTTTTCGGGGGACGCATGACTCAACCTTCGCCTCACCCGAGCCCGTTGGGGAGTTGCAGCGATGACACAAGATCGTAATCCCGAAATTGGGGAGAAAAAGCGGGTAAAAATTAACAAAAAAGTGCTAAAATGAATATGCTACAGTACTATAAATTACAGTAGATTACAGTTTTCACATGAGGCAATACACTTACATTATTGACTGAAAATATAGGGTCATGAATCATGGATGGGCCCGAAACCATGCCTGAACCTCACCTCTGCTGGCTGGAACCTGACATTGCCCCACACGATGACGTCCTACCACACCATCTTCTGAGATAGCTGAGCTCATGGAGATGTTTCCCCCACGTTGTCCAGGCACTTGGACGGTCGCCCATTGGTCGATGAGGTTCCGACCCACGAAGCCGTTATTTGGCCAGGTTGAATCCCGCTTCATCAACAAAGATATACTTGTGATTCATGATTCACAGCAGCATTAAGCACCATCACCCTCTAAAATTATATTTTGGTTAGTTAATTTTACAGTATAGTTCCAGAATGATATTGTTAAGTACCATGTGCATTAATAGTAACAGTAATACAGTATACAGTGCTGTACCTGAACATACTCGGCCCACAGTTGTTTCACCCGGTTGTTGTTTCTCTCAAAAGGCACCAGGTAAATGTCTTTCTTAGATACCTGGTACTTCTTCATAAGGCGTTGCGATTGTTGGTAGGCTGATGGATGCCACATTGGCAAAGGTGTCATCGTTCTCCTCAAAGACGTGTTTTATTTCAGACAGACGTATGTCATTTCTGGCCCTCACCATTTCCACCACTGCCCACTCCTGCTGGTTGGTCAGCACATGGCCACGCCATTGTGAAAGGCAGTTCCTTAATATGAAAGGTATTTCTATATGAAACACTGATTAGGTTTGATGAAAAAATGACTGTGTGATTTTGTGTGTTGTACTTAGTCAATTGAAAATCTGCTTAGAAAGTTTTTTTGGGGGGGACACATTTTTTTTTTTAATGATATGTTTGGAGTTTTGTACTGAGAGTTTTGACAATAATACCAAAACGAATTCCTGACAATGAAACCCTACTATTCCAGGGAAACCCTCAGGCTAAGCTACTGCTTGGAGAGATTTGCGTAATGAAACCATGGCACGTTACACAAAACATTTCTACCAGTTCAACTCAAGTAATAAAAAAATTAAAAAAAGTGGAAATTATAGCATTTTATTCAACCCTGGATGCAAACTGTACAATTTTTAGGGGGGAAATGGCTTAATTATTCGTATTATCTCAAATAGGTAGGTACACACATTCCTCTTAACTATCTGCAGAGTGCAAGGTCCTCCCTCATTGTTAATGGCCTCCACACAGAGCTGTTCCCCGGGCTTCTGCATCTCCCCCCACAATTACAGCTCTGCAGTTGGGAAGTGATAAGAAGGTTCTGATGCTGATGTTGTGACAGTTGAAACGGGTGATGGATAGTGGCGCTGTGCCGGTGGCTTATAAACCCTGTCATTAAGCATTCTGTCTGCCAGGTGGGTCCACGTTCTGTGCCGTCGCAGCCCTGAGTCTGATGGGCAAATTAGAGGAGATGTTCAGCCAGCGCGAGCTGAACAGGATACGCCGTTGGTGCATGATGAGACAGCAGAACGGCTTCCAAGGCCGCCCCAACAAGCCCGTTGACACGTGCTACTCCTTCTGGGTGGGCGCCACACTGGAGGTAACAGGAACTATGCTGGAACCTCCACAGACATACCAGCGTACCATTACAGTCCATTACGTTGCTCTATTATCGAAGCGTCCAGTCCATTAATAAAATATGTTGGTAGTATGCTGTGATGTACATGTAGCAGCCCATACTCCCCTTTTGTTAAAAACCTTTTTGGAGTGATGCAGTTCAATGTGCGCCAGTGCTGTTACGGATGGTCCGCCCCCCAATAACGGTGTTGTTCATAATGTCATAAATAACAAGAAAGGTGCATGCCATGCATCCAATGGGACTGGGTGGCATTAGCATACGGTCTGGGAGCTGTCACTAAAGTGTCAGTAATCGAGACAGTGATGGCGTGTTTAGCCAACTGTCACTGTGCAATGTTTATGGAACAGGAGACGGTCAGGAATAGACCTGAGTCTTGAGAAATGGGCTCTGGATACATACAGTGAGTGTACAAAACATTGAGTTGCACCCCTCCCCCCACCCTCAGAACAGACTCAATTTGTCGGCGCATTGATTCTACAAGGTGTCAAGCGTTCCATGGGGATGCTGGTCCATATGGACTCCAATGCTTCCCACAGTGGTCAAGTTGGCTGAATGTCCTTTGGGTGGTTGACAATTCTTGATACACACAGGAAACTGTTTAGCGTGATAAACCCAGCAGAACTGCAGTCCTTCACACATTTTGTTGTGTCTACACTTGACCCTTATAATCCTAAATCTAACCTATCCCATTCTCAGCTCCTAGACGTCTTTCAGTATACTAATTTCGAGAAGAACCGGAACTACATCTTGTCCACTCAGGACCGTTTGGTGGGCGGCTTCGCTAAGTGGCCAGACAGTCACCCAGGTAAGGTTACAGGTGTGGAGAGGGTGGGAGGGAGTGTTGGCCTTGTTAGTGGAAACCTCTCCGTAAGCCAACACGCAGGTGTGGAGAGGGTGGGAGGGAGTGTTGGCCTTGTTAGTGGAAACCTCTCCGTAAGCCAACACGCAGGTGGCTGGGATGTCTAATTGATGAGGTGATTGTCCAGAACGAGCCCTCAGGACACAGCAGAGGAACAGGCCTCACAAAACAGGAACTGTTTGCTTCTCAGGCCATGGAGAAGGAGAATGTAGAGAACAATAAGACAAAACTGTTACGCAAAATGATTGTGAGTGCATACAGTGTAGTCTAATAGTTAAAATAATTTTGTCCCACCAGTGTGTATGTAGTATTTCATAGTTTGTATGTGGATTGTCTTTAAAGTCCCAAATGCAGTTAAAAGATATTGTACACAGAAGCACTAAAAATAAATTATTTGTCATCATTGAAGTACACATGAATTATTTTAAAAACATTTCCACAGGACCTTGAGTCATAATTAATGTTGAAATGGCTCTTTTAATTGATTTGGATGTCTGCTTCCAAGCTGTTGTCTTTTCATTATAATTCAATAATGGTATATTTTACAATGCCTGGAAGGCTTTTAGTAGGGTCCCATGGGAGATGGATCATGGTGCATTATTTATGCTCCCTTTAAAGGGCCAGTCCAACAACAATGCATCCATTGACTGTTGTAGTTGTTGTTATTAGTATCATGTACTTGGTTGTATGTACTGTTCTTCTCTCAGGTAATGTGTACCAACCTATTCATAGGTTCCTAAGAAAAGAGAAATCTTGATAAATGTAGGATTACTATTTAAAATCACATTAGAAGTTCAATAGAGTAGAAGACTTTGTCAAAAGACAAAGTATGGAAAAGTGTTGATGTTTGACTCCTGACATATATTAAACAAAAATATAAACGCAACATGCAACAATTTCATTGATTTTACTGAGTTACAGTTCGTATGAGTAAATCAGTCAATTGAAATAAAGTAATTAGGCCCTAATCTATGGATTTCACATGACTGGAAATACAGATATGCATCTGTTGGTCACACAATGGGCATCTGGATCTCGTCACAGTATTTTGGTACATTTAAATTGCCATCTATAAAATGCGTGTGTTTTGTCTGTGGCTTATGCCTGTCCATGCCATAACCCCACCGCCAACATGGGGAAATCTGTTCACAACGTTGACATCAGCAAATCACTCGCCCACACAATGCCATACACGTAGTCTGCAGTTGTGAGGCCGGTTGGACGTATTGCCAAATTCTCTAAAACGATGTTGGAGGCGGCTTATGGTGTAGAAATTTAACATTAAATTCTCTGGCAACAGCTCTGGTGGACATTCCTGCTGTCAGTATCCCAACTTGAGAATTCTGAGGCATTGTGTTGTGTGACGAAACTGCACATTTTAGAGTGGCCATTTATTGTCCCCAGCACAAGGTGCAGCTGTTTAATCAGCTTATTGATATGCCACACCTGTCAGGTGGATGGATTATATTGGCAAAGGAGAAATGTTAATTAACGAATGTAAACAAATTTCTGCACAAAATGCTGCGTACATTTTTTTGGTCAGTGTAATTGGGAACAGACAGCCAGATGTATTGGCAACCTGCGAATTATCATGTCAAGATCTGTTTTATTTATAAGCGTGTAGTCAGTCCATCGTGACGGGTTGATGTATGCCGTTTTAACCTGTTTTGGTAGCATGTTATATGATCTCTATTATTTACTTCATGGTATTTTACGTAGGGCAAATGTAAGGTTGTTAAAGGTGCTGTGTGGAACTGGCTTTCTATGTGATTTAAAAGCCCATGGCCACGTTCCAGGCTGACTACATTGCAGACACCTGCCATATGTCACAATGCCTGGATAGGTGTTTAACATATCTTGCTAACCACATAATTTGGGCTCCCGAATGGCGCAGATTGTCTAAGGCACTGCAGACACCCTTGTTCGAATCCAGGCTGTATCACAACTGGCTGTGATTGGGGGTCCCATAGGGCTGCGCACAATTGGCCCAGCGTCGTCTGGGTTTGGCCGGTGTAGGCTGTCATTGTAAATAAGAATTTGTTATTAACTGACTTGCCTAGTTAAATACATGTTTTAAAAATCATATGATATAGCAATCTGATGTCCAACTGTGCAGTCGGTGATGTGGAATGACATGAAATGGACCTGGAACGCGACCAAAGCCACAGTGCCTTTTAAAGTGGCAGGTGCTGAGGCGTGTCACTTGGCTGACCTACTTTCCTCCTCTCTCCCGTCTGTTCCAGACCCACTGCACGCCTACTTCGGGATCTGTGGCCTGTCTCTGATAGGAGAGGCCAACCTGCGGCGAGTTCACCCCGCCCTAAACGTGAGCCAGAGGGCCTTTGAGTATCTGCAGCATCTGCACCGGACGTGGAGAGGCACCTGCACCTGACGGCCAAACCCCTGTGCCCTGCCCCAGCCTCCAAGCACTACCACAGTCCCTAAGCCATGCACAGCCCCCCCCCCCCCCAATTTACCTTAGCAATAGAAACGATAGTGGGTACACAAAGGACACAGTCCCACTGAAATGGTTGGGAGAGGTGAATAAATAAATGATCGGGTCCATCAATTATTGAGAGCAAACTGGCGGAGTAGACGCTCAGGCCGGGAGAGAGCTCATTCTGCTTAGTGTCACATGAGCCAGATTCAGTGTTAGCTGTTTTTGCTTGATGTGTTGACTTCCCTTCCTCTGAGACATGTTCTTTAAAAGACTGAACTTCTAGCTGCTAGATCAGGGATGGGCAACTGGGGGTGTGCACCCTTGTTTGTAAGCCCACGGATCAATTTCCGAAAATATTATTTTTAAGTAAAAAACGGTGGAACTCAGTTGGGGTTTTAACTTAATGTTGAGGGTTAGAATAGTAGAATACACAAGGTCAAATTTCTACATTTGGTTGTGCATCAGAAGTTTCTCCTCTTATGTCAGTCACTGAATTAGCCCATGCCAGCTAACATTTGTAAGATTGGTAAATTAGCTGGCTAGACTATCTAACCTGGCAAATTACAGACCGTGGGACCCCTGTTGATTTTCTTAGTCGTTCTCAATCCGATATCATATTCGAAACTGCAAATATTTCTCTCTACTCTATGGCAAATGAGTAGAATTGCAAGAAATGTGTTAGAAAATTGTTAAGTCTTATCTCCGCCCCATGGCAAAATGTGTAGAATTTAGTAAAATGTAACTCTAAAACAAATGATCTCCGCTGTCAATACGGGGGCCTCTAAGATGTTTTGCTTGAAACAACATTTCACTTAGGGCCCCCAAATGGTTAGGGCCAGCTATGACTACATGTTGAGGTATGGAAGTATGTATGCAGAACTGCGAGCCACTGCAGCCCTTCATGATGAGTTCAGATTATTTGTGGAACCCCCCCCCCCCCCCTTCATCAAAGTTGCCCATCCCTGAGCTTGATTCACTAGGTTTGTATTCTCAAAAGATCTCAGAACAGAATTCATTTTACTGACTTTTTGCCTCTGTGTGTTCTTTGGTCAAAATGTTCTTGTCGAAAACCAACATGGTCGCTACACCAATCAAGCCTCTTGTATTTATCCAGGATCAGTGTGTTTTTAGCATCTGTATTTTGTTAACCTGTGTAGGTGGCTCCAGATATATTAACCGGTGTAGGTGGCTCCAGACATATTTTCGGGTTATGGCAGTGTGCTGTGCTCCTCAAGGCTGCCAAGTTCCTCAGACTTAATTCCCTTCTCTGAAATGTGCCTCACACAGCAGACTCTGGGCTCTCTAACCTGGGAGGGTCCTTAATAACTGTATGGACTTGCCTGTCACTGCAGATGAGTGTTATTGAGTCAAAATACACATGAATGTTTGCCTCGACATGAACAACTATATAGAAATAAGTGAAATTGAATTTATTTTTTCTATACTTTATAGAAATATTGAGTGTAGATAATATATAAATATCAATGTCATCTCTATCATGCAAGTGCTCAAAATCTAATCGTTGCTATTTCAGTGAGATAGGAGGATTTGATATGCAATGTTGATATGTGAAATAAATAATAGCATATTGTCTTTATCATGTCAAATCAACTAAACATGTGCTAAAACTGGCTTGGCAGTGCATATTTATGTGAAATGAATAAAAATGCCTAACTTTTCTTTGGTTCAGTGTGAGTTAGTAGCCTGTTAATGTTTCTGTGAAAATGACCAGTTAAATGTCATTATTGTCAGAGTTATGTCTAAAATCTAATTGAGGATATTGACCTTTTTCTGCTATAAAATGTATACAGCTTCCGACCTTTCATGTGACATCACATAAATCATATCACTAGCCCTAGGAGTACTTTACTTAGGTTACATAATAGCATCTGTTTTTCCCCGTGAAATCTAGTAGTTAAAGATAAATGACAGTTTTCTTTCCTATCCTTTGCTCATTCCAGTGGCATGCAGGGTCCATAATGTGGCCTTATTGTGCACGGTTACTTCCAGAATGGACCACACTGTTTGCTGGTGGCATTGGGTGTATGACATGGGCCTTCAAAGACCCACCCATTTATGTTTTTCTACCATGTGTCCAATGAGGTGAAATCCGCGTGAAGCTGCCATCTGGTGACAACGACGCCATGCATGGAACAAGTGGCATCGCCAGCAATTACGCACAACTTAATCCTCTCAACCACCGACCTATCCAATAGAATTCACATATTTATCATAAAACAGTTGTCTTAATAGGTGGTATTCGTTACAGAACGAAATAATGTTGATTTTTAAGGGATATGCTGGGAAGACCAGAATAAACTAGCCTATAATGTATATTGTTGCAAAAGCTGTTAAATAAATAACAGAATAACGTATGAACTATCAGGCAGAAAGGCATGTTTTCAGATCGTCTAGAAACATATGTAGGCTGAACTAGTATATTTATAGGCATAGCATGCATACATGAACGCACTGTTTCATTCGACTCCAATAAATTCCATAGTTTTATTTCGTAATCAATTCTATTCCCAAACATAAGAGATTATTTTCTGTAATTTAAAAATAGCCATACTCTATTCATTGCTGTGTGAGTAGGCTTGGGTTATATCTGAAGAAATACAAAGGGCTCAGTTGGAGACATCGCCGATGATGCTGCAGATGCCTAAACTGCGCGGGCAAGCGCACGTCTGAGATGTACAGTGAGGGCGGGGTTAAGCATCAAAGATGATTTCTAGCTAATTCAAATGTTCTCAAGCAGCTGGGGCATGAATGAAGTGTATGCTATATAGGATGCTCGAATTATATAGGATGAGGACGAAGAAGCAACCATATTTCTCTGACTGTGACATTCACTCTTTGGGAAGCCATTCGATTTTTACAGTGTTTCTTATGCTATTTATTTCTTATTGACCCATTGTTTATTATATTCCCACCATTGTCTTGTCGACATTATCTGCATTATGTCGGATACCGCGGATACCGAAGATAATCAGGATATGTTACCGAGTTTGGTCCAGCAGATAGTCCAGCGGATAACAGCGGGAGAGGTAAGTGAACGTCAGATATGATTTATGTTAATGCCAGATCTGTAGCCTGTTGGAGCAAAGCTGGCCTCTTCAGTATTGCTTCGGTTAGATCTAGGTGTGTAGTCTAGGTAGAGGAAGGATGCTCAAGGTTTTGTGCCGTCCTTGGAACAGGATTAGGGAGGTAAAGATAAAATGTGCATGAAATATGAGGATTTGTAGATGTCTGTTGTAATTTATTTTATTTATTATTCTATATCTATCCATCTTATCTGTATGCTATCTGAAAGTGTGACGTAAGCAGTTCATGTGGGGTGCAAGACTCACAAAGGTTTTTTCTTCTCCATATAATCTCCATGAAGTCCTTTATTTTCCGTTATCCTTTTATAGGCTGCAAATAAATTCCATTATCTTATGTCAAGGTTGTCAATCATCATAAATCGAAATATTGAATTTAAATATACTAATACGCCTTTGCAGGATACCAAGGGGTTACATACATAAATATACTGCAAATGCAGTCCTACGAAATATTCTAGGCTTTTGACCTATTAGCATACATTATTAAAGACATGCTCCGGAACTTTGGTGACTACTAAGTATTTTTTAAACATTCCACGTTGGGCTGGATATGCAATTCATACATGCATAATCTATGAGCAGAATTAATGTTTTACCGCAATTAGCCACGAAATCCATAGTTTGAAAGTGACAGTTTTTTTGGAGGCTGCGCTGCACCATTTTCCTACATTTTCCTCCAAGTTGGCCAGCCCCCTAGAAATTCGAGTTCAACCTTTGAGCTTCAGCCCCTCTCCATAGCGCGAGCGAGAGGCACGTCATGCAACTACAGCAGAGTGAGCGACAGCAATGGCGTGGTCCACAAATCTGTACATATGCGAGATTGTAGCAGTTTTTCCGGGACCAGTTTTGGCTTTTGAAGGCTACGGTCAGAACTACTGTACACAAAAGTACCAGATGATCTCTTTAATGCCCATCATTTGTGTAACTAGGCCCCATGTAATATTTACATTTGTCGTGAATATATTTCAAGCCATTCATAATTAACATGGGACTCCATGTACTATAATATAGCCTATTCCTAATGTCCTTCCCTAAAAATAATCTTCAATGCTATGAGTGCATGTTCTCTGCAAATGATAGGCCAAGCATTTGTTATTTTGATAAAGCAGCAATGTAGCATCTCTCAATTTTGAAACATTGTTGCAAACCTCAGGTTTTGGTCGAGTCCCCTCATACTCAACTGGCGGACCGCAGTCCGGATCTGGACCCAGAATGGGGTCAATACGGACCCCAGGTAACCGACCCCTGGCCTCATATAAACACACATAAGACATGGAACAATTTGTAGAAATGCAGGAATTGTTCTTCAAAAAAGCAAAAACATATTAGACCCATGCGAAATGTGTAGAATTGCGGGAAATTAGCTTTAAAACTGAACAATTTTCTGTCTGCCAATAAGAGGAGTGTGAACAGTGTGAGCTGGGGGTTTGTTACTGTGATGACGATATCCATACGGACCTTAGCCACCTAGGACATGTGTGTGACCTGACCTTCTCAAATGTTCTAGGTGGCAAAGCATTTATCGGCCAGTGAAAGCCGGATCCTTTTGCCCTCCCTCTCTTTTAACCCAATGAGTCCTACCGTATTCACCGGCACGTTTTTAAACATTGTGCGTTCGAGCTACACTTCTGTGTTGTACGATTGGATTCGTCTATTTCTTCTGCATCCGCCGTAGATACCAACCCTTAGTCTGTGTGATTAATGTGGGCTGAGCTAGAGCTGTGTTTGTGAGACAAGGAAGGATCCCGAAGTTGCCCGGAGCAGGATCTTTTATAGAGTCCGAATGGCTTGAGCTACAAACTATTAAAAGCTATCTTCCGTACTCGCAATGGGAGTTATTTTCTGTGGTTCCTTTGATTTCCGTCTTCGCAATGGGCTGTCTAGCTCCCGCCCATCCTTTCTTTAGATTGGCGGATACACCTCCATAAATAAAATAACTCCTTGCTCGGTGGGCGAAATGATGAAAAACGCCACCTGCTGGAGGGAGAGCGATTTTCCGTCGAGTTGGGCCTCGCCTTTCTCTTCCTCTTTGATGATGCTCACAAGCTACACAAGGGTCGTTAATAACACATGTCAAAGTCGTTACACGGAGGTGCCAAGTGTCTTCGGGTTTTCACTCCTCCCTTGTACCTGATTCATGAATTAAGGTCACTAATTAGTAAGGAACTCACCTGGTTGTCCAGGTCTTAATTGAAAGGAAAAAAAACAAAAACCCGCAGATACTAGGCCCTCCATGTTATTGAGTTTGACACTCCTTTTCTGCATAGAAGATCATTGGAAATCCTAGGACAAGGTGTCTATAATACTGTAGTAAGCTCACATAGTTGTTGTCACAAACTCCAAACAGTTGTCACTGACTAGTTGGATATTAATTACCCAGTGAGCAAACTATTTCTGTAGCCCACTAGCAGCATTCATAAACATACATTTTTCTCAGGTTTTTGCCATGGCTGACTCATTTATTGAAATGTGTCAATAAAACTCATAAATGGTACTGCTTAGGTCCAGTTGTTTTGTGTTGTACTTGTAGCCCTCATTGTCCTGAAAAGAAAATGGTAAAACACTTAAATGTGAGGCTAAATATAGTCTGGAAAGGCAGATAAATGAGTCAGATTTTTTTTACTGGGATCTCGGGACTGATAGGGTTAAATACTCAGGGCTGCAGCATTGTTACTATGGTGATTTCAGTGTCTCCAACCCGCCCCACACAGCTTGTCATTGCTTCAACTGCACCGGCGCTGTTGCTGATTCACGGCTCGCTGTTTCATCCAGAGCGTCTAGTCACGGTATTTAATTCATTGTCGACTCAACAGCGCTCGTGAGTGCAGTAGTCGTAATCTTTAACAAACGCTGGAGAACTTTTAATAAACTAAACGCCTCGACAACAAAAAAAGATATTCATCATGTCTGCAGTGTCGCGACGTAACTCAATTGTTTCGGTAAGTGGAAATTGTACAGGTCATACTGGTTTTATATGGCTAACTATATATACTAAGTTAGTAACATCCTCGTGGAACGATACTGATTAATCATTGTTAGAAGTTTACAGACTCCATGGTTGACATTGCTTTTATTGTTTCAAATTGCGTGGTCGAAATTAGGGTATTTCTATAGCAAGAACTCCTCATATGGTGATGAGAATCTGTGGTTCCTTTTTTCCGAGGAATTGTTAGCTTTGCTGTAACCATTTTGTGCTTCCTCAGCTAACCAACAAGCTGATGCATGAACTTCCTTAACTACGTGCATAGCCTACCAGTGTAGACGCTACACTTAAAAAAAAAAAAATTCTTTAGGAAAAATCAAATGTATTGATTACTGTCAGGTGAGTTTGTTTTTGTTTGACTGTTTCAAAGTATTTGAAGTGGGCAAGCCTAATACAGTGAAGAATGTGATTTATTTTAGACGTATGCCTAGTCTAATATATCTGGCTTCCTTTTCAAATTAAATGTTTAAAAAGTAACGATAGTATGAACCGATATTATGTATGTTACTGTAGGCCAGCGTTTCCCAAACTCGGTCCTGGTTATCCCAAGGTGCATATATTTTACCTTAACAGTACACAGCTAATTCAAATAATCAAAGCTTGATGTTGATTTGAATCATCTGTGTAATGCAATGTAAGGGGAAAAAAACAACAATGTGCCCCCCCTTGGGGACCTTAGGACCGAGTTGCTGCAGGCTTAGTCGTGTCCACCTGCCTGATCTCTCTCATGTGGGAGCAGTTCGCCTGAGACTACTGTAGACATAATAGTGCTGTCTGTGTCCACACCAGGTCCCTATCAAGAATATTGAGCGGGAGCTCATTTGTCCGATTTGTAAGGAGCTGTTTACGCACCCCCTCATCTTGCCCTGTCAGCACAGTGTTTGTCACAAGTGTGTGCGAGAGCTGCTGCTGTTGAACCATGAGGATTCCTTCGATGCTGGGTCTGAATGTTCCCTCCCTGGGAGCCCAGGACCCCGATCCAGAGTGCCCTCGCCAAGCATGGAGAGGCTGGATAGGCTTGCAAGATCAGGTGCGTTTGGGTTTGGCCAGTCCTCATGCCCATATTGTGATTCTGACAACATCACATGCAATTTGCAGTAAAGTTCTATGGACATTTCATACCCAGGTTCATCTTTCACATGTATTTGCTGAAAGTCATTCTCTGGGTTGTAGAATGAAATGGACACCACCCCCGATCTCATCCAGTTTAAAATCATCATGTTAGATGTTCATACATTCCCTCCAATCTTGTCCACTTTGAGATTTGGTCTTAAGTTTCTTTAACAGAATGAAGTAACACGACTAGCGTTTAAGTCATCACTTTTGTTTTGTCTAGACTCTAGTTCCATGTCCATAAGGCATTCACTTCAAAAATCCTTTAAATTATAGTTCTATTGTGTGGATATTAGTAATACCAAGCAATTTCTTAACACAACATGCCTATCATTTTCAGCACCTTGATAGAATGAGGCTTGAGTTATGTACAGATGGTGGAACGAAGCATGACTGTTATCCCACTGAAGCATTTCAAATGCTTGAGTGATGGTGGGGGGGGCAATGTTATTATTTGCTTTGCAGCAAAAAAAAAAACTGAGGTCAATGTCTAAGTCCAAGGCGCTAGCAGCATGGCGTGAGACAAGGCAGTCTTTCACTTAACCATAAGCTGGTCCCTGCCACTCCAAAACACCAACCAATTCACATTTGCCCAACCTGAATGTGCCCTTCATGTCCAGGTCTGCATCTATTAAAACAGTGGATACATTAAATGCTGTTTAGAAAAACAGGGTTTTAGAGCTGGTAAAAAGATAATACTTCCTTGGTCATCTTAAGAATCATTAACTAAATTACAATCCCTGTGGGGTTAGTAACCATTGCACTCATGCAGATTTAGTAAAACAAAATCTGATAATTACGTTGACTATCTTAAAGGACATTATTTAAGGAATATTTTGGCAATTGGGTCCTTGATCTACTTCCCCAGAGTCCGATGTACTCGTGGATACCATTTTTATGTCTGTCCAGTATGAAGGAAGTTGGAGGTAGTTTTGCAAGCCAGTGCTAACTAGCGCAACGACTGGAAATCTACGAGTAATGCCATCTGGTAACTCCAACTTCCTTCATATTGGACACTGAGGCATACAATGGTATCTTACATGTTTATCTGACTCTGGGGAAGTAGATCAAGGACCCCATTACCAAAATCCTTAAGTATCCCTTTAACGTACCTTTCAGTAAACGTCTTAAATCTCTGACATCATTACAGTAACAGTGGTGGTCATGGTGACAACCAGCCTGCGTGGAATGAAATGAACTGAAGCCAGGACTCCACTATATTTATCAGACAACTGCTTTCAAAGCTAACAATGATTTGTTACTGCAACCTCTGTTTTCTTCACCTTGTTTTATTAGGATTCAGACCAGACTTTTTGTTTTAGAGTGTTAAACTCAATGTACCTATAGACGTTTTGAAATATGCGATTTCACATGTTTTGACCTAAAACTTTTTTAAGAGGGCAGTTTCTTTTAGGCACTGTTGTGTTGGCACTTGTCCACTGTTATTGGAAGAACGTCAGGTGTGACTCCACTTCTGTTCACATACTGTATATGTTAATCTCACTTCACTTCTTTGTCCATTGCTTGCAGCCACACTGCAGAGAAGGTCGTTTGGGAGGAGAGGTAGACGCGGGTTCCATTTTTTGAATAGCTGTAGTAGTGAGTACAGTGTTACTAGATCCCCCCCCCCCCAACCCCCCCTGTGAACCCCAACTTACTGTTACTCTACTGTACGTAACACACAGCTGACAATAGACCACCTGTTTTTGGTAGATGTGGCATTCTGGCTTTTTAAAAAGTCTACTGAGCAAAGGCATAAATGTAAATTATGTCCTACCAATTTGTCTACATTTGGTGTTCTGTTTTTTGTTGTTGTCCTGGCCTGGTGCTTTCAGGGTTTAGTGCTCCCCTTTCAACACATGCATGTCTTAATAAGTAGGTTGGAGAATGAGCGAGCTACAGCTCTGGATGGGGAATCTCTGAGGTGAGAGAAATGGTTATTTACGTAAAGGAATTGGTTTAACGTGGAATTTCTTAATGCCTGTGCAACTGTAGAGGGGTTTCCCCTCCCTGTAGCCTATGAAGCATTCAGTACCTTGTGGAGGAGGCCAGTAGATTCACTTTTAGAAGCAGCAGGGGTTCTATGTAACACAACATTAGTTTTAGATATGCCAAGATTCTCTAGAGCAATTGTGTCAAACTCATTCCATGGAGGGCAGAGTGTGTGCAGGTTTCTTTTTTTCTCCTTTCAATTAATACCTAGACAACCAGGTGAGGGAAGTTCCTTACTAATTAGACCTTGATTCATCAATCAAGTAAAAGGGTGGAGTGAAAACCCGCAGACACTCGGCCCTCCATGGAATGAGTTTGACATGTGCTCTAGATTATACCACTGCAACCTTCAATCATATGCCGGCTGACAGGCTTGCCCCAAGGAGGCTTTTTTAGCACTATGGTTTAGTTGTAATTGAAAATGATAATGTTTTAGACTCATGTGTTTGTAGAGATTGCTCTTAGCCAGAAGCCAATGTTCTAACCAACTCATTTGTTCTATTTGATGTGACACGCCCCATAAAGCACACACATTTGTGACATGCCCCTAGAGCACAATGCCAAACAAAACAATGGTCTTACTGAAACTTCAGCTGACATTTTTCTTTCAGTTTTTACTTATTTTTTTATGTTGTAGTGCTCAGTAGATGTTTTAAAAAGGCTATGCCGCAATTGTCCTAATGCTAGTGAAAGATTCCCTCCATTATAAACACTTCACAACATCTCTCCTAACAAGTCCATCTGACACAAGTATAAAAAATGGCACCAGAATGAGTTATACTTGATGCAGGATACCAACCAGTTTTCCCTTTCATAGAGATCAAGTATTAACGGCAACCAACAGCTTTGTCTGAAATCCATTCATCTTGACAGTTTATTTTTCAAGTAGATTTTTTTTTTTTTTAAGTGTAGGGAGGATGTATTTCTCCCCGCGTGTACAGTATTTGGTTTAGTCACATACTCTTGGCAAGATTGCCTGCATCCCTTTTGTAATGCAGTCCTGGTTATGGTGATGAGGCTCTGTCGCATTATGATGACTCGGACCATGTTGTTAATGATGTGGTTCTGTAGGTAACCCACCCCTTTGCCCTGCTATAATGGCCTTGCAATGACTAGTCAGTTTTTGCCCTGAGCTCTTTCTCTGCTCTAGCAATCACCTTCTGAATCCCACTGTGGCAGTTGGCAGTGTGTCTCAGCCTGCTACCGTACTCCTTGCTGTAGGCACATGCTGCAGAAACCTTCTCCCTCCCTGACCAGAACACCCACTCAGCCTAAGTATCTGTCCTTTTAATATCGCCTTCAGGCCAGGACACGTGGCCCCCACCTCATCGATTTCCATCCCAATCCCCGCCCTGACCTGCTGCTTCATCCAAAACATCAAGCCTGCTCACCCACTACTCCATCCTCCTCAGTCTGCCATTATTATACACAGTCTCACACACATTCCAAATGCAAACGCCATGATTGACCCGCATGCTTGCTTTGCGCCCACCACTCGTCTGTTGGTGCTCTGCAAAATGTTTTTTTCTTTTCCTTTGCTTGCCATTTTCCTAAATGCGTTTCATGCTCAGTGACCAGGTCCTGCTGTTTGCATCTGTCATGTGTCATGAATGCCTTTGTCCTCATATTTTCTAATAATATGCTACAGCTTTGTAGTCTTTCTAGATGATGATGCTTTACAAGGCATCTGGTTGTGATTCATTGAACTGGACAAATGGTTTCAAAATGAATTTCCTCTGCAGGTAGTGGAAATCAATTACTCTTACCCTTTGGTTGATCTGTTCTGTCATTGCTTTTTCAGTTAGTTTTGTCAGTGGGTTCCCACCTTTTAATTTCCACCTGATTTTTGTAATTTATTTAAAATCATTTAGATTTTTATGTCCAGGTCATTGTAAACACATGCTCATCCTATCTCTTGTGTTTTCCATTGTTGAGAGGGGTCACCCTGTAGCGAGAGCTGCCGGAGAAGGAAGGACCCGTGTTTGTTCTGTCGGACACTGACCCTTCCAGTCTGTCTGCCTGTCTCTGTGCAGGCCCACCCTTCGATTAGTACTCTAATGGCTGTTCTGTCCTAGCAGGCTCCATCTCCTCACCAGGATGGAGACGTGGCTCTGTGACCCCCCGCGTTACCACTTTCCCGTGCCCAGGCTGCCAACACGATGTGGACCTGGGTGAGCGGGGCATGAGCATGCTCTTCCGGAACTTCACCCTGGAGAGCATCGTGGAGCGCTACCGGCAGGCAGCCCGTGCTGCCGTAGCCATCATGTGCAACATGTGCAAGCCACCCCAGCAGGAGGCCACCAAGAGCTGCATGGACTGCAAGGCCAGCTACTGCAACGAGTGCTTCAAGTTCCACCATCCATGGGGCACCCCCAAAGCCCAGCACGAGTATGTGGGGCCCACCATGAACTTTAGGCCCAAGGTAGATGCCATTGTCCACCTCGGCAGGGTTTTCATTGTTTATCGCAAGCAGGTTTTTCTGGTGTTGATTTTAGAATAGTGACCTGCTCATGTCAATGATGGTGGATGACTCATTGAGTTGATCGGGTACATGGAGCAGCCATCAGATATGTTGACAGGACTGGTCCTTAACCAGCTCACTAGCATTCATGGTTTGTTGTGATAAGTTTTAATTTGGGCTGACAATACAAGTATTTTCTCTGCCTGTCTTTTGTTGTGCAGTTGCCCGTTCAGAGCTAATGAATTCTGGGCATTAAAAATGTCCTCCAGTACTTCTGTTTTGCATTTTGAGGTGTGATGTGTTTGCGGCATTGAAAATGTCAGCTAGTCCAATGAGTTTCTCACGTCCATCAGGTGCTGATGTGCCCGGAGCACGAGATGGAGAAGGTCAACATGTACTGCGAGGTGTGCCGCCGTCCAGTCTGTCACCTGTGCAAGCTGGGAGGCTCCCACGCCAACCACAAAGTCACATCCATGAGCAGCGCCTACAAGATCCTCAAGGTACCGTATAATGAACTGTTGTTTCGAACTGTTCACTTGACCTGACTTGAAAGGAATCAGGGGTGTGTACTCTAGGAACCAAATGGGCTGAAACGGGGGCGGACCTATCTGAATTTGTCCAATAAGAAAGTTTTGTTTTCTGTCGCAAGTATTTTTGCTACGTTGTGTACTAATGAATACATCCTTGGGGAAAGTGTTAGTATTGAAGTGGTTGTCTGCTCAACTGGTCAGTGAAGCAGTGCTGTTCACATACTTTTGGCCATATAGTATGTCGACACCTGGTCTTCGAACATCTCATTCCTAAATCATGGTATTAATATGGCGTCCCCCCCTGCTGCTGTAACAGCCTTAACACTTCTGTGAATAGATGTTGCAACATTGTTGCGGGGACTTGCTTCCGTTCAGGGCGTTAGTAAGCTTGAACACTGATTTTGGGCAATTAGGCCTGGCTTGCAGTTGGCATTCCAATTCATCACCAAATGAGTTAGACAGATTTCTGTACAGGCCAGTCAATTTCTTTCACACTGATCTCGACGAACCATTTCTGTATGGACTTCGCTTTGTGCACGGGGGTGTTGTCATGCTGAAACAGGAAAGGGCCTTCCACAAACTTGGAAGCACAGAATGATCAAGAACAGCTTTTCCTAAATTCGGTCCTTGGGATACCAAGGAGTGCACATTTTGGGTTTTGCTGTAACACTACACAGCTGATTCAAATGATCAAAGCTTGATGATTAGTTCATTATTTTAATCAGCTGTGTAGTGCTATTGCCAAAACTAAAACGTGCACTCTTTGAGGTCCTGAGGACTGAGTTTGGGAAACCCTGGTCTAGATTGTCATTCACTGGAACTAAGGGGCCTAACCCAAACCATGAAAAACAGCCCCTGACCATTATTCCTCCTCCACCAAACTTCACAGTTGGCACTTTACATTCGGGCAGGTAGCGTTCTCCTGACATCCGACAAACCCAGATTAGTCCGTCGGCCTGCCAGATGGTGAAGCCTGACTCATCACTCTAGAGAACGTGTTTCCACTGCTCCAGAGTCCAATGGCGGCGAGCCTTACACCACTCCAGCCGACGCTTTGCATTGGAATTCGGTAGTGAGTGTTGCAACCGAGGACGGACTACTTTTTAAAAACTAATTTTAGGACTCGGTGGTCCCGTTGTGAGCTTGTGTGGCCTACCACTTCTCAGCTGACCTGTTGTTGCTCCTAGATGTTTCCACTTCTGGAAGGCTAATTGACATAATTTGAGCCAATTGGAGGTGTATATGTGGATGTATTTCAAGGCCTACCTTCAAACTCAGTGCCTCTTTGCTTGAAATCATGGGAAAATCAAAAGAAATCAGGAAAAAAAATTGTAGACCAAGTCTGGTTCATCCTTGGGAGCAATTTCCAAATGCCTGACGGTACCACGTTCATCTGTACAAACAATAGTACGCAAACAAGTGTAAACACCATGGGACCATGCAGCTGTCATACCGCTCAGGAAGGAGCCGCCTTCTGACTCCTAAAGATGAACATACTTTGGTGTGAAAAGTGCAAATCAATCCCAGAACAACAGCAAAGGACCTTGTGAAGATGCTGGAGGAAACGGGTACAAAAGTATCTATATCTACAGCAAAACGAGTCTAATATCGACAACCTGAAAGGCCACTCGGCAAGGGAGAGGCCACGGCTCCAAAACCGCCATAAAAAAGCTACGGACTACGGTTTGCAACTGCACATGGGGACAAAAATAGAACTGTTTGGCCATAATGACCATCGTTATGTTTGTAGGAAAAAGGGGAGGCTTGCAAGCCAAAGAACACCATCCCAACCGTGAATTACCGTGAAAATTATCATATGGCACTCATAGGACTTCATGTTACACCATAAATGTATGTTCGATAAAGTTCATATTTCTATCCAAAAATCTGTTTACATTGGCATGTTATGTTCAGTAATGTTTTGCCTCCAAAACATCTGGTGATTTTTGCAGAGAGCCACGTCAATTTACAGGAATACTCATCATAAACATTTAAACATGCAAGTGTTAGTCATAGGATTAAAGAAACTTCTCCTTAATGCAACCACTGTGTCAGATTTCAAAAAAGCTTTACGGCAAAAGCACACAATGCGATAATCTGAGTACAGTGCTTAGCCACCAAAACAAGCCATACAGATACCCGCAATGTTGTGGAGTCAGAAATAGCGTTATAAATATTCACTTACCTTTTTGATCTTCATCGGAATGCACTCCCAGGAATTCCAGTTCCACAAATGTTTGTATTGTTTGAAAAATGTATCTTTATGTCCAAATACCTCCTTTTTGTTCGAGTTTAGGTCACTAATCCAAATGCACAAGGTGTGGGCACTAAGTCCAGACAAAGTCAAAGTTTAATTACAGTTCGTATAAACATGTCAAATGATTGATTATATACATCTTTAGGACTTTTTAAAATCATAAATCTTCAATAATATTCCAACCGGACAATTCCTTTGTCATTATAAAGGGAACAGAGCTCGTGCGTGATCAACAACTCTGCTTTCAGCCAGACCACTGGTTGAAACCCCTCTTATTCGCTCCCCTTTCACTTTAGAAGCCTGAAACAACATTCTGAAGACTGTTGACATCTAGTGTAAGCCTTAGGAAGTGCAATCTGACTCTATTTACACTGTATATTGGATAGGCAAAAACTACAAACCTCAGATTTCCCACTTCCTGGTTGGATTTTTCTCAGGCTTTTGCCTGCCATATGAGTTCTGCTATACTCAGACATCATTCAAACAGTTTTAGAAACTTCAGAATGTTTCCTATCCAAATTTACTAATAATATGCATATCCTAGCTTCTGGGCCTGAGTAGCAGGCAATTTACTCTGGGCACGCTTTTCACACCTGGAAGTGAAAATACTGCCCCCTACTCCAAAAGTTAAGGACAACAAAGTCAAGGTATTGGAGTGGCGGTCACAAAGCCCTGACCTCAATCCTATAGAACATTTGTGGGCAGAACTGAAAAGGCGTGTGCGAGCAAAGAGGCCTACAAACCTGACTCAGTTACACCAGCTCTGTCAGGAGGAATGGGCCAAATTTCACCCAACGTATTGTGGGAAGCTACCATAAACGTTTGACCCAAAGTTAAGCAATTTTTAAAGGCAATGCTACCAAATACTAATTGAGTGTATGTAAACTTCTGACCCGCTAGGAATATGATGAAAGAAATAAAAGCTGAAATAAATCAATAAACTTATTCTGACATTTCACATTCTTAAAATAAAGTGGTGATCCTAACTGACCTACTACAGGGAATTTTTACTAGGATCAAATGTCAGGAATTGTGAAACTGAGTATAAATGTATTTGGCTAAGGTGCATGTAAACTTCCGACTTCAACTGTATATACTGTTGTGGGGTGGCAGGTAGCCTAGTGGTTAGAGCGTTGGACTAGTAAACGAAAGGTTGCAAGATCAAATCCCTTAGCTGATAAGGTAAAAATCTGTCATTCTGCCCCTGAACAAGGGGTCCTCATTGAAAACAAGAATTTGTTCTTAACTGACGTGCCTAGTTAAATAAAGGTAAATAATAATACTGTTTTCTAGGCTTAATCTATATTACTACTTAGTATGTGAATAGGTATACATGTCTGCCCACCATTCATGTGTGTTTATCTTCCTGTCTCTGGTCCGAAAGCTTTTGCATTGTGTGTTTAGACATTGTTTTCTCAACACAGCTCATTCCAGTAGCTGTACGTACGATTCTTAGTATACAGTATCTTGTGTAAATCTTTGTATAGATTGCATTTGGATTAACTGGATTTGTTAATTGACATCATTGTAAAGGCGCTAGTAACTTAAGCGTTTTGCTGCACCTGCTATAACATCTGCTGAACTATGTACACAACCGATAAATGATTTGATTTTGAGTCCCCTAATGAAATATTTAGCAGTCATTTGTATCTGCTGAGTGGCACACGTCCACAGGATCAGTTTACCTTTGAGCGGTGTAATCCACATGTGCGGTCATCAACAACAAGCAGCCCCCCCTCCAGACTAGAGAGGTCAGTCAGCCACTGAAAGCAGAGGGACAGAGGACTCTGTGTCCTTTGACTGTAATCTTAGAGGCCTATGGACACAGGCACCGGGCCTGACTCATTCATATTTAATGTAATCATTTGTATCTTATGCTTATCTATCAATTGAACATCTGACGATCTCTCTGCTGGCCGTACTGTATGCAGAGGCATATTGGGTGTTTTGTTCTGATGAACAACCGGAACATTCCGGGATGAGGTAGGATTTCAATCGGTTTTCTGAATGCTCTCAAATGTTCTTTGTTGTGATACCAACAGGAGAAGCTATCAAAGAGTATCCATTACTTAATCAGCAAAGAGGACCAAGTGAGGACTCAGATTTCCCACCTGGAGGTGTTGATCAATGAAACTGAGGCAAGTAGTTGTTGATGGAATAAAACTAGTCCTGTGTGACTGTTTGTCTTTATATTAAATAACAAAGGGACATTGTCTGCACTGAGAAGGAAGGTCACATATTCAAATGCATGTAAATACATAATCATTTGCATGAATTCCACTGCAGAAGGGTTTGCTTAGTCTGTACTGTATTATGACAGCTTTCTCTCGTTTGACATTTTGTTGTAATATTACTACTATGCTAGCCTGGTCCCAGATTTGGTTGTGCCATCATTCCTACTTTGTCATGCCAAAATCCTTGTGGTAAGGAGGCATGATGGCACAAACAGATTTCTATGCAGTATTATGGCACCATGATGCGTTGACACCCTTCCCTACCTCTACAGGAGAATGGCCAGGTGGCGGAGTGTGGGGCCTATGAGCATTTTGAGCGGCTGTTCCAGACCCTCCAGGAGAGGAAGTCTGAGATGCTGAACTCCATCGAGCAGTCGAGGACGCGGCGTCTGGAGCAGCTCAGGGGCCAGGTGGAGGAGTACCAGGGCATGCTGGAGAATAGTGGCCTCGTGGGCTACGCCCAGGAGGTCCTCAAGGAGACAGACCAATCCTGCTTCGTTCAGACGGCCAAGCAGCTGCACACCAGGTCAGCCTCCGCTCCAGGGACAAATTTCCCCTAGGTGCAGATCTAGGTTCAGCTTCCCCTCCTCCAATCATAACCTAAACCAGTAGTGGGGAATTGCTAATCTGAGGGAAGATCATCTTCTAGGGCAATTTCACCCAACACTGTCAGCCTCCAGCCCTGACTGCCACTCCCAACACATTAGTATACAAAGGCACAGTAGAGACTGGCTCTCGACAGTTACCATCAGTGGCAATAAATGCTAATGGTTATTTAATATCACCATTGTTTAATAAAGTTGGGTAATTTAAAGGACCCCTTTTCAAACTATTACAGGCCAGAATGCCATTTCCCTATGGCTGCTCTTGTTATCTAGGTTTCCTAATGGGGATTTGGGCCCTGTGACTCCTCCAGTACTAAAATAAACCTGCTTACGGGTAGGTTGAGGGTGTCGAAGATCCATGACACCAAGTATCAGGGACACTGGGACAGATTGGAATGGTGAAGTGCTGTTTAAATTCCCCGTGTCCTGCTCGAGCTCTAATCCTGCTAATTGATCTAAATGTGTACAACAAAAAAGCAGCTTTGGGACTTCATTCACCTAACACTGTTACCGTCACCCGCCCACACATGTCTCCCATGCTCATTTATCTTGCTCGGGAAATCCATCTCTGATAGTAGTCTCTTTGCTAGCATGTATTTATTTTGAATCCCCATTAGCTCATGCCAAGGCAGCAGCTACTCTTCCTGGAGTTTATTATGGATCCCCATTAGTTCCTGCCAAGGCAGCAGCTACTCTTCCTGGGGTTTATTTTGAATCCCCATTAGCTCCTGCCAAGGCAGCAGCTACTCTTCCTGGGGTTTATTATGGATCCCCATTAGCTCCTGCCAAGGCAGCAGCTACTCTTCCTGGGGTCCAGCAAAATTAAGGCAGTTATACATTTGAAAAACATTACAATACATTCGTAACAGATTTCACAACATTAAGTGTGTCCTCAGGCCTCTACTAACACATCTATAACACAAAATCCATTGTGTATAGTGCATATGTTATGTGTTTGTATGCATGTCTGTTTGTTGCTTCAGTCCCTGCTATTCCATAAGGTGTATTGTTATCAGATTTTCAAAAAATGTACTGCTGGAATGAGTTACTTGATGTGGAATAGAGTTCCATGTAGTCATAGCTTTATATAGTACAGCGTGCCTCCCATAGTATGTTCTGGACTGTGAAGAGACCTCTGGTGGCATGTAGGGTATGCATGGGTGTCCGAGTTGTGTGCTAGTAGTTCAAACAGACCGGTGCATTCAACATGTCAATACCGCTCATAAATACAATTAGTGATGAACTCCATCTCTCCTCCACTTTGAGCCAGGTGATTGACATGGATATTATTGTTAGCTCTCTGTACATCCAAGGGACAGCTGCCCTGTTCTGAACCAATTGCAATTTTTCTAAGTCCCTCTTTTTGGCACATGACTGAACAGTAGTCCAGGTGTGACAAAACTAGGGCCTGTAGGACCTGCCTTGTTGATAGTGCTGTTAAGGCAGACCAGCGCTATTAAGGACAGACTTCTCCCTATCTTCGCTACTGTTGTATCAATGTTTTTACCATGACAGTTTATAATCCAGGGTTCCTCCAAGCAGTTTAGTCACTTCAATTTCCACATGATTTATTACAAGATTTAGTTGCGGTTTAGTGAATGATTTGTCCCAAATACAATTATTTAAGTTTTTGAAATATTTAGGACTAAATTATTCCTTGCCACCGTTCTGAAACTAACTGCAGCTCTTGAAGTGGTGCAGTCATTTCAGTAGCTTTAGTAAATGACGTGTATAGTGTTGAGTCATCTGCATACAGACACACTGGCTTTACTTACTTTACGTTTTTTTCCAGCAACAGACTATGATCGATAATGTCAGAAGCTGCACTGAAGTCTAACAAAACAGCCCCCGCATTCTTTTTATCATCAGTTTCTCTCAGCCAATCAGTCATTTGTGTAAGTGAAGTTCTTGTTGAATGTCCTTCCCTTTAAGCGTGCTGAAAATCTGTCAATTTGTTTACTGTAAAATAGCATTGTATCTGGTCAATTTTTTTTTCTCCTGAAATTAACCAAGGGTTGGTAACAAGCTGATTGGTCGGCTGTTTGAGCCAGTTAAGGGGTCTTTACTATTCTTAGGGAAGGGAATAACTTTTTCTTTCCTCCAAGCGTGAGGGCCCACAATTTCTCGTAGGCTTAAATAGGAATGAAGACAATATTGTCCTGTAGTAATTTTCTATCCAAGTTGTCAGACCCCGGTGGCTTGTCATTGTTGCTAGACAACTCTTTTTTCACCTCTTCAACACTTGCTTTACCGAATTCAAAATGATAATGCTTGTCTTTGGTAATTTGGTTGGATATACTTGGATCTGTAGTGTCAGTGTTTGTTGCCTTCATTTCATGCCTACTTTTGATTGTCTTGCCAATGAAAACAGCATGAAATTAGTTGTCATATCAGTGAGTTGTTGATATATGAGCCATCTGATTTAATGAATGATGGAGCTCTGTTTGCTTTTCTGCCAAACATGTCATTTAAGGTGCTTCAAAGTTGTTGTTTTCTACTGTCTTTGTCATTTCTTTGTTTCATTGTGTAGTTTCTTTTTGTTTAGTCAGTTTTGCCAATCGGTTGTACAGCCAGACCAATTCACCATCTCTTTTGCCTCATCCCTCTCAACCATACAATAAAAAAAAAAAAATCCTCATCAATCCATGGGGATTTGAGTCATTTTCTTAATGGGTGCATTGCTTATCCCAGTTAGTAACTGGGATAAGCAATTTCATGAATGTTTCAAGTTGCTCAAAATGGACCAACAAATATTATTCACATCAACAACCTCACTACAAAACCTATTGTATATATTGTCATTAAACTAGAGTAGAGGAACGAACAGCTCCAACCCAGCACCAGGATCACGCCAGGGTCATATTATACACTATTAGGCCCAGCCTTTGGAACTTTGGTTTTCCTAGATATGACTACTATATTGTGATCACTACATCCGATGAAAGTAGTATCCAAACTAATTTCTGCATAATTAGGTAAGATATGATCAACACATGTTGATTTCATTCCTGTACTGTTTAACTACCCTGGTAGGTTGATAACCTAAACCAGGTTGCAGGCACTAGTTTGAAGCTTAAATTGAACCTTTATTTAACTAGGCAAGTCAGTTAAGAACAAGTTCTTATTTACAATGACGGTCTACCGGGGAACAGTGGGTTTACTCCCTTGTTCAGGGGCAGAATGACAGATTACCATGTAAGCTCTGGGAGTCTATCCAGCGATCTTTTGGTTACTGGCCCAACGCTCTAACCACTAGGCTACCTGCCACCTAATGAGTGGGCAGCCTGATAAAAGCCAGTCAATATTTAAATCACCCAGAAAATATACCTCTATCACATACATTATCAAGCATTTCACACATTATCCAGATACTGACTGTTAGCACTTGGTCTATAGCAGCTTCCCACCAGAATTGGCTTTAAGTGAGGCAGATGAACCTGTAGACAAATTAGCCAACAGTATTTAACATGAGATCCTCTCTAAGCTTTACAGGAATGTGGTTCTGAATATAAATAAACACCATCTTTTCTGTAATGTTATAACCATGTATTGCTACCACTATCATCAAAGGTTTTCTGTGTGAGTTTGAGGCATAAAATCAATATCATCTGTTACTAGCAAATTACTGATTTTGTGAACCTACATATGTTAGCGTGGGCTTTTTTAACACTTCTGGGATGCTTGATAATTTTTCTTGCTTTACTGGGAAGCCTAGCAGAGCTGCAATAGTTTCGTAGCCAGTTATGGAGGGCAGACATTCACTTTGTTCACTACAAAGCGAATATCTGCCATTTTCTTTCCTCTTTTCTTTCCAGAATTGCGAAATCCACCGAGTCTCTGAGGACGTTCCACCCCGCGGCTGACCCCTCCTTTGATGAGTTTGTGCTGGAAACTTCCAGAGAGGAGACTATGCTGAAGGAGCTATGTTTTGGGGGAGGTGAGTACCCCACCCCACACTCCTAATATGTTAAAATGTATGCAGACATTGCAATGGAAGCCCAAAGTTGAACCTTCATTTGGTGACACTCCTCATTGGTTCCCCTTTACCTCACCTCCGCC
This sequence comes from Oncorhynchus kisutch, assembly GCF_002021735.2. NCBI lineage: Eukaryota > Metazoa > Chordata > Actinopteri > Salmoniformes > Salmonidae > Oncorhynchus > Oncorhynchus kisutch. Next base: position 11,418,975 of record NC_034176.2, on the reverse strand, counting down.
TCAACCTGTCAGTCACTTTCACCTCCTGGGCTCTGCTCTCTGTTAAGACACTGGTAACCAGAAGTGCTTTTAATTAAATAAGCAGGTTACACTCCTGATATACACACAGGGATTTTGGCACAGAGAGCAGTGCAGGACTTTTTACTGGTCCCCTGCTTTGCATATAGACTCGATTTAGAGAAAAGGGAACTGTGCAGCGGGCTGGATATAATTATGTTCCTGTGAATAGGAACTGATTTGACATGCGCATATTAAGTAGGGGCAGCGCTACCCTGGAAGTAAACAGGAGGCTTCTTATAGGTTCCCATCTAACTGTGGCTGTCCTCGGAATGAGTTCCAACCCTGCTCCCTCTGTCCCACAGGTATTACTGTGTGTATTGAATGGGCTTGTGGGCTCGTCGCGCTATAAAGATTACTGACCACAAATGGGCCCTGCTTTGTCTCCCCGTAGAGAGACGAAGGGTCATCTGTGTTCGTTAGTGACAGTTGGTTGGCAGTGGGGGCCAGGCTGTCCTTGAGGACAGGGTTCAGACCTGTAGAAGTGGGCTACATGGAGCAGCGCTGCATGGATTTCACATTAAACTAGACCAGACAGAGTAAAGGAACGAACAGCTCCAACCCAGCACCAGGATCACGCCAGGGTCGTCTTCACAAGGCAACAAATGGAAGGAAACAGTATGGGTGGGGGTCTGGGGAGGGTGACAAGGACCTCCCCCTCCCAGATACTGTATATCACCCAAAGAGGTGATGTGTAATTTCAACCCCAGTACTCAAGCAGATCTCATTACGGTGTTGTGGAGTCTTCTATGCTCTCACTGGCTCTATATTTGAATCTATCCCCCCACTAGTTGAACCATAAAGGCGTTGTGTTGTGCGTTCTCCCCCTTCCTAATCCAGCCCCTCCAGAGGCTGCAGTCTGGTATCACAGCCAGTGAGAAACGAGGAGAAGCCTCTGTTTGGTGTAATGCCTGTCCTGTCCTCGCGATCAATAGGTTGTTTCTCTGAGAATAGCGGCGCTCTCAGGCTGGTAGCCCGCTGGGTTGGCAGGCCGCCCAGTCCCCCCCCCCCCCCCTCCAGTCCTGATCAAACCTGCTGGACCTGGCTGTGGCTGACAGGAAGCTATGTCTGCAGTGAGGGGGGGGGGTGAAGGATTTGCAAAGTGCTTTTCCTGGCAATATTTTTTTAGCTTCTCAATCTTCCTGTTCATAGTCTGTCTGAACTGAGTTTAGTCACATCTCGTAAGAACTCCATGCACTTACATAAACCAATGTGTCAAACTAAAAATAAAAAGATTTCCAGATAACCAATACCATTTTACAATAAGGTCTAGCATGTTTTGTATGGACCGTTATGTCTCTGTCAAGGCTTACTTGTCCAAGGCTTGCTTATGTTAGTCAATTTAGATATTTGTAATTTTTGGGAGACTTGGACTTTAACCCGACCACCTCACTCTGCCATTTTCTTTTCTCTGCTCTCTCAGTCCCCGAGCCTCCCATCATTGATCTGTCCCGTAGTCACGTCTACAACGAGGGCTTGTTGTGCTGGCAGCTGGCTGAGGATACCCTGGCCACAGACCACCAGGTGCTGGAGTACAGGAGGCTGGGCACGGAGCAGGACGGCGACAGCCGCTGGCGCCTCACAGACAGGGTGTACGGCCCTAGCACAGTGGTGTGTGATCTGGAGGCCGACAGCCTCTACTCGTTCCGAGTCCGCAGCTGCCGTAACTCCCTCTACAGCCCCTACAGCCCAGAGGTCACCTTCCACACACCACCTGCCCCAGGTAGGCTCCAGGCACTGATGTCTCACAAACGCACTGAGGATGATGTCGTATTCATGTTTAGGGGTGGAACTCGTGATGGGCAGGGAGAGAGGTGGGCCTGGGCCATATTCTGAAACACGGCACTACTAGAATAGCAACTCATAAAAAAAAAAAATGCTTGGCAATCATGTAACAATGCTTTAACACCATTTCTGTGTTGCAGGAACTGGGAAAAACAAGTATACTGGGCTCTATAGCCGGCGTAGATCTACTAGGCTGTGAAAGAAGATTACAAATAGACAGATGCTCCACTGTTCAAAGTGAACTGTGGGATAAAATACAGGGGATGGTTATGAAATTGCCGTGTGACTATCACTTCTGGATTGCAGAAATCACAGCCTTTAGAATGCTTTGTTTCTTTTAGACTGACTGAAGTGCAGCAGAGTCCCAGAGCAACAGTATATCTGCTTACGACTTTCAGTGTTTTTCAGCCTCTGGTGGTTAAATGCTCTGATTTTAACTGTCATATACTGTCTGTAAAGCACTAGATCTCTTTAATTCCTCAAGTCCATTGAATTGGACGGTCCCCACTAGAGGTCGACCGATTTCAAGTTTTCATAACAATCGGAAATGGGTATTTTTGGGCTCCGATTATTTATTTTTTATACCTTTTTTTTTATTTAACTAGGCAAGTCAGTTAAGAACACATCCCTCGCTTTTAGATTTGGAGTAGTTATTCCCCTTGCGCTGTAAGGAGCGATGGGTAACGATGCTTCGAGTGTGGCTGTTGTCGATGTGTTCCTGGTTCGGGGCGAGGAGGGGGACGGAAGCTATACTGTTACACTGGCAATATTATAGTGCCTATAAGAACATCCAATAGTCAAAGGTATATGAAATACAAATGGTATAGAGAGAAATAGTCCTATAAATACTATATTAACTACAACCTAAAACCTCTTACCTTGGAATATTGAAGTCTCATGTTAAAAGGAACCACCAACTTTCATATGTTCTCATGTTCTGAGCAAGGAACTTAAACGTTAGCTTTTTTACATGGCACACATTTTTACATTGCATTATTTAAACCAAATTGAACACGTTTCATTATTTGAGGCTAAATTGATTTTGATGTTTTATATTAAGTTGAAATAAGTGTTAATTCAGTATTGTTGTAATTGTCATTATTACAAATAAAAAATCAGCCGATTTTTAATCTGTATCTGCTTTTTTGGTCCTCCAATAATCGGTATCGGCATAATCGGTCGACCTCTAGTCCCCACCCTCTCGTCCGAACTTCCATGTGTGTGTACAATTGCTGATCCATTCGGATTTTGTTTATCCTCCGTTGCCTTATTAGTCTGCAGTAAACTATGGCTGAGAGCTGGGTCCACTGTGGATTGAAGCCCAGTGATAGGACTGGGAACCCACATTCCTGTGTGGGGATTTTTCGCAGTGGGGTGCGCAGTGTGTTAGTAATGAGGTGGAATTCTGGGTCAATGCAGGCTTCAGACAGACCAGACATAACAGTAGCTGCAACACGCCTCACAAGTCAGTGTAGGCATACTGCATACTTATCATTACTGTACGACAATACATTTGTCTTATTTTTTTAATGAAGGTTATCTTTAAGATCACTCAAGTTTGTGTCGTTCATGCAACAAGTGGTAAATGGCTAGTATTTTTGTGAATAAATATAAATTAAATGCTTTACCATGGCGACAGAATGCAATGGCTCATTGCACAGGAATAACTATTTTAGTTGGTAAGTGAATAGTAATTATGGCCTTTGGCCTTGTAACTATTTTGAGACTTGAGCCGCAGCAGATGTGGCTTAGAAAATCATTTAAAATAACCTTACATGAGAAATAAAGCATGGTTTGTCTTGTAAATGGATACATTTGGAAATTCTGTCAATTCCTTCACTTTTTTTAAAGATCTTTACAATGGCGCCCTCATGTGACACTTTATGAAAGCCCACCTTCTCGCTGGCATCCTGAGACGATGATCAAACAGGACATTCTATCTGCGTCTGACTGTTCCTTTTGTGTTGCTCTTTTCCCGTAGCATTTGGCTTCCTATTCAACGACAATTGCGGCTTCAGCTCGGAGCGGCTGGCGTTGAGCAGGCGCCGTGACTCTGTGGAGAGCATGGCCGGCATGGCCTTCCTGCTGGCTGCTGAGCGTGTGCAGACAGGCAGCTACATGGGCCTGGACTACATCATCGGCGACACGGGCATCTCTCAGGGCAGACACTACTGGGCCTTCCGCGTGGAGCCCCACTCCTACCTGGTTAAGGTGGGCGTGGCCTCTGATTCCAAACTGCTGGAGTGGTTCCACAACCCCCGAGACACTAGTAGCCCCAGGTAAACTCTGCCGCCTCAGACTAACTCTATCACTCACTAAGGATTAGGTCTGAGTCACAAAGAAGTCTGCGACGTAAGAAGCATTAACTTGTAAACCAGGGGTGTCACTCTTTCCATGGAGGGCCTAGTGTCTGCTGGTTTTTCTTTTCAGATAGCCCTAGACAGCCAAGTGAGGAGTAGCTTACTAATTAGTAACCTTAATTCATCAATCAAGTACAAGGGATGAGCGAAACCCTACAGACACTCAGCCCTCCGTGGAATGAGTTTGACACGTGCTGTCGAGGGCTTAATTCACAGAAAAGGCCTTAGTTTTTCAACAATTCTTTCAAATATGTTTCTGCTATTACTTACTGTGGTTTTACTGTTATGTATATTTGAACAGGCTTCCAGGTAACAATCAGTGTGACAGTTATTGAATGGGCTGCAGTAGGCTGACTGTTGCCTGTCTCACACCTCCAGGTACGACCACGACAGTGGGCATGACAGTGGCAGCGAGGACACGTGCTATGATCTGTCCCAGCCCTTCACTCTGCTCACTGTGGGCATGGGCAAAATGTTCCTCCCCAAAGCTTCCATCTCTGCCGGCAGCGACCACGGTGACCACAGCAACCGGGTGCTTCCTATGCCACAGCGTATCGGCGTGTGCCTAGACTACGATGCGGGCCGGGTCTACTTCTATGATGCAGACACCATGAGGTGCCTTTACGAGCGGCAGGTGGACTGCTCCGGTACCATGTACCCTGCCTTTGGCCTCATGGGTAGTGGCAAGGTTCATCTAGAGGAGTTCATCACAGAAAAGCGTCTGTCGTATATGTGAGATGCTGGGCCTTCCACACACACGGGTCTCTCCCGCTCAACACTTGCCTTTGCGTTCATGTTGGTCTCTGCTTTCAGTCAGGTATGTTTGTAATGATTTTGTTTTTGTCTGCAGTATTTCAGCTGACTATTATTAATCCAGGTCTTTGTTTTTTTAATGAACACCTATTTATGAATCACTACTAAGTCCAGTAAAACGTAGCCAAGAGAAACCTGAAGAGCCTTGCAGCTACGTCTATGCCTCTGTGCCTTTCACAATAAATAGATAATCTAACAAATTATATGATTTGTTTAACCGTGCACAAAAGCAAGGCTAGTCATCACTTACAAGGGTGAGTGTGTGTGTAGGTCACAAGGACCCCCTCGGTTGAGAAACATCCCTACCAAAAATGTGTAATACAAATCATACCTAATCAATGTCCTTAGTCAAGAGTCTCAACACCAGTTTGTTACACTGCATTTGATTTGGACACATGCTCAAAAAATTTGCACTTTTTATTTTTAAAGACTAGCACACTTTCTTGCACATAATGTCACTACCTAACCACTCTGAACACTATTTCAATGCAGAACACATTTATCTGAATTGTAACACTAAACATCCACGTTCAGGGTGTAATTCTAACGAGGTCTGTGTGTGCTACTCAGACGTAAATCGTGCTTTGCTGTCAGTGGGAGACTTGTTGTCACGTGCGGATCTCGACTTAAAATTACACTCACGGAGATTAGTTGTTGATCACTAAATTATCACGTTAATGAATTTACCTTGCACTACTGCCTCGGATGCAGTTCAATAGCAGTGAATGTTTTCTGTTTAGCACTGGGAATTCTGTTTAGCACTGGGAATGTGAAACTTCAAACACTACAGGTTCTCACTACACAAACTGTCCCACGGAACTCTACTACGATGCGACTTCTTCCTGACACATGTCATGTTAGTGTACAGAACTTAGACATTTGTTACGCACTTGACGATTGGCTCTTGAGTATCAGCTAGGACAACAAGGTTTTAGGGCATACCATGGGTCTGTTCAGCCGTGTGCAGCGTTTCAGAACCTTCCGATTTGGAAATATATTGTGTAAACTGATCAGATGCTTTGTCCTCTAGAAAAGGGAGTAATTTTGTCTCTATACATTTTCTATTTCTGAATAGTTACCCCTGCTGAACAGTGCCCCGGTCCCCTCTGGCTTCCTTACATGGGTTTTTGGACTATCTGTACATATGTTTTGTTTTCTTGAGGGTAAGGATAATCTGTTTTTCTCAGGTTTGTGGCCCATCAGCCCTGGAAAACTATACCTTTCTCCTCAACAGAATTGTAATTTTCTTTGCGGCTTCCATAAATACATTAGTAATTTACTGTACCCTAATCTCAGCCTTTTAAGATTGTTCATATATCCAATAGTAAACTGAAATTAACTATTTTAAATGTTTACATCAATGTACATATCTAGTGGCATTATTTTTTGGGGGGTAAAATAAGTCATAGATCTGCGATTTGTTTTCTTTGAGTTTGTATGTGCTGTGAAGTTTCTCAGCTTTATCAAACTTGAGCAATTTGGGAAATTGGTGGAAAATTGTAGTTGGAACTAGATCATGTCTGACTGAATTTGTCAAGGGAGCATTTTAAATCTGGACGCCTTTTCTGTGATGTTTTAGGTCCGTTTGAGTGTTGCGTATCCTAGAATTTGCTGCGTTTAATTGTTTTGCTTATCTGAATCATGTACATTTTATTTTGAGGAACAACAATCTGTAGTCTTAATTTTAAATCCTAGCTGCTTCAGAATTGGTGCGCATAATTCTCTACCATTCCTTTTTAGGACACAACACTTCTACCTGTTCCTTTTTTAAATGACTGTTGAAACACCTTTTAAAAAGTCTATGCACTTAATTAACAGGTTCGGGATTGTGTTTATCACAGAATGTATTATTTACAGAACAAATTGAATGTCTCGTAGGTGCGTTTTTTGTTAATTTGCTTATCTTGGGTCAAGTCACTAGTGGCCACAGGAGTTGTCTTTCACAGTAGATATTTGCTATAGTGCTCGTCTTATTCTAGCTACTGTACATATCCACTGCTGATTGTAGAAAAAGGGAATCCTATGGTTTTCAGTAGTAAGTTAAACCAAATGTTCTGCAGACAGACACTCAGTCTAATGGTTCAAGCTAGCACTTTAAACTGTAGCATGTATGCCTCGGCTGTGCAGGTCTGTGTGAATTGTTGTGCAATATTACGTACACTGCAGGGAATAGACCTGTTGTATTCTCCTATTGTAAGTAATGTGATGTTCGCTTTCTGTGAGTGATGCTTTGATGTACATTAAGCGTTATCTGTCATCATTCTTAACGTAGTATTTTATTTGCTGTTTGGGAATTTGTATGAAATAAACAAGTGTTTTAAACCAGTTGTGTGTGTGTGGCTAATTTTGTGTTCACTTTGAGTAATGTTTTATAAACGGTATGTGTATCATCCGTCACCCTCCTGGGAAATTTGTTCTCTAGCTATAGAGCATTCTGAGAGCAGTGCAAGGAAAATGTATGAAATGCACACATACTGACCTTTCTCTCACTCAGACCCTTATCTACCCATCCTCATTAGACAGCATGTGATGCTACTGCCTCTGCAGATAAAGTAAGCTTATCTACCCTTGCAAAAGTTATACAGGTCATCTACACAATTACTTCTGAGGCAGGAATTCTGTAGGATTTATGAAATCCTGAAGGGGCAAGTTGACTTTGACTCATGCAGGAATCGGTTGTATCGTACAGGAATTTTCAAAGATCCTCCACATCAGGTAAAACATAAATATATTCCTACAGGGTCAGCTAAAATTCTTGCAGGAGTCCTGTAGGGGCAGAACCTGCAGGATTTGTTACTCATGCAGAACATGCTATTTCTACAGGAAAGTGACAATGAATACTGTGGGGATTTTCCTACAGGAGCAAATATCCTACATGATTCCTGCAGAAAGAAATGTAGTAGATTTCATAGTCACAAATATCCTAAAGGTCCTGCAAGATTTTTCCTGTACAAATGTTCCTGTAGAATTTTTTTTTTTTTTGTGCTATTGTGCAACTTGATCTGTTACATGTTTAACAGTGTTTTGACTAGTGTTGTAGTTGGAAACTAATTGGTACCAGAAGACTACAGCAGTGGACCCATTTCCTCAGACGGGGGGAGGACCGACAGTTTTAACCCTTCATCTCTGTAAGGCTGGGTTGCCTTGGTGAGGGGGCCTGATGTTGAAAGACCCAAAACCGCCAATTACCCCAGGTTACATCACTGTCCAAGAGCTCTGTGAGACGTATTTAGCCAATCAATGAGGATTTAGATTTTAATGGTAGCAACAAATCAATACAGAAAATAAATTATGCAATCATACTGTGTGTGTTATATAAAGATGCTTTTATCATTTGGTTTCCTGACTGGACTACAGGGTGACTGAAATACGGCTCACCTGTAATTAAGATACTAATTAAGAAAAGATGGTATAAAATAGTGAAAAAAATTGATTATGGACACATTTCTCCATATAAATCACTTCAACTGTTTATTCTTGCATGTTGATATTTTCTCAAGCGGAAATTCACTATTACAAAGTAATGCTTAATTTTTTTTTTTTAAACAATTATATTTTTGTTAGTGGCCATACTGTTGCTTGACAATAAGCTCAGCATTATCCATAACTCAATGGCATCCTCAGGCCAGCAATTGAATCAGAAGCACCACCAGCTTCATGAAGATGCGGCTCACTCTTCAGGGAAGGTGTGAGGTGTACGTCACCCACGCTCATGGTCTGTGTAATACGGAAGAGAGGATGAGAGACATTCCACGTCATTGAGGTGCACTTGTGCGATATATATATATATATATTAATAGTTTTGCTATTTCCGTAAGATTTTCATGCGTTTGCACACCATGGTTAAGTTAATATTGAATCATTAGAGATTTAATTATATTCAGACCAGCTTCGTCTTACACTGAAAGGAGCGGCCTGGACATTGGAATTCAGCTGAAGGTAAAACATTAGCTAGTTTAGCTTGTTAAGTTAGCCGCATCTTTTTCGCCGGGTCTCGAGGGCTCACATGCACCTTGCTTGTCAACTAAAAACAGCTCGGTGATAACTAGATTTGAGTCGTCGTCTGCAACTTTGGTATCATGGCTGTATTTGGTTTGAATTACTTGCCTGGTCCATGGCTTTCCAGTTGAATGTGTCCTCACCAAGAATAACATTGAGATTATGTTTGGGCACGTACAGCTTCAAAATTGTTGACGTTTGACAGATCCAGCTGCTATCCTGCGTGCAGAGATTGAAGCTAGCTAACGTTAGCTAGCGACAATAGGCGACATTTTAATAGCTGAAGTTAATCAAGATTTACATCTAGTTAGGTATCAATATACCCATATTAACATTTTTAATAGCAATCTAACAGCACCTAACGTTAGCTAGTTCGTTTCCGGCATTATATACACCAGTGCAACAACTGTCAAGTGTTTTCAACAGGGAATTAGCTAGCTAACTAGTTGTCATAGCTACTAACGTTACAGTACTGCTCCGTGTCCTTTATGGAAGGGGTTTTGTGCGGCGTGATTTATTACATTATAGTTACCTAGTTACTACCTAGTTACTGCATTGCATTCAACTGAAGACCTAACTAGTCTTGTTAGGATAGGATGAGATTAAGTGTTATGTGCTTTGTATATGCCTTGAATTGAAATAGGTAAAAATGTCTCGTCTTTGGAGTCATATAGCCGCTAATGGTCATTGTGTTTAGTGAGATGATGCATAGCTAGGTAATTCATTACATGAAGACAATAGCAGTACAGTATCTGGTTGAGTTTGTTGTTGTTACATGTAAGCTGTTGTCATTCAGGAAACACCCATCAGTCACGTTCTATTATACACCTTGTTTCTGCCATTAATGTTAAAAGAGGGGAGAAATATGTAGGTGTAGGTCTATGAATAATGAGCTGTGGGAAGACCTTACATAACTTGACTAGTTGAGACATGGGCAATACACCATAGCAGCATATCAAGCCATCACAAACCTTATCTTATCTTATAAGATCTTAAAAAGGGCACATTGTCTGGATACAGACTTGGTCTGAATGGAATGACTATGGCTTCTGAAAAAGGGAATAGTGCCATTTGGGATGCAAGTCTATGGCGTGTTTGTGCTGGTTGCATTTTCAGAACAGCAATTCCAATTTTCAAGACCTCTTTGTCAACATCAATCATGAGAAAAGAAAACAACAGGTAGTGGATACTTGGCCATTCACCAGCAATGTCAAGCATATGTATGACCAGTGTATTAAGTGCTTGATTTATTAACAATGTTTGCCACTCAGTGAATTACACGAGGTCTTATGATTGAAGGCTTATATTTAGCCTAGGTATAATTTGACGATCCCTGAATTAATCATATTATTCCCTACTGTTTTAAATGCAGTGTTTTGACCTTTAAATTGGGCAACAAAGCTTATTTGGAGAAAAAGTTTAATATATATATATATTTTTAAGATATCGTAAATCGGCCATAAATTTGAAACATTTTTTAGATGATTTTGCCCAGCCCTACCTACAGCTGCAAATATTGAGGGAGTTTATTATAATTCTTACCCTATAATAATGTACTAAATCACAGATTTGGCACATCATTACACATGTTATACACATTATGAAATACACTGAGTGCTCTTTCCATGACTGACTGACAAGGTGAAAGCTATGATCCCTTATTGATGTCACCTGTTAAATCCACTTCAATCAGTGTAGGCTAGATGAAGGGGAGGAGACATGTTAAATAAGGATTTTTAAGCATTGAGACAATTGAGACATGGATTGTGAATGTGTTCCAGAGAGTGAATGGGCAAGACAAAATATTGAAGTGCCTTTGAACAGGGTTTGGTAGTAGGTGCCAGGCGCACCTGTTTGAGGTTGTAAAGAACTGCAACACTGCTGGGTTGTAAAAATAGTAATCAATTGATTGAACATGAAATGTATTTCAATATGATTGAAATAGGCCTATAGCCATCTGTTGATATTTTAATGCAGCCAGTTCACTTGATGAATCTTTTTAAAAAGCTGGGGTCACCAGTAGTGAGAGTACGTGGTGCAGACACAGATCCTGTCCACATCACATGGTAGGAGCAGTCTGCCAGGTAGGATGCAATCCAAGAGTGGAGGGGACTCAGGCCATTTTAAAGTCAGAGGGGATGCAGCCAGCGGTCAGGGATGAGTTGATGAGGGAAGTGAGGAATGGGAGAAGGTCTCCAGAGATGGAGGGGATGTGGTTGAGCAGGCAGGTTGTCAGGTGGCCGGACCTCACTAGTTGCGTGATTTCATTTGGAGAGAGAGGGGAGAAAGAGGTCAAGGCTTAGGGTAGTTCTGTGTGAGTAGGACTCAGTAGACTCAATAGGCTGAGTGAATGAGGCGCAAAGTACAAAGTAATGAGGAGCATCAGTGCCTTCGCAAAGTATTCAGACCCTTTGACTTTTTTCACATTTTGTTGCATTACAGCCTTATTATAAAATTGATTACATAGTTTTTTCCCTCAATCTACACACAATACCACATAATGACAAAGCAAAAACAGGTTTTTTAAATTTTTGCTAACTTATGGGAAAAAATATATATATCACATTTACATAAGTATTCAGACCCTTTACTCAGTACTTTGTTGAAGCACCTTTGGTAGCGATTACAGCAATGAGCATTATTGGGGATGACGCTACAAGCTTGCCACACCTGTATTTGGATAGTTTCTCCCTTCTCTGCAGATCCTCTCAAGCTCTGTCAGGTTGGATGGGGAGCGTTGCTGCACAGCTATTTTCCGGTCTCTCCAGAGATGTAGGATCGATCGGGTTCAAGTCCGGGCTCTTGCTGGGCCACTCAAGGACATTCAGAGACTTGTCCGAAGCTATTCCTGCGTTGTCTTGACTGTGTGCTTAGGGTCGTTGTCCTGTTGGAAGGTGAACTTTCGCCCAAATCTGAGGTGCTGAGCGCTCTGGAGCAGGTTTTCATTATGGATTTCTCTGTACTTTTCTCCATTCATCTTTGCCTTGATCCTGACTAGTCTCCCAGTCCCTGCTGCTGAAAAACATCCCCACGGCATGATGCTGCCACCACCGTGCTTCACCGTAGGGATGGTGCCATGTTTCCTCCAGATTTGATACTTGGCATTCAGGCCAAGGAGTTCAACCTTGGTTTCATCAGACCAGAGAATCTTGTTTCTCATGGTCAGAGAGTCTTGGTGGAGTGCTGCAGAGATAGTTGTCCTTCTGGAAATTTCTCCCATCTCCATAGAGGAACTCTAGAGGTCTGTCAGAGTGACCATTGGGTTCTTGGTCACCCCCACTGACCAAGGCCCTTCTCCTCCGATTGCACAGTTTTCCCGGGTGGCCAGGTCTAGTAAGAGTCTTGGTGGTTCAAAACTTCTTCCATTTAAGAATGATGGAGGCCACTGTGTTCTTGGGTACCTTCAATGCTGCAGAAATGGTCTGGTACCCATCCCCAGATCTGTGCCTGGATACAATCCTGTCTCGGAGCTCTACGGACAATTCCTTCCACCTCATGGCTTAGTTTTTGCTCTGACATGCACTGTCAACTGTGGGACCTTACATAGAGAGATGTGTGTCTTTCGAAATCATGTCCAATCAATTTAATTTTCCACAGGTGGACTCCAATCAAGTTGTAGAAACATCTCAAGGATGATGAATGGAAACAGGATGCACCTCATCTTAATTTCAAGTCTCATAGCAAATGGTCTGAATACATATGTAAATAAGGTATCTGTTTTTATTTTTAATACATTTACAAAACAATTCTAAACCTGTTTTCGCTTTGTCATTATGGAGTATTGTGTGTAGATTGCTGAGGATGTTTTTTGATTTAAGCAATTTTTGAATAAGGCTGTAACGTAAAACAAAAATGCAGAAAAAGTGAAGGGGTCAGAATACTTTCCGAATGCACTGTAGACTAACTCTTTGACTCTCTAACTGCTCTTGAATCGGCATGTTACACTTTGATGTCATAATGCTTTGCAATGATGAGCAGATTCGCCTTCGTACATTTATCTAGCATCTCCCATATAGTGTTTTCCACAAATGCTTCCAACTTAAAGTCCATGTTTTTTAAAATTAGATATAATTTTTTTTTAAAGGAACCTGTTGACTAGCTAGGTCTTTTTAATTTCTAAATTTGCACTAAGAGTGGCATAATCAAGTTAACAGTGGTCATGGGTCCTTTAGATAGATAGAAATGCCACACTAGTCTAACTGTGTGAAAACAAACCAGAGTACAGTATCTCTGGTTTAGGCTATTATCTCTGTGGGACTTTGAGGTAGATTTAGTTACAGATAAGGAAGTTTGCTGGAATGTCAAACTTTGATTATAAAGTTTGATAATACCCTCCTAGGACATTTCTAACCTGGATATGCAACACATTCTATTTGAACAGGCCTAGATATTAAAGGGAGTTATTATTTATGTATTAAGTAGCCTATAGGGTAATTGATTTATGTTGTGTGAACCATGTCTATGATTTAGGGTATTGTCTTCACAAAACTGCCTACTGGTCGAACTGGATTTTTCTCTGTCCTATTGATTGAAAGATATGTTAAAGTGAATGGAAACATTCCTTACTTGAAGGCCCATGGGTAAAACAACTTATTACCGCATAGGCTTAGTCCAGCCTATAGCCTAACCTATAACCGAGCTTATTCCAATTCATTTATAGCCTACTTGAAATGATAGGTTCACAGAACATTTTTGTTTTTGATGGGACAATTTAAAAAAAAATCAACCTGAAGCCCTTTTAATGTGTCTCACTCTCTGACTGTGATGGGATGTCTGTTTTGCAGAGTGACTGACTGCTGCTTAACCTTGATGGGCGAATCAGGGTCGTGCCGCTCCACGCTCGTCTCCAGGCTGCCCATCTTCAGGAGGAGCTTGAGTAAGAGGCAGGACTCGTTGCCCTCCTCCCCGTCCTCAGGCGGCGTGGGCAATGGCGTCCACACCTCGTCCCCCTCCAGCACCAACTCTAGCAACAGCAGCACGGGCAAACGTCGCAGCCTGTTCCGCACGCCCTCCATCCGCTTCAGCAGCAAGAGGAACAGCGAACCACCACGCATCCAGACCCCTCCGCTAGATCTAGCCCAGGACTCTAACGGCAGCCAGGCCAACCCTCAGATGGGCTTTCACGATGGCGCTGGGCCTCCACGGGCCAAGACGCGGCACTCATTTGGCTTCGGTGGCCACCGGCAGAAGAAGATCACCCGCTCGCAGACGGAGGACTTTGAAAAGGTGTCTTCCACGGCCAATAGGAATGTGTTCATCAAATGCATCAGCTCAGCTACCAATGAGGGAGACGACTCTGGGTTTCTGGAAGACTACAGCGGCGGCAGCAAACGCTCATCCAGGCAGAAGAAACAGCTGCTGCCCAAGTCATTCTCTGCACACCACCGCTTCTCCAAGAACTCTGAGCAGTGCAAGCCCCCAGAGGTGAGCATAGAGCCCCCAACGTCCGGGGGTACCCTGGGCTCGTGGCCAGGCGAGCTGCTGGGGGAGAGCTCCCTGCAGTCGCCCATGCTGTCTGAGGACCACACCACAGCCCTCACTCCCTCCGAGTTTAATGTCCCCATCACAGAGGACACTGTGTCCGAGGTGGATGCGCTACCCGCACCCAGCCCAGCCGACCCGCCAGACAGCAACTTCAGCCATGTCGTCTCTACATCCCAAGTGCTCTTCACGCCTGCCCAAGCTGCCACAGACAAGCCCCTCCTGCCAGACACCAGCACAGCCAACACCACGGAGTGTGAGACTGCAATTCCTGTCACAGGGCCAGCAACAGCTGCAACAACACCAATGCCACCGCAACAACAACAATCACAGGAATATAAGGAAGAGGGGGAAGAGGAGAAGGAGGATGTGCCGGTGGTGGAGGAAGAGGTGAGACCAGAGCAGACGGAGACTAGTGAGAGCGAGGCAGGCCCAGTGCGTAGTAAAGGCTACCATTCCAATCCAGAGCAGTCTGAGAGGAGGTCCAGGAACTCTGTACTCATCCAGGAACCAGGGAAGGGAGTGTGCTGCGGTAGACATGAACTCAGATCATGCCACCTGAGGAAACCCCACACAGGTAAGAACTAAAGACGTTTATGTATCCACATGTGCAGTACTGATCTACCTCTATGTGATTGTCATTGATAATGCAGAGAGGAGGGGCATTGCTCTATGTAAATCCTTGACCAAGTATATTTGGCCAAAATGTTTGCACGTTTGCGTTTCGATCGCCAACATTTTCTATTTAAAGTTCACACTGATTACACATGTAGAAGGCAGACGAATAGACCTAGTCTGAAAGGAAGGCTATGCTTTATGTACTCTTTGTTGGATGATGCAGAAATCAGGAAGTACCAGAGTCAGATTTACATGGCTGATTGGGCAGCACTATTTTAGTTCCATGTACAGTGGGAACTATTTCCTCATAAAGGTATTAACCAATGGACAGCGGTTTCCTTAGACAATGTCGGCTCTATTCATTGAGATTCCAACATTATATCGCTCCCTTTATGGCATCAGTGAGCACACAGAAGTTGTCCATTTTGTTCTACTACTACTTCTATGAGTTGGTAAACAAACTGAAAGAGTGCACACTGCCACCTGGAGGGTATTGTCTGAACAGGAATGAAGCCAAGGTTTCCTATTTACTGCCACCTGGATGGTATTGTCTGAACAAAAATGAAGCCAAGGTTGCCTATTTACTGCCACCTGGATGGTATTGTCTGAACAGGAATGAAGCCAAGGTTTCCTATTTACTGCCACCTGGATGGTATTGTCTGAACAAAAATGAAGCCAAGGTTGCCTATTTACTGCCACCTGGATGGTATTGTCTGAACAGGAATGAAGCCAAGGTTGCCTATTTACTGCCACCTGGATGGTATTGTCTGAACAGGAATGAAGCCAAGGTTGCCTATTTACTGCCACCTGGATGGTATTGTCTGAACAGGAATGAAGCCAAGGTTTCCTATTTACTGCCACCTGGATGGTATTGTAGTCACAGTGATGCCGAAACGTTGGTGTTTTACCCTATAAATGTGTGACTCTTTATTTTTAATGAACAGGTATAAAGCCAAGGTTGGGGATTTACTACCAGCTGCAGTTATGGAATGTTTGCAAAACAGTCCTGTTCCTGGAGAGCTACCCTCCTGTAGGTTTTAGCTCCAACCCCGATTCAGCTTATCAACCAGCTAATCATTAGAATCAGGGTTGCTAGATTAGGGTTGGAGTGAAAACCTACAGGACTGTAGCTCTGTAGAAGCAGGTTTGAAGAGCCCTGCTCTAGTCACACGTGGATAACAGCTACTGGGATAATTGCTAGACTTTGGCTATGTTTTTCTGAAACAGCCCACTAAACTTGAGTTCCCCTGCCAAACTTGAACAGTGCTTTGAATATGATTATGTCTGAATAGTTTTCCCTGAGACAACTGTGTGTTAATAGCATTAGTTAGCCTACTGGTTGTGGGCGGTGTTAGGCAATCCATAATGATAACACATCCCTTTTGTTGTTCATTTTTTATGTAAAGCCTATTTCTTGGGCTATTTTGCAATGTTTCCAACTAAGCTGCACTCAGCCCCCGGGACTGCTGTGCAGAAGAAATATCACCCTGCTCAGAGAAGCACAAGATTGAACTTCACTCAATGTTCTAGAGTTTTCCCCTTTAGTTAACACTATCAATGTTCTAAAGTTTTCCTCTTTAGTTAACACTATCAACGTTCTAGAGTTTTCCCCTTTAGTTAACACTATCAACGTTCTAGAGTTTTCCCCTTTAGTTAACACTATCAACATTCTAGAGTTTTCCCCGTTAGTTAACACTATCAACGTTCTAGAGTTTTCCCCTTTAGTTAACACTATCAACATTCTAGAGTTTTCCCCGTTAGTTAACACTATCAACGTTCTAAAGTTTTCCCCTTTAGTTAACACTATCAACATTCTAGAGTTTTCCCCGTTAGTTAACACTATCAACGTTCTAGAGTTTTCCCCTTTAGTTAACACTATCAACGTTCTAGAATTTTCCCCTTTAGTTAACACTATCAACGTTTCCCTATACTGTGGGAATTGTGATCGAATCAACACAATATTCAACCTTTTCAGTGCAACATACTGAAATAAAACAAACAATATTTTCTTGTAGGCAGAGTTCATTGAAGTATGATCATATTCCACTGACAGGCACGACTCAGGCCCATACTCTACACAGACCGGTGTGCCATAACCAGAGTTATGGGAGCCCTATATGCAAATAGACCATTTTCATATATGGATCTGTGCCGTTCACTTTGAACTGAACTGTGTTTACAGCATGAGTGGTCGTGAGTAGATGCGCTTGTTTTGAGATCAAAGCAAGAGCTGTATGTAGCCACGTGTGTACATTTGTTCATAGAAGTGAGTTATTAGCCCAGTTATAGCTAATTTCTATTCAGCAATGGGGGAGTGGTTGTTTCGTACAAGAGCACAAAATGTGCATTTCTAGCCCTCTTTGAAAAGCAAGTCAGGTAAAGAGCTTTTTTTCTGTCTTAAAAGGGGCAGTGTTGTATTTTGAGACAGGCTTGAATAAGCTAAGTAGCCAATAGACCCCTTTCTGCATTTGCAAATATTGCCGCACGAGGGCGATGCACCCAAGTTGGTGGCAGAACATGGGGGATTTCTTATAGAACAGCAGCAAAAAAAAAAAGCCTCTATTTACATGTTGCGTTTGAGTGCATTTCATACTACTTTTGGATTATAATTGGATTTTAAGGCTTGTATGAATGTCCTGCTTAATATGTCTGTCATCAATGCAAATCAACTGCATTATACTTAAAAAAAATAAAAACACTTCAACCTGTAAAATAGCTCTTTGGCTAGCTTTTGCTACATGTAACGTAGATGCAGGGAGTCAGGAAGCAAGTGCAGTTAGTGAGTTTAATGCCAAAGAATGATACAAAACAAGAAAAGTGTCTGAACATGGATACAGAAACAATATTGCCTGGTGGGTTATAACAACAGAGTGCCCTATGAAGGGGAAGTAATCAAGGAGGTGATGAAGTCCAGGGGTGCGTAATGAAGGTTACCAAGTGGGCGTGAGGATGGGTTGACAGGACCGGTGGTTAGGAGACTGGCCACATTGAGCACCGGAGAGGGGGAGCGGGAGTGGGCGTGACACTACAGCCTATGTCAATGAGCATTAGCATTCTAGCTAACAACTGCTGCACCCAAAATAGTTATTTTGCAAAGATCACAACCAATATAATCTTAGCGACTATTCAAGCATAAGTAAAAAAAATAAAAAATGTATGCGTATGAGAACTTAAAACAGTTATTTTATCCAGGCTGTATCACATCCGGCTGTGATTGGGAGTCCCATAGGGCGGCGCACAATTGGCCCAGTGTCATGCGGGTTTGGCCGGGGTAGGCCGTCATTTGGCCGGGGTAGGCCGTCATTTGGCCGGGGTAGGCCGTCATTTGGCCGGGGTAGGCCGTCATTTGGCCGGGGTAGGCCGTCATTTGGCCGGGGTAGGCCGTCATTTGGCCGGGGTAGGCCGTCATTGTAAAAACCTTTTTTTAAACTGTATTTATTATTATTTTCTCCCCAATTCTGTGGTATTTAATTGGTAGTTGTCCCATCGCTGCAACTCCTTACGGACTCGGGAGAGGCAAAGGTCGAGAGCTGCGCGTCCTCTGAAACACGAACCAGCCAAGCTGCTCTGCTTCCTGACACAATGCCCGCTTAACCCGGAAGCCAGCCGCACCAATGTGTCAGAGGAAACACTGTGCACCTGGCAACCGTGTCAGCGTGCATGAGCCCACCCACCACAGGTGTCACTAGAGCGCGATGGGACAAGGACATCCCTGCCGGCCAAACCCTCCCCTATCCCGGACGACGCTGGGCCAATTGTGCGCAAATAGCAATTCCATCACTACATTGAAAAAAATACCTTTACGTTAGTGTAAGATGACCCAAAATCATCTGGCTCCTTGAAATCAGTGAAGCTGTTGTTGCAAAGCACTGGATCGCTTCCAGGCTTGCAATAGCCAATCAATTGTTTTTAAGTTTTTAAGTTTTTCCCCAACGTGTAGGATAGTTTTTGTTTTTGTGTTTGTCAGTCGAATAGGACCGTCTGTTCACTTGTCTTATTGCCTCTGTTTTGCAGAGGTCTCCACATCAGTCTCTTCTGTTTTTTTGTCTTATGCTCTGCCTCTCCAGTGTCCATGTGCAGCAGCGGCGCCAGTCCCTACCATGAAGTGATACGCATGGAGCGCCGGCTCCGCTCCTCCTCGGAAGGGGCTGGTGTGCCGCGGCGGCTCCACCTCAACCTCAAAGAGCCCCACAGCGCCACCGAGGGTAACGTCCTGCTCAGAAAGAGGAACAACTCATCCTCCTCCAAGCTGGGCAGCCTGGTAGGTGTTTACGTCACTACAGTACAGTTACAGTCCAGTACATTAGGGTTACAATTAGGGTTGCAAAACTACCGGTAATATTCCAAAGTAAGCAGAATCTTCTATGGCAATCTATGGTAACTTTGGTTATTTATACTTCAATAACGTAATGTTAAAATCAAATTGTATTAGTCACATGCACCGAATGGTGTAGACCTTACAGTGAAATGCATACTTATGAGCCCCTAACCAACAATGAGGTTTAAAAAAAAAAAGATTTATAATAAGAAATAAAAGTAACAAGTAATTAAAGAACAGCAGTAAAATAACAATATCAAGACTATATACAGGGGGGGACCAGTAAAGAGTACATTTTTATCTTCCTCTGACACCGCCTGGTATAGAGGTCCTGGATGGCAGGAAGCTTGGCCCCAGTGACGTACTGGGCCGGACACACTACCCTCTGTAGTGCCTTGCGGTCGGAGGCCGAGCAGTTGCCATACCAGGCAGTGATGCAACCAGTCAGGTTGCTCTCAATGGTGCAGCTGTAGAACCCTTTGAGGATCTGAGGACCCATGCCAAATCTTTTTGGTCTCCTGAGGGGGAATAGGTTTTGTCGTGCCCTCTTCAAGACTGCCTTGATGTGCTTGGACCAATCTAGTTTGTTGGTGATGTGAACACCAAGGTACTGGAAGCTCTCAATCTGCTCCACTACAGCCTCGTCGATGAGAATGGGGGCGTGCTCGGGCCTCTTTTCCTGTAGTCCACAATCATCTCCTTTGTCTTGATCACGTTGAGAGAGAGGTTATTGTCCTGGCACCACATGGCCAGGTCTCTGACCCCCTCCCTATAGGTTGTCTCGTCATTGTCAGTGATCAGGCCTACCACTTTAGTGTCATTGGCACACTTAGTGATGGTGTTGGAGTCGTGCCTGGCCGTGCAGTCATGAGTGAACAGGGAGTACAGGACGGGACTGAGCACACACCCCTGAGGGGCCACTGTGGGCACAGGGACTATGGTGGTCTGCTTAAAACATGTTGGTCTTATAGACTTGGACAGGGAGGGATTGAAAATGTCAGTGAAGACACTTGCCAGTTGGTCAGCGCATGCTCTCAGTATATGTCCTGGTAATCCGTCTGGCCCTGCGGTCATGTGAATGTTGACCTGTTTAAAGGTCTTACTCACAACGGCTGTGGAGAGCGTGATCACACAGTCTTCCGGAAAAGCTGGTGCTCTCATGCATGTTTCAGTGCTATTTGCCTCGAAGCGAGCATAGAAGTAGTTTAGCTCGTCTGGTAGGCTCGTGTCACCGGGCAGCTCTCGGCTGTGCTTCCCTTGTATTCTGTGATAGTTTGCAAGCCCTTCCACAACCGACGAGTGTCAGAGCCGGTGTAGTATGATTCGATCTTAGTCCTGTATTGACACTTTGCCTGTTTGATGGTTCGTCGGAGAGCATAGCGGAATTTCTTATGAGCTTCTGAGTTAGTCCCGCTCCTTGAAAGCGGCAACTCTAGCCTTTAGCTCAGTGCGGATGTTGCCTGTAATCCATGGCTTCTGATTGGGGTATGTTCGTACAGTCACTTTTGATTACGTCATCGATGCACTTGTTGCTGAAGCCAATGACTGATGTGGTATACTCCTCAATGCCATCGGAGGAATCACAGAACATATTCCAGTCTGTGCTAGCAAAACAGTCCTGTAGCTTAGCATCTGCTTCATCTGACCACTTATTTATTGATCAAGTCACTGGTGCTTCCTGCTTTAATTTTTGCTTGTAAGCAGGAATCAGGAGGATAGAATTGTGGTCAGATTTGCCAAATGGAGGGTGAGGGAGAGCTTTGTATGCTTCTTTGTGTGTGGAGTAAAGGTGGTCCAGAGTTTTTTCTTCTCTGGTTGCACATTTAACATGCTGATGGAAATTTGGTTAGACGGATTTAAGTTTCCCTGCAATCACGTCCCTGGCAAGTCGGGGCGCCGCCTCTGGGTGAGTGTTTTCCTGTTTGCTTATGGCGGAATACAGCTCATTGAGTGCAGTCTTAGTGCCAGCATCAGTCTGTGGTGGTATGTAGACAGCTACGAAAAATACAGATGAAACTCTATAGGTTGATAGTGTGGTCTACAGCTTATCATAAGGTAAGGCTACCTCAGGTAAGCAATAGCTCGAGACTACCTTAGATATCGTACACCAGCTGTTATTTGCAAAAATACATAGTCCGCCGCCCCTTGTCTTACCAGGCGCCACTGTTCTGTCCTGCCGGTACGTATAGCCAGCTCTATGTTGGTAATGTTGTCGTTCAGCCACGACTCCGGGAAGCACAAGATAGTACAGTTTTGAATGTCCCGTTGGTAGTTTAATCTTCCTTGGAGGTGATCGATTTTATTTCCCAAAGATTGTACGTTTGCTAGCAGAAGTCTGCCCGCCCTCTGGCCCCTTTTTCTCTGCCTTCTCTTCACGTAAATGACGGGGATCTTGTTTGACAGCTTCGTCATTAATTTGTCATAAAGAAAAATATATATATATTATTGTATTAGATTATTTTGTTATGTGGCCACACAGAGATAATTAGACACCTGTGATAATCTGAAGTAACAAAAAAGGTCACGAAATGTAATTTTATTAAATTAAAATTAAAAACTTTAAAGTTACTAAAATGTTAGTAGTTTATTTGTAAAAAAAAGTTAACAGTAATATCCCCTCTTTGTAACTGTAGTTACCATAAAATATAGGACAGGTGTTTTGGGTCATTGTCCTGTTGAAAAACAAATGATAGTCTCACTAAGAGCAAACCAGATGGGATGGTGTATCACTGCAGAATGGTGTGGTAGCCATGCTGGTTAAGTGTGCCTGGAATTCTAAATAAATCACAGACAGTGTCACCAGCAAAGCACCATCACACCCCCTCCATGCTTCACGGTGGGAACCACACATGCGGCGATCATCCGTTCACCTACTCTGTGTCTCACAAAAACACGACGGTTGGAACCAAAAATCTAAAATGTGGACTCATCAGACCAAAGGACAGACTTCCACCGGTCTAATGTCCATTGCTCGTGTTTCTTGACCCAAGCAGGTCTCTTCTTCTTATTGGTGTCCTTTATTAGTGGTTTATTTGCAGCAATTTGACCATGAAAGCCTGATTCACACAGTCTCCTCTGAACAGTTGATGTTGAGATGTGTCTGTTACTTGACCTCTGTGAAGCATTTATTTGGGCTGCAATCTGAGTTGCAGTTAATTCTAACGAACTTATCCTCTGCAGCAGAGGTAACTCTGGGTCTTCCTTTCCTTTGGCGGTCCTCATGAGAGCCAGTTTCATCATAGTGCTTGATGGTTTTTGCGACTGCACTCGAAGAAATTTTCCAAGTAGTGATGCACCGATATTACATTTTGGCCGATACCGATATCTGAACACCAGTCTCAACGTCAACAGCGAAGAGGCGACTCTGAGATGCTGGCCTTCTAGGCAGAGTTCCCCTGTCCAGTGTCTGTGTTCTTTTGCTCATCTTAATCTTTTCTTTTTATTGGCCAGTCTGAGATATGGCTTTTTCTTTGCAACTCTGCCTAGAAAGCCAGCATCCCGTGGTCGCCTCTTCACTGTTGACGTTGAGACGGGTGTTTTGCGTGTACTACTTAATGAAGCTGTCAGTTGAGGACTTGTGAGGCATCTGTTTCTCAAACTAGACACTCTAATGTACTTGTCCTCTTGCTCAGTTGTGTGCCGGGGCCTCCCACTCCTCTTTCTATTCTGGTTAGGGCCAGTTTGCGCTGTTCTGTGAAGAGAGTAGTACACAGCATTGTACGAGATCTTCAGTTTCTTGGTAATTTCTCACATGGAATTGCCTTCATTTCTCAGAACAAGAATAGACTGACGAGTTTCAGAAGAAAGTCTTTGTTTTTGGTCATTTTGAGCCTGTAATCGAACCAACATATGCTGATGCTCCAGATACTCAACTCGTCTAAAGAAGGTTAGTTTTATTGCTTCTTTAAAACTTTTTCAGGGTTGGTGTGTCCCCTGCGGGACGGTTGAGTTAACGTAGGCTAATGCGATTGGTATGAGGTTGTAAGTTACAAGAACATTTCCCAGGACATATCTGATATTGTCAGAAAGCTTAAATTCTTGTTTATCTAACAGCACTGTCCAATTTACAATAGCTATTACAGTGAAAGAATACCATTGCTATTGTTTGAGAGTGCACAGTTTTGAACATGAAAAGTTATTAATCAGTACAACAGTTTTCAGCTGTGCTAACATATTTGCAAAAGGGTTTTCTAATGATCAATTAGCCCTTTAAAATGATCAACTTTGATTAGCTCACACAACGTGCCATTGGAACACAGGAGTGATGGTTGCTGATAATGGACCTCTGTACGCCTACGTAGATATTCCATAAAAATCTGCCGTTCCCAGCTACAAGCGTCATTTACAACATTTAACAATGTCTACACTGTATTTCGGATCAATTTGATGTTATTTTAATGGGCAAAAAAATTGCTTTTCTTTCAAAAACAAGGACATTTCTAAGTGACCCCAAACTTTTGAACGGTAGTGTATGTGTATTGAACACTATTCCCGAGGAAAAACAATACTGCGTGGATGTTTTGGAGTCTGATAACTCTGAGGAGGACGTTGGAAAAAATATATTGGGTATTGAGTAGACTGATACCCCATTTCATTGATCCCCAATCCTTAGGTAAAGCTGTACAGTGCAACATGAATGTCAATACACACAATAGGCTGACTGGGGAGGTGATTTCACACAGTCACAGTGCCGCGATAAGAGCTACAACGCTAATATTTGCCTAAACTCTTCAGTTGTGTTCTGTGGGTGTCACCGAGTAGACTGATACCCCATTTCATTGCTTCACATTCCAACCATGTTTAGCATTATCTAGTCTAAATATGGCATGATTCCACCAATTGTAACCTTCTGCATCACTTTCAAAGAGGTACTTTTATTATTAAGGCAAACCGCAAATTCCACTATGGTGCCTAATCCTTATTGTGGCCAACTTCACAACACATAACCCGGTCAGGTTGAGCCTCACTAGCCACATGAAGCTAGCTGGCTGCTTAAAATGTTAGCTTTGGGCAACAGGGTTAAGTGGCTGGCTAGCTGTTTTATTTTCATGAACTGAAGTTAAATTTCAATAGGCGAAGTGTCTACCTGGCTAATACTTACAAGGATTCCTAAATCATTGCTAAGAATAATGAAAATGACTGCAGTTTCTACTGGTTGTTGTTTTCAGGCTGGTTGTAATGGTGCTAGCTAGGTACCAAGCTAATGCTAGCTAGCTACCCATCCCAGAAGTTGCGGTCAAACAAGTAATGCTTTATTACCAACGCGATATTGTAAACACATCGTTCGTGGCCGGTATGTGCCTGTTTGCAGACTTTTTTGTACAGCTTTGACAGTGCTACTGATAGTAGTAGTGGCGCTTGGCTTACACGTGCAAATTCAGAACACACAACATTCTTTAATAGAACTGTGTTATTTGACGTGTCAAATTAAAAGCTTATTTAACACGTCAAATAGTGTTATTGACTTGTATCTTTTTTGACACGCAAAGACCCAAATGGTGTTCCATAGTATGTCGTGAAGCTAATAGCAGTGATGTCATTACTGTGTAACTCCGGTAGGGCAACATCTGAAAAATAGCGCACTTGTGGACCGGTGCTCGACCAGTCGCAAAAGCCAACATCACCCACGACGGAGAACGGTTGATTGTCAAGGGCAATGAATTCCATTATCTTGGCATTAATGGACTCACACCAGCCTGCTGCAATTCCTGAGCAAGCTCTGTACTGGTGGTGCCCCGATCCCGCGGCTGAATCAACTTTAGGAGACGGTCCTGGCACTCGCTGGACTTTCTTGGGCGCCCTGATGCCTTCTTCACAACAATTGAACCGCTGTCCTTGAAGTACTTGCTGATCCGATAAATGGTTGATTTAGGTGCAATCTTACTGGCAGCAATATCCTTGCCTGTGAAGCCCTTTTTGTGCAAATCAATGATGACGGCACGTGTTTCCTTGCAGGTAACCATGGTTGACAGAGGAAGAACAATGATTCCAAGCACCACCCTCCTTTTGAAGCCTCCAGTCTGTTATTAAAACTTAATCAGCAGGACAGAGTGATCTCCAGCCTTGTCCTTGTCAACACTCACACCTGTGTTAACGAGCGAATCACTGACACGATGTCAGCTGGTCCTTTTGTGCCAGGGCTGAAATACAGTAGAAATGGTTTTGGGGGATTCAGTTCATTTGCATGGCAAAGAGGGACTTTGCAATTTATTGTAATTTATCTGATCACTCTTCATAACATTCTGGAGTAGATGCAAATTGCCATCATACAAACTGCGGCAGCAGACCTTGTGAAAATTAATATTTGTGTCATTCTCAAAACTTTTGCCAACGACTGTAGATGTGTCCAAACTTTTGACTGGTACTGTGTATATATACACAGTATATACATTATACTATATTACAGTACATGAAAGGACAGCACATTAGGGGTGCTTAGTAGGTGTTTACAGCACAGGACAGCAGGACAGGACTGCAGGGGAGATGGGAGCGGTGCTAGCACCATTAGTGTTGCGGACTAAATAGCTTAGTCAATGGCCACATCCTCTTCTGGATTACACTCTCACACGGGGATAACAGCACCTCCCTGAATCAAACAGACTAATCCTTTAACTAACTGCTTTGCAGATCAGTGCAACAGGCAGCCCCTACCAAGGCGACAGCAATTTGTCACTCAAGGGATTGCTCACACCTCCTTCCCTGTCTGGCCAGTCCAATCCACATCCCTGCATGAACAGTAAATACTTGTGCTTATTTTGTGGTGCATCATACTAAGGTGTATTTAGTTTTGGGAGTGGCACAAACACCCCTCATCTTCCATACTCAGAAGGGAAAGCACATGTGCAATACTAGCATGTGTGGCTAAATCTGCTGTTGATGAAATGTAAGTGGTGGCAGTCTCTCCAATCTTGGTTTGAAGTTTTCCCCCAAGCTCTCCCGTAGGGAATCGGAGAGCGTGGCCGTAGGAGTGTATTACCAATTTATTCTCCTTTTTTTGCCATCCTCTTTTTAAATTTGTGGGAATAACAGAAGGCACTCCAGTGTGACGAGCAAAGCTTCACTGAGATGCTGAAGTGTTTTCCATCGTCTGTTGAGTAGGCTCGTGGTTTCATGAGCAGTCAAGGGCAATGCAGAGGCTGGCTAAAGTCTGTTTGCTGGACAAGTACAAGAGAACACTGGGGAAATAACCCCCCCCTCCCCCCTTCTCTGTGTCATAATTAGAATACACTCAACAGCCAACAGGATATGGTTGCTCCCTCTTCTACTGTGGGTTCAGGATACACAATCAAGTGCAGAAACTTGTTAATGCCATTTCCACAGAAATAAAATGATGTATAGTAGATGATGAATCCACTTCATAAGCCATGCTAGGAGTAGCGTGTGGCTGTTGAAGGAACAAGTAAAAAGACATTATCATTCTTTATGGAGTCGTTAACCAACCCTTATTACAAAATAATTGTGAATTGTAATAGGGTTGGGTGATATTTGTGAATTGTAATAGGGTTGGGTGATATTTGGGCAGACCTTTTCTATGATATGCTGTTCCTGATATCACGATTTCCGATATAACTGTTTTGTGACGTTAATGACTAGATAATTAAAATGTTTGTTTTTATTTACATATTATAGTCACATCCTCATTAAAGGTGCACAATGATCGTGCCACCAGTTCCTGGTTGCAAAAATTTGAATCGTTCGCCTAATTTCAGTGTATGTGACAAAACAAGCAAGGATAGTGTAGATAATCAGTGTACCATTTAAACTGCTGTGAAATATATTTTCCAAAAACCAAAATATTGTATATTCAGTTGTTTGAAGCTGGTGTACAAAACCGAAAGTAAATGACGCAAAAACTAAACTTAAGAACGGGATGCATAGAAATAGCGCACATAGAACGGATGTACCATCTCCTAGACTTGCTTTCAATGAGAATGACAGATCTATAACTCACATTTCTATATGAATTTGGTTGGGTCGCCCAAAAAGTTACATATTGCAGCTTTAAATAATCTAAATAAGACTTAGTTAATTAATTTAGACTTTTATTTTCAACATATTAATACAGCCTAACTGATAAAACTGCACAGAGTATAGTCAGAGTATAGTCAGAGTATAGTCAGAGTATAGTCAGAGTATAGTCTTAACCATCACGATATATCATCAATGTCAAATATCACGATATTCGATTTAATCATATATTGTCCCAACCCTAAATTGTAATCTGCCCTGGCCTGTAGTAGACTGGTAATGAAACATTTGAATACTTATTTGAGTGAATTGTACCTTTAACAGTAATCTCTCTGTGAATATCCCCTCCGTAACTCTTGTGAAAGTTTTATATCTGGGTATTCACCAAGAACCAAACTGAAGCAAACGGATTTGTCCAATAAGAAACTCTTGTTTGAATTTTTCCATTGCAAAATGTTCTGCTATTGTGCAAAACGATTTGCTACGGTATGCATTAATGAATACACCCCTGGTTTCTGGACCCTCTGCAACTGCAAATCTTTCCTGTATTGATCGTCTTGAATTTATGCCACAGGTGCAGAATGAATGTAATATCTACTGACCCAAAGTCTTTCTAGGTGAAAAATAAGAGACCTACTGAAGTTGGCAGTGAAGAAATGGATCCTTGTTTTAACAAGCCACCATTTCAAATCAAATACATTTGTATTTGTCACATGCGCCGAATACAACAGGTGTAGGTAGACCTTACAGTGAAATGCTGAATACAACAGGTGTAGGTAGACCTTACAGTGAAATTGCTGAATACAACAGTTGTAGGTAGACCTTACAGTGTAATGCTGAATACAACAGGTGTAGGAAGACCTTACAGTGAAATGCTGAATACAACAGGTGTAGGTAGACCTTACAGTAAAATGCTGAATACAACAGGTGTAGGTAGACCTTACAGTGAAATGCTGAATACAACAGGTGTAGGTAGACCTTACAGTGAAATGCTGAATACAACAGGTGTAGGTAGACCTTACAGTGAAATGCTGAATACAACAGGTGTAGGTAGACCTTACAGTGAAATGCTGAATACAACAGGTGTAGGTAGACCTTACAGTGAAATGGTTACTTACAAGCCCTTAACCAACAATGCAGTTTTAGGAAAATCAGTGTTAAAGTATTTACTAAATAAACTGAAGTGAAAGATTCCGGTTAGTTGAGGTAATATGCACATGTAGGTAGAGGTAAAGGGACTATGCATATATACTAAACAGTGTGTCCATTTAGCATTAAAGCGACAATCAGAAGTTGAAACAATGACAAAGTTGGATCCTCGCCCCTGATGAGGTACAATAGTTGGAACTAAGCTCATGAGGGATTTCTAAGTTATATTCTTCAAGAATCAATGTCATTCATGTCATGTCATTCATTTATAAGTCCAAAAATGAATGTAGCAACTGCAGATTGCCTCTTTTAAGATTCTCAGTCAAACATCATTGCGGGGTAAAAAGGTCAGAGCTTGCACAGTGAAGCAGTTTTAATACACATCTATCTATTGCTGGGGGGGTGACATTAACAGATTAGTTTAGCTCCAAATTAGCTTCATATGCCATTTATACAGAAATAGTTGAGCACCGACAGCTGACTACATGAACATTTCTGCCATTTCACACGCTTGACTTGAAGCTTGACATTTAGGGGCAGTTTCCCAGACACATTAAGCCTAGTCCTTGGACTAAAAATGTATTTCAATAGAGATTATCTGTTGAGCAGGCGTAGTTTTAATCTGTCCCCCTTAAAGTTGATCAATGTGAGCAGAACCAGTTGGTGACATTGTTATGTTCAAACGGAGTTCATCTAGTCCAGAATGTCATATTTTTTTCTACGCTACTACATCGTAAACATACTTTGTTGTAAATTTGGTACACTGCACTGACATTTTGGCTAGTTGGTAGTCAACATTAATCTTACATGAATCGTATGATTCACCACTGATAACGGCATCACATTTATTTCTCAATGTTCTCCAAATTATATGAACACATAATTTTTTTTTTACCACACTTTTTACCTTGTCCATCAGAAACCCTTAGAGAAGATGAATTATCTCCAAGACACCTCTAGTGTCACATCTTCTGCATTTCTATCTTTTTTTTCACCTGGAGACCCACCTGGGGAACTGTTTTTCTGGGTGTCACCACAAGATGGTAGCATATCCCTTTGAAACACAAGGGAAAGGGGTCAGCATGAACATGAATCCACAACCACTTCTCAGAATATGGATGCCTTTGAACAGTTCATTGTTACTGGGCCAATGGCTTCCCATTCTCAATGGATTAGATAATTGGTTCTTAGATAAAGATATTGGATTTCATAACCTTTGCCTTGGTGACCACTTATGTTTCCAGCACAGCCATGAATGAACCCTAACAAAACATACAGAATGTCAATGCAAACAGAGTGACCTTGTATGTCTGTTTGTCTCATATCTGTAGTGCCAGGTTTTCTCACCTCCTAATTTTACAAGGAAAAACTCTGGGCCCTAGTTATAGCCCATAACTCCTGACGCTACTCCCAAAGTCAAGTGCCATGCATCAAGCTAGTTGTTCAATTTGTCCAACGCTCTGAGTCACACATACATGTACGTTTCCTGTATTGTGTCCTCAGGACCTACTGAACAACCTGGGTTCCTCTGAGCTGGATGAGGATGACCTGATGTTGGACCTGGAGCTCTCTGATGACCAACGCCAGTGTCACGGTATAAACACTCCCCATTCATTCATCAGCAAAGCCACAGATTTCATTCCGAATGGCACCCTACTCCCTACATAGTACACTACTTTTGACCAGGGCCAATCGGACTCTGGTCAAAAGTAGTGCACTATATAGGGAATAGTAGTGAGAGCCAGCCTCTCTGCTCCTCTGTCAGCCACCCATCCAGGGAAACTTTGGCCCTCAACTTTTGAGCATGACCTCTACATGTATATCATGGGACACACCCAAGTTTAAGCATGATAAACTTTGTTTGTGCAGATATTTAGAAAAGGCCTACTTTAACTAGACCAAAGACTAGTTGTGCTAGGGTTGTGCTGTCACAACACAACTGATTGGCTCAAACACATTAAGAAGGAAAGACATTCCACAAATTAACTTCTAACAAGGAACACCTGTTAATTGAAATGCATTCCAGGTGACAACCTCATGAAGCTGGTTGAGAGAATGCCAAGAGTGTGCAAAGCTGTCCTCAAGGCAAAGGGTGGCTACTTTGAAGAATCTCAAATATAAAATATATTTATATTAGCACTTTTTTTAAATTTCATATGTGTTATTTCATAGTTTTGATGTCTTCACTATTATTATACAATGTAGAAAATAGTCCAAATAAAGAAAAACCCTTGAATGAGTAGGTGTGTCCATACTTTTAACTGGTACTATATGTGTAGATAGTATATTGAAAACCTAAACATAAAATGTATCACAAACTGTTTCTTCATAATGGTTATTGATTTGCACCCGTTAAAACGGTTTTGACATTGGGCTAAAATCACCAAAACAGGTTTGCCCTGCCTACTTATGCTTTCAGTACAAGATTAATTCCCTGATCCTTTAAGGGAATGTACAAAATGATAGTTCATACTGCAAGAGCGCTGATTGGTTCGAGGACGTCCTCCTTACTGTGTAAGTCTATGGAAGGGGGTGAGAACCATGAGCCTCCTAGGTTTTGTATTGAAGTCAATGTACCCAGAGGACGGAAAATGGCTGCCCTCCGGCTACACCATGGTGCTACTATAGAGGGTGCTGTTGAGGCTACTGTAGACCTTCATTGCTTATCTAACGGGAGGTCTGAGTCAGTTTCACAAGAATTCCATATAGAATTACCTTCAATCTTAATTCTCTTAACGTCCCCACTATGTTTGGAGAGGTTGCATCAGAACACGCTGAAGTACACATAAACACGTAGTGAGGGCAAAGCCTTTAGTCAGAGAGCCTCCCCAGGGTGTCATCATTAATACATGCCAATTTTTTTTTTTTTGCATGCTAGGTACTTTTTTTTATATACTAAGTGGTTCACAGACTGCCATGAAATCCCTGCAAAGATTTGATAAATCGCATACTTAAAGCGAAGTGATGAGGTGGTTTACTGAGGAAGAGAAGGAAGTGGGAAGCCTCACCCCAACTCAAATGAAGACGCGCGCACGCACGCACACACACACACACATGCCTGAGTACAGACACACGAACACACAGATGCTCCTATTTTATCTCTCTCAGGTGGCTCCTTGGCATTTTTATTAAAAACCAGGCAGTTTCACAGCAATTTATGGGCTGCAGGGCAGAGACACACTCAGTTTTACCTTGAAACTGAGCCTTCCACATCCTTCTCAAAGATCTGGTTATTTCTGGTTGTCAAACCATTTTTCTTAGTAGTCTCTCTGCGTTAATGAGACTTTAACGGAGATGCCATTGTGCATTTGACTCTGAGCAGCATACAGTGAATAGAATGGAACGATTAGAAGTGCACTGTTCAATAATGGCACTTGTTACAGTATATTATCCAGGGTTGGCTACTCTAAACATGTTGTCAACTCTGTAAAACCAAACTTATTGTCTAACTGAATGTAATGTTGACTGAATGTAATGTTGACTGAATGCTACTGCTTTTCTGTGTGTGTGTAGTATTCCGAGAGGACTCCAGTCAGTCCCTGTCCTCCTGCCTGAGCCTGCTGCACTCCCGCTTTGAGCCCTCTGGAGACGGGATTCCTGGCAGGGAGCCCTCTGATAACAGGATCCTCGGCAGGGAGCCCTCTGGAGACGGGATCCTCGGCAGGGAGCCCTCTGGAAACAGGATCCTCGGCAGGGAGCCTTCTGGAAACAGGATCCTTTGCAGGGAGCCCTCTGGAGACGGGATTCCTGGCAGGGAGCCCTCTGGAAACAGGATCCTCGACAGGGAGCCCTCTGGAAACAGGACCCTCGGCAGGGAGCCCTCTGGAGACGGGATCCCTAGCAGGGAGCCCAGAGGCGCCACCGCCCACAGGTGAGAGAGCCCAGCTGTCACTACATCTATACCACTCACAACAGCTGTCACTACATCTATACCTCTCACAACAGCTGTCACTACATCTATACCACTCACAACAGCTGTCACTACATCTATACCACTCACTACAGCTCTCACTACATCTATACCACTCATTACAGCTCTCACAACATCTATACCACTCATTACAGCTCTCACTACATCTATACCATTCACAACAGCTCTCACTACATCTATACCACTCACTACATCTATACCATTCACAACAGCTCTCACTATATCTATACCACTCACAACAGCTGTCACTACATCTATACCTCTCACAACAGCTCTCACTACATCTATACCATTCACAACAGCTCTCACTACATCTATACCACTCACTACATCTATACCATTCACAACAGCTCTCACTACATCTATACCACTCACTACATCTATACCATTCACAACAGCTCTCACTACATCTATACCACTCACAACAGCTGTCACTACATCTATACCTCTCACAACAGCTCTCACTACATCTATACCACTCACTACATCTATACCACTCACTACAGCTGTCACTACATCTATACCTCTCGCTACATCTATACCTCTCACAACATCTATACCTCTCACTACAGCTCTCACTACATCTATACCTCTCGCTACATCTATACCTCTCGCTACATCTATACCTCTCACAACATCTATACCACTCACTACAGCTCTCACAACATCTATACCACTCACTACAGCTCTCACTACATCTATACCACTCACAACAGCTGTCACTACATCTATACCTCTCACTACAGCTCTCACTACATCTATACCATTCACTACAGCTCTCACTACATCTATACCATTCACAACAGCTCTCACTACATCTATACCACTCACTACATCTATACCACTCACAACAGCTCTCACTACATCTATACCACTCACAACAGCTGTCACTACATCTATACCTCTCACAACAGCTCTCACTACATCTATACCACTCACTACATCTATACCACTCACTACAGCTGTCACTACATCTATACCTCTCGCTACATCTATACCTCTCACAACATCTATACCACTCACTACAGCTCTCACTACATCTATACCACTCACTACAGCTCTCAATACATCTATACCACTCACTACAGCTCTCACTACATCTATACCTCTCACTACATCTATACCTCTCACTACATCTATACCTCTCACTACATCTATACCACTCACTACAGCTCTCAATACATCTATACCACTCACTACAGCTCTCACTACATCTATACCTCTCGCTACATCTATACCTCTCACAACATCTATACCACTCACTACAGCTGTCACTACATCTATACCACTCACTACAGCTTGTGAGATTATTGGTGATTGTACTGTAGCCCTTTACACTCATGACACCGATTTGGACACTGATAAACACTTCAGTTGGAATGCAGTGTCTGGCAGGTAACATGGTATACCTGACGTCGGAGCTCAGGTTCTCCACTTCACAGCACCTTACGGGTTTTGACTGACAGCCGTTATATACTTGAGCACTGTGCACCACAAGAACATGCCCCCATTCCTCCTGCTAATTGGGCTGCTTTTGCGAATTTGTTGTTCTCTGAGTGAGGTAAATGCTATAAATCGAGAGGAGTCGATGTGTTCTGAAAGATGAGACGTTGAATATTATAATAAATTGCGCTTTGATGTCATACAAGTAAACTTCACATTTTCATATTTGACAACTCAAGTAATTTACAGTATCAACGATTATGATCGCTGTGTATGATCCACAGTTACAAGAATGACATGAGTTATACCCTGGGTTGTCCTGAACAGCTGCAGAACTCCCACTTGAATGCACTCATCACTCCATTCTATGCGCAGCAAAATTGTAACCTGTATGTCTGAAGTGCCTTTGGAAAGCCTAACACTAAGATCAGATTTTATAACTTTCAAATGCCCACCTGACCCAGGTTTGCTATTTTCATAATGGAACGTTTTTGTTATTGGGTAAACAGCAGTAATTGTGTGACGGTTGGGTCTCGGGGCTGTGTTCCAAACTAAAAATGACAAGCGCGCATGCTCCAGTTCCTTCATTTGTTGACTTCTGTAACCATAAAAGCCTTGGTTTCATTCATGTTAACATCAGAAGCCTCCTCCCTAAGTTTGTTTTATTCACTGCTTTAGCACACTCCACCAACCCTGAAGTCCTAGCCGTGTCTGAATCCTGGCTTAGGAAGGCCACCAAAAATTCTGAAATTTCCGTCCCCAACTATAACATTTTCAGCCAAGATAAAACTGCCAAAGGGGGTAGAGTCACAATCTACTGCAGAGATAGCCTGCAGAGTTTTGTCATGCTATCCAGGTCTGTACCCAAACAATTTGAACTTCAACTTTAAAAAATCCACCTTTCCAGATATAAGTCTCTAACTGTTTCCACTTGTTATAAACCCCCCTCAGCCCCCAGCTGTGCCCTGGACACCATATGTAAATTAATTGCCCCCCCCATTTATCTTCAGAGTTTGTACTATTAGGTGACCTAAACTGGGATATGCTTAAGACCCCGGCCGTCCTACAATCTAAGCTAGATGCCCTCAATCTCACACAAATTATCATGGAACCTACCAGGTACAACCCTAAATCTGTAAACACGGGCACCCTCATAGATATCATCCTGACCAACCTGCCCTCTAAATAAACCTCTGCTGTCTTCAACCAGGATCTCAGCGATCACTGCCTCATTGCCTGCGTCCGTAATGGGTCCGCGGTCAAACGACCACCCCTCATCACTGTCAAACGCTCCCTAAAACACTTCCGCGAGCAGGCTTTTCTAATCGACCTGGCCCGGGTATCCTGGAAGGATATTGACTAGATTCCGTCAGTAGAGGATGCCTGGTTATTCTTTAAAAGTGCTTTCCTCACCATCTTAAATAAGCATGCCCCATTCAAAAAATGTAGAACTAAGAATAGATATAGCCCTTGGTTCATTCCAGACCTGACTGCCCTTGACCAGCACAAAAACATCCTGTGGCGTAATGCATTAGCATCGAATAGCCCCCGCATATCGCGGGGGTTCCTAACAGGAAGTTAGGAGCCAATATACACAGGCAGCTAGGAAAGCAAAGGCCAGCTTTTTCAAACAGAAATTTGCATCCTGTAGCTCAAACTCCAAAAGGTTCTGTGACACTGTAAAGGCCATGGAGAATAAGAGCACCTTCTCCCAGCTGCCCACTGCACTGAAGCTAGGAAACACTGTCACCATCGATAAATCTACGATATTCGAGAATTTCAATAAGCATTTTTCTACGGCTGGCCATGTTTTCCACCTGGCCACCCCAACCCCGGTCAACAGCTCTGAACCCCCCACAGCAACTTGCCTCCCCCATTTCACCTTCACCTAAATCCAGATAGCTGATGTTCCCAAAGAGCTGCAAAATCTGGACCCCTACAAATCAGTTGGGCTAGACAATCTGGACCCTCTCTTTCTAAAATGATCCGCTGCAATTGTTGCAACCCCTATTACTAGCCTGTTCAACCTCTCTTTCGTATCGTCTGAGATCCCTAAACTGGAAAGCTGCCGCGGTCATCCCCCTCTTCAATGGGGGAGACACTCTAGACCTAAATTGTTACAGACCTATATATATCCTACCCTGCCTTTCTAAAGTCTTTGAAAGCCAAGTTAGCAAACAGATCACCGACCATTTCGAATCCCACCGTACCTTCTCCGCTATGCAATCTGGTTTCCGAGCTGGTCATGGGTGCACCGCCATCGATAAGAGACAATACTGTGCAGCTGTCTTCATCGACCTGGCCAAGGCTTTCGAATTCTGTCAATCACCGCATTATTATCGGCAGACTCAACAGCCTTGGTTGCTCAAATGACTGCCTTGCCTGGTTCACCAACTACTTCTCAGACAGCGTTCAGTGTGTCAAAATAGAGGGCCTGTTGTCTGGACCTCTGGCAGTCTCTATGGGGGTGCCACAGGGTTCAATTCTCGGGCCGACTTTTTTCTCTGTATACATCAATGATGTCGCTCTTGCTGCTGGTGATTCTCTGATCCACCTCTATGCAGATGACACCATTCTGTATACTTCTGGCCCTTCTTTGGACACTGTGTTAACAAACCTCCAGATGACCTTCAATGTCATACAACACTCCTTCCGTGGCCTCTAACTGCTCTTAAATGCAAGTAAAACTAAATGCATGCTCTTCAATCGATCGCTGCCCGCACCTGCCCGTCTAGCATCACTACTCTGGATGGTTCTGACTTAGAATATGTGGACAACTACAAATACCTAGGTGTCTGGTTAGACTGTAAACTCTCCCTCCAGACAAACATTAAGCATCTCCTATCCAAAATGAAATATAGCAATCGGCTTCCTATTTTGCAACAAAGCATCCTTCACTCATGCTTCCAAACATACCCTCGTAAAACTGTCTATCCTGCCGATCCTTGACCTTGTCAATGTCATTTACAAAATAACCTCCAACACTCTACTCAGCAGATTGGATGTAGTCTATCACAGTGCCATCTGTTTTGTCACCAATGCCCCTACACACAACTGCGACCTGTATGCTCTCGTTGGCTGGTCCTCGCTTCATATCTGTCGCCAAACCCACTGGCTCCAGGTCATCGATAAGTCTTTGCTAGGTTAAGTCCCGCCTTATCTCAACTCACTGGTCACCATAGCAGCACCCACCCGTAGCATGCGCTCCAGGTATATTTAACTGGTTATCCCCAAAGCCAACTTCCCCTTTGGCTGCCTTCCCTTCCAGTTCTCTGCTGCCAATGACTGGAACGAATTGCAAAAATCACTGAAGCTGGAGACTCATATCTCCCTCACTAACTTTAAACATCAGCTGTCAGAACAGCTTGCCAATCATTGCACCTGTACATAGCCCATCTATAAATAGCGCACCCAACTACCTCATTTCCATATTGTTATTTATTTTTTGCTCCTTTGCAACCCAGTATCTCTACTTGCACATTCATCTTCTGCACATCTATCACTCCAGTGTTTAATTGCTAAATTATAATTATTTCACCACTATGGCCTATTTATTGCCTTACCTCCCTAATCATACTACATTTGCACACACTGAATATAGACTTTTCTATTGTGTTATTGACTGTACGTTTGTTTATCCCATATGTAACTTTGTGTTGTTTGTGTCGCGCTGCTTTGCTTTATCTTGGCCAGGTCGCAGTTGTAAATAGGAACTTGTTCTCAACTGGCCTACCTGGTTAAATAAAGGTGAAATAAAAAATAATAATGAGAAAGCTAGGAGAGCTCAAAAAAACATATCGTACAAGGCTCTTTTCCTTGAGTCATAAATGTATAAGGGCACAAGGCGAGACCCAAATGCAGACACAGGAGGCAGATGGTAGAGCTCTGATATTTATTATAACACGGGCTTAATCCTATACACATGGAAAGTAGGGTGAATACGGAGGGTACGGGGTAACAAGAGATGGACAGCAGTGGATCTAAGGACTCTAGAGATGGGAAAAGGACCAATGAAACGGGGGGACAGTTTGCGGGACTCTTCTCAAAGGGGCAGGTCGCGTGTGGACAGCCATACCCTCTTCCCAATGCGGTAGCGGGGAGCTGGAGTCCAGCGGTGGTCCGCTTGTTGACGATACCTGGAGTTGGTCTTGAGAAGTGCTACCCGAGCTCGTCTCCAGGTACATCGACAGTGGCGGACGAACATCTGGGCCATGGGTACGTTGACTTACGGTTCTTGTTCTGGGAAGAGTAGAGGCTGGTATCCCATGGACCACTCAAAAAGGGAACAGGGAAGAGTGTTCCCGGTGCATACTCCACCCAGTTAGTTGAGATCAGGCATCTTAGGGTGGTCTCCAGGTCCTGGTTAGCTCGATATGACTGGCCGTTTGATTGGGGATGGAATCCAGAGGATAGGCTGGCCGACACCCCAATAAATGTGCAGAACGCCTTCCAGAACTGAGACGAGAACTGAGGACCCCGGTCGGAAACCATATCTACCGGGAGTCCATGGATCCGGAAGACGTGCTGCACCATGAGCTGGGCCGTTTCCTTGGCAGAGGGAATTTTGGGGAGAGGGATGAAATGAGCGGCCTTTGAGAACTGATCTACCACCGTCAGAATGACGATGTTGCCATCAGATGGTGGAAGCCCAGTGACAATGTCCAGAGAGATATGGGACCAGGGACGATGAGGGACCGGTAGTGGCTGCAGAAGGAGCTTGCCGTGGAGTCTTGTTCTGAGCACACACCGCGCGCGCGGCGATGAAGGCAGAGATGTCAGGAACCATTATGGGCCACCAGAAACGTTGTCGGAGGAATTCTAGGGTACGGCGGGAACCTGGATGACAGGTCAGCCTGGAGGAATGAGCCCATTCCAGGACCTGGGACCGGACTGAGTTAGGGAGAAACAGCTGGTTAGCCGGTCCCCCTTCAGGTTCAGGCTGGGAACTGTGTGCTTTGCGAACCAGGTTCTCAATCCCCAACCCACTGAGGCTGCAAGGCATGAGGTAAGGAGAATGGTTTTCGGAGACCGAGGGTTGGCAGAGGAACTGTATAGACAGGAGAGGGCGTCAGGCTTCACATTTTGCGGACCCTGAGCTGTAGAAAATGGTGAAGTTGAATCTTGTAAACAAGGGAGCCCACCGGGCCTGCCTGGAGTTAAGGCGCTTGGCTCTACGGAGATATTCCACAATTTTATGGTCGGACCAGACCAAGAATGGCTGTTCTGCTCCTTCCAGCCAGTCCCTCCACTCTTCCAACGCCATCTCGAACGCCAGGAGTTCTCGGTTGCCTATGTCGTAGTTCCTCTCTGCAGGATTGAGACGATGGGACAGGAAGGCACAGGGATGAAGCTTTTGGTCCTGGGCATATCGCTGGGACATGATGGCCCCCACTCCAATGTCAGAAGCATCAACCTCTACAACAAATTGAAAAGATTCCGGATGGGTGCTGTGGTGACCTGATGCTTCAGGTCCACAAAGGCTCTGTCGACAGCTGGAGACAATGTGAACGTTACTTTGGGAGAGGTGAGTGCAGAGAAGGGGGCCGCCAGGGTACTGTAGCCCCGAATTAAACAGCAGTAGAAGTTAGTGAAACCCATAAAACGTTGTAACTGCACCCTGGATGTAGGATGAGGCCAATCTACCACTGCTTTCACTTTTCCAATATCCATTTGGACATTTCACAGGTGGTGGAATTCGCACTTCTCGGCTTTTACGAACAATTGGTTCTCCAGGAGGCGCTGAAGGACCTGTCTGACATGAAGAACATGTTCTTGGGCAGATCGGGGAAAAAAACTGGAAGTCGTCATGGTAGACGAACACAAAATGGTTTAGCATGTCCCGGAGCACATCGTTTACCAGAGTCTGAAAGACAGCGGGGGAGTCCAAACGGCATGACATGGTACTTATAATGATTGCTGGCTGTGTTGATTGCTGTCTTCCACTCATCTCCTTCGCCTATCCGAACCAGGTGGTATGAATTCCGAAGGTCCAGCTTGGAAAAAATGGTGGCCCCCTGGAGAGGTTCAAAAGCCGAGGAGAGGAGTGGTAGGGGGTAACGATTCTTAATCGTAATGTCATTAAGACCCCGGTAGTCAATGCTCCGACACAGGGTCTTATCATTCTTCTCCACAAAGAAAAACCCTGTGCCGGCAGGAGATGCAGACGGACGGACGGCCCAGTAGCCAGAGACTCCTGTCGGGGACGGCTGTGCTGTGTTAAGACAGTGGGAACGGCAAAATGGGCTCCAACCCAAGATGGAGCTTGTGGTCCAGTCAATAACAGGGTTGTGTTTTTGGAGCCAGGAAAATCACAAGTCAACAGGAACATGGGGAGATGCAATGAGGAGGAACTGTATTGTCTCACTGTGGTTTCCTGAAACTCGTAAATGAACGGGCACTGTACTATGGGTGACTCTTCCAATTGAGCAGACGTCCAGTGCCCTTGCAACCATGGGGACAGAGAGGGGTTGAGTGGGAATACCAAGTTCAGAAACAATAATAGCATCCATAAAACGTTCATCAGCCCCAGAGTCAATGAGCACTCGGAGAGACTTAGATTGGTCTCCCCACAGCAAAAGCATTAAAAAAAGGAGTGAGGGTGATGGGAATTAGGGAACTCCCAGTCTGGCTCACCAGAGTACTTGTACCTACCAGAGACAAGGGTTTCCTAACAGGTTAGGTAGCTATATAATCTCCTGCCCCTCCACAGTACACTCAGCCTACGTGAGCTTTCCCCAACCCATAACCTAGCTCTTCCCAATTGCACAGGCTCAGGAGTATCCAACTCACCGTCGTTGATGATTCTCGGGGAACCTCGGGTGTTTTCGGCTCTCCTCGGAAATATACACTTCGGGGATTTCCGGATTCCTTAGGACGAGTGCCATCATCAGACGAACAAGTGTTCCCGAGCCCCGACCTCCTCTCACACCGACGTTCTCCTAGGCGGCCATCAATCCTAATCGAATGGGCGATAAGGGAATCGAGGTCCAGTGGTATTTCCTGAGCTGCGAGCTCGTCCTTTAACCCCTCCAACAGTCCATCGAGGAAGGTGTTGAACAGAGCCTCCGGATTCCAGGAACTCTCGGCGGCCAATGTGCGAAAATCTACTGCGTGGTCTGCCACACTACAGGAGTTCTGATGTACCTGCACCAGAGAATTGAAAACCTTCTGCCATACATTTCTCCAAGCTCTGGCACACAGCGGAATGCTGCTCCCACACAGCTGTTGCCCAGGAGAGTGCCCTTACAGACATTAGCGTGATTAAATACGCTATCTTCGATCGGTCCGACAGGAATGAAGAAGCCTAGAGTTCGAAGATGAGAGCACTGGGAAAGGAACGCCCGGCAAGTACCAGGGGAGCTGGGGTAGGTTGAACCAATCCACCTCTAGCAGGAAGGTTACTAGGTGGTTGGGAGGTCTCAGATGTGGCATGCTGCTTATGAGCTAATTCACTGATTTTCTCAATTATCGCCTTGAATCCTTGGTCGTGACATTCCTTCAGGGAACGAAGCCCTTCCAAAAGGTCCCGAAGTAGCTCCTCATGCCTCCCAATGGTGGCTCCCTGCAGGGACACAACGTGACAGAGCTGGTCCAAGTCTGCTGGGTCTGTCATGGCCAGTTCGTACTATAAGGGCACAAGGCGAAACCCAAATGCAGTCACAGGAGGCAGATGGTAGAGCTCCGATATTTATTATAACAAAGGGAGTAGGCAAAGGCAGGTCAGAGACAGGCAGGGGTCAGAAACCAGATCAGAGTCCAAAACAGTACATGGGGATAGTCAGGCTGGTAGTCAGAACAGGCAGAGTGGTCAGGCAGGTGGGTTCGATGCCAGGACAGGCAAGGTTCGAAACCAGGAGGACTAGAAAAAAACAGAGACTGGAGAAAATAGGAGCAAGGAAAAATGCTGGTTGACTTGACAAACAAGACGTACTGGCACAGAGAGACAGGAAACACAGGGATATATACACTGGGGATAATGAGCGACACCTGGAGGGGGTGGAGACAATCACAGGGACAGGTGAACCAGATCAGGGTGTTACAAAATGTTTATTGAAATAACTGAGGACCTGTGCAGTTTGACCTGTACACATTCAGTAATAGGTTTTTCTAATCTTTCTCCTACTACAAAATTGTATTGAATATTCTTATTATTATGTAACTGAATGTATCCAGACTATTTTCAGATTTTGTTATTGACAAAATTCTGTGAAAAGTACAGTAAATGTAAAATGCACATAAAATCAACAGTGCAATGTTTGGATTCAGTCTTGTGTCAGGTGAACTGTTGTGTTCTCAACTTTGGCCTAATAATTTCCCCATGATCTCCAATGTGTTCTTTCAATTGCTACCATGGTAATGCATGTGCTTTTTTAGTGCATAAACCCACTTGGAGAGCTCTGTGCAGATGGGAGAACCTTCCAGAAGGACAACCATCTCCACCAATCAGGCCTATATGGTAGTGGCCAGATAGAAGCCACTCCTCAGTAAAAGGCACATGACATCCCACTTGGAATTTGCCAAAGACTCTGAGACCATGAGAAACAAGATTCTCTGGTCTGATGAAACCAAGATCGAACTCTTTGGCCTGAATGCCAAGTGTCACGTCAGGAGGAAACCTGGCACCATCCCTAAGGTGAAGCACGGTGGTGGCAGCATCATGCTGTGGGGATTTTGTTCAGCAGCAGGGACAGGGATACTAGTCAGAATCGAGGGAAAGATGAACGGAGCAAAGTACAGCGAGATCCTTGATGAAAACCTACTCCAGATTGGGGTGAAGGTTCACCTTCCAACATGACAATAACCCTAAGCACACAGCCAAGACATCACAGGAGTGGCTTCGGGACAAGTCTCTGAATGTCCTTGATAGGCCCAGCCAGCGTCCGAACTTGAACCCGATCTAACATTTCTTGTGAGACCAAAAAATTTGCTGTGCAGCGACGCTCCCCATCCAACCTGACAGAGCTTGCAGGATCTGCTGAGAAGAATGGGAGAAAACTCCCCAAATACAGGTGTGCCAAGCTTGTAGGGTCGTACCCAAGAAGACTCGAGGCTGTAATTGCTGCCAAAGGTGCTTCAAGAAAGTACTGAGTAAAGGGTCTGATTACTTATGTAAATGTGATATTTCAGAAATTTTGAGAACAGTTCTAAAAACCAGTTTTTGCTTTGTCATTATGGGTATTGTCTGTAGATTGATGAGAAAAAAAATAAGGCTGTAACGAATTGTGGTAAAAGTGAAGGAGTCTGAATACTTTCCGAAGGTACTGTATCCCTGGCACATCCCAACTGTGAGCAGTCACTGCTCTTTCATACAGGAAGGAAGGAAAGCTCATATTAAACCTTGTGAACAGAATGGACATAAAGTCCCATTGCTCTTTA
The DNA here is from genome assembly GCF_002021735.2 of Oncorhynchus kisutch. Classification (NCBI taxonomy): domain Eukaryota; kingdom Metazoa; phylum Chordata; class Actinopteri; order Salmoniformes; family Salmonidae; genus Oncorhynchus; species Oncorhynchus kisutch. Next base: position 11,375,678 of record NC_034176.2, on the reverse strand, counting down.
TATGAAGCCATTAGCACCAAATGCTTCCTTCCAGGGTTGGAACTGATTAGGTAAAACAATGAGAGATACGAACAGGCATCGATAAAAGTCTTATTGCAACAAAATCATTGCTATCTTAATCATTTTTATTAGAGAAGCCTTTTGACGTGGCCTAGCCTAACATGCTGATGCAGAGTATTACCTTAATGTGTAACATGTCTTGTGTGTGCACCCCACAGAAATGAACCATCACAACAGGGAAATATTGATTTAATACATTTGTGTGTGCAATAAAGGTTTGCAGTGTAGTTTGATATTCCCTTCAGTTTCATTGTTCGTGCCAGACAAGTCTTGGATTTAGATTATTACTTTGTCTCGCCATGCTCTCCTGTGGCCAACGTTTATTTTTTTATTCACTTCTGGAGAATTCAGACAGAATTTCTCAGAATGTTTTTTTCTTCCTGATGCTGCGTTTCATCGTTGTTTTTGTGTTGGAGGTGGTGCGTTAGTTAGAACTATCTTAAAACCTTTCCCACAAAACTAGGAATTGCTATCTGAAATTCTCGACATCGTTTTTGGGTTCTTAAACATTTTGAAACGTGTGTGCCCCAATGAATGCCACCCTGGAGACTACCTGGAAAGAAATCAACATTTTCTCTTCCAATCAGAGCTTGGAATGATTTTGCACAGTGTACTGTCAGAGACAGGGCCAACCTCAGTCCAAGGTCTTACAGCTCCAGAACTGGAGGGCCCCAGAAGCAGCAAAGTAAAGTTTTCCCCTCTGTTCAGTCACATGACATTTGTTTCAACCTCCTTAGAATTTCACCCTCAGGATATTTGCTGATTTATTGATGTCTCTCTGATAAACTATGGCTGCGTCTGTTATTCTGTTTTCCCATCATCCTTTGCATGTAAGTAAACAATAATGATTCAGTCAACAGAGGAGGGTCTAGTAGGAAATTACTGTATGAGACAGAATCATATGAGGATTCTAATTTTGACACTTTCAGTGTTTGCTTGTTGCCATGAGAACTGTCTCGGGCCTTTCACGGTGCCTCATCACTATTCAGAAGACATATTGGCCAAGCGAAGGGCACGCACACACTAGATGGGGACCAGATCAATTTATAGGGTCAAACCAGTGACTGTTTGACAGCAGCCATTGGTTAATTAAGCCCGTAGAGAGTCTTCTGAATCTCTCCTGCCACTACCTGCCAGGCATCAGCCAACGTCTTTGTTTTTGTTGCTCAACAAAATAAAAAACAGTAATTGCTTTCTTTCTCTCTCATTTGACTTCTCTCACGCGCTTTCTCTCTCATTTGAGATAATTGCACTGAACTAAGACGGGCATATGTGGCAATGATGTAGCGTTTTAAAGATTATGCCGGCGGTGGAATCGCAGGTGTACCCTGACGACAAACTCCTCATCTTGATGCCCAGTGACAGGAGAGAGCGGCGCCACACATACGGGAGCACACACATGTTTTCACCGCGGTCTTGTGTGTACAGATCATTACTGTTGGAGGAAGTCCTGAAACCTGGCCTAGATATGAGACTCATCATCCTCTGTCCTCTCAGCACCGACCAACCCGTGATTTACAGAGGTGGTGCATTTCAAATCAAATCAAATCCAATTTTATTTGTCACATACACATGGTTAGCAGATGTTAGTGCGAGTGTAGCGAAATGCTTGTGCTTCTAGTTCCGACAATGCAGTAATAACCAACAAGTAATCTAGCTAACAATTCCAAAACTACTACCTTATATACACAAGTGTAAGGGGATTAAGAATATGTACATAAGATATATGAATGAGTGATGGTACAGAGCAGCATAGGCAAGATACTGTAGGTGGTATTGAGTGCAGTATATACATATGAGATGAGTATGTAAACAAAGTGGCATAGTTAAAGTGGCTAGTGATACATGTATTACATAAAGATGCAGTAGATGATATAGAGTACAGTATATACGTATACATATGAGATGAATAATGTAGGGTATGTAAACATTATATTAGGTAGCATTGTTTAAAGTGGCTAGTGATATATTTTACATAATATCCCATCAATTCCCATTATTAAAGTGGTTGGAGTTGAGTCAGTGTGTTGGCAGCAGCCACTCAATGTTAGTGGTGGCTGTTTAACAGTCTGATGGCCTTGAGATAGAAGCTGTTTTTCAGTCTCTCGGTCCCAGCTTTGATGCACCTGTACTGACCTCGCCTTCTGGATGATAGCGGGGTGAACAGGCAGTGGCTCGGGTGGTTGTTGTCCTTGATGATCTTTATGGCCTTCCTGTGACATCGGGTGGTGTAGGTGTCCTGGAGGGCAGGTAGTTTGCCCCCGGTGATGCGTTGTGCAGACCTCACTACCCTCTGGAGAGCCTTACGGTTGTGGGCGGAACAGTTGCCGTACCAGGCGGTGATACAGCCCGACAGGATGCTCTCGATTGTGCATCTGTAGAAGTTTGTGAGTGCTTTTGGTGACAAGCCAAATTTTTCAGCCTCCTGAGGTTGAAGAGGCGCTGCTGCGCCTTCTTCACGATGCTGTCTGTGTGGTTGGACCAATTCAGTTTGTCTGTGATGTGTACGCCGAGGAACTCAAAACTTACTACCCTCTCCACTACTGTTCCATCGATGTGGATAGGGGGGTGTTCCCTCTGCTGTTTCCTGAAGTCCACAATCATCTCCTTAGTTTTGTTGACGTTGAGTGTGAGGTTATTTTCCTGACACCACACTCCGAGGGCCCTCACCTCCTCCCTGTAGGCCGTCTCGTCGTTGTTGGTAATCAAGCCTACCACTGTTTTGCCGTCCGCAAACTTGATGATTGAGTTGGAGGCGTGCGTGGCCACGCAGTCGTGGGTGAACAGGGAGTACAGGAGAGGGCTCAGAACGCACCCTTGTGTGGCCCCAGTGTTGAGGATCAGCGGGGTGGAGATGTTTTTGCCTACCCTCACCACCTGGGGGCGGCCCGTCAGGAAGTCCAGTACCCAGTTGCACAGGGCGGGGTCGAGTCCCAGGGTCTCGAGCTTGATGACGAGCTTGGAGGGCACTATGGTGTTAAATGCCGAGCTGTAGTCGATGAACAGCATTCTCACATAGGTATTCCTCTTGTCCAGATGGGTTAGGGCAGTGTGCAGTGTGGTTGAGATTGCATCGTCTGTGGACCTATTTGGGCGGTAAGCAAATTGGATGTGTCTAGGGTGTCAGGTAGGGTGGAGGTGATATGGTCCTTGACTAGTCTCTCAAAGCACTTCATGATGACGGAAGTGAGTGCTACGGGGCGGTAGTCGTTTAGCTCAGTTACCTTAGCTTTCTTGGGAACAGGAACAATGGTGGCCCTCTTGAAGCATGTGGGAACAACAGACTGGGATAGGGATTGATTGAATATGTCCGTAAACACACCAGCCAGCTGGTCTGCGCATGCTCTGAGGGCGCGGCCTTGCGAGGGTTGACACGTTTAAATGTTTTCCTCACGTCGGCTGCGCCCTCACGTCGGTTGGGATGACCTTGGTCATTTCTAAACAGTATTTATGTCTTCCATCATCTTGGTTTTTTGTTGTTTTAATGCACACATTGCGTTGTGACGGAGGCACGGGGAGTCGAGCATTGCAAGTTTTTTTGCGTGACTTTACAGTCTGTGTATGTCATGACTAGTAGGCTAATGCCCTCGCTGACTTTAAGAGGCTTTAGGGCTTGTAAATGGTAAACAGGTCCCAACATCTTAGAGTAAACAAATCAACAGAAATGGCTTGGAGCAGAAACACATCAGGCCCTACTAAGACACAGAGTTTGACAGTTTTGCTGGTCATCCCGTGCCAAGAGCTGTCCTAGATATCATGTATTACACACGTAGACAGACAGACAGACACACAGACAGTCAGGCAGACAGACAGACAGACAGACAGACAGGCAGGCAGACAGACAGACAGACAGACAGACAGACAGACAGACAGACAGACAGACAGACACACAGACACACAGGCAGACAGACGGGCAGGCAGACAGACAGGCAGACAGACAGGCAGGCAGACAGACAGACAGACAGACAGACAGACAGACAGGCAGACAGACAGACAGAGACAGACCCTAGTCAAAGATTTAAAAGAAAGGATCCAATAAAAGGGAGGATACACACAACTACAATTACCACAAGTCTGTGACTTTGGCACAATCCTGGCTAGATGGAGGGTAATAAAGGACACTTTCCCTTATACCATCTAACTGGGGGCAACAACACGCATTTTGGGGAAAATAGCTACTTCCCGGAAAGCACGACAACACCTTATTTTCCAGATGGTTTACCCATCAACCTGGGGAGAATTGAAGTATGTGGCCTGCTGTGTTTTTCTGTCTGGGAGTGTCAAATAGAGACCTTGATGTAGTCGTAAGAGCAGAAATGTTGCAGGAGGCAGGATCAGGTGCACAAGTTGTTATTTTATTTACAAGTGATGATGGTAGTCCACAGGTGCAATTAGTAATATACAGTACCACACACAAATGTTTTCCTATTTTCTACAGTGTAGAATAATAGTTAAGACATTAAAACTATGAAATAACACATATGGAATCATATAGTAACCAAAAAAGTGTTATATATATAAATATATTTTTGATTCTTCAAAGTAGCCACCCTTTGCCTTGATGACAGCTTTGCACACTCTTGGCAATATCTCAACCAGCTTCACTTGGAATGATTTTCCAACAGTCTTGAAGGAGTTCCCATATATGCTGAGCACTTGTTGGCTGCTTTTGCTTTACTCTGTGTTCCAACTCTTCCCAAACCATTTTAGTTGGGTTGAGGTCGGGTGATTGTGGAGGCCAGGTCATCTGATGCAGCACTCCATCACTCTCCTTCTTGGTCAAATAGCCCTTACAAAGCACCATCACACCTCCTCCTCCATGCTTCACGGTGGGAACCACACATGTGGAGATCATCCGTTCATAAATACTCTGCATCTTACACAGACTCATTTGGACTCATCAGACCAAAGGGACAGATTTCCCCTATGAAATAACACATATGGAATCATGTAGTAACCAAAAAAGTTAAACAAATCAAAAATATATTTGAGATTCTTCAAAGTAGCCACCCTTTGCCTTGATGACAGGTCTAAGGTCCATTGCTCATGTTTCTTGCCCCAAGCAAGTCTGTTCTGCCCAGATTTTGATGCCAACAAAGTTGCTACAGTACCATTTGTTTTCATTGCTGCCATGTTTGAATGCCGCGGTACGCAAAATGTGGACGGAACAGCGTTAGATTAGCTACCATTTCAGGCCTACAGAGTACAGCACAGACACCCAGAACCAGATCAGAGGACACTTACTATTATCCCTAATCCACAGCCTGGACAAATTAATAAGATTGATCATCCATTGGCGAGAAATCTCCACCCCCCCACCCTCCTGTAGAGAATGAATCTTCTGCTGAGGAGACTGTCTGTAGCCGTGTCCGTGTGTCTACCCTGTAACTCACTGAGACTGTCTGCAGCCGTGTGCGTGTGTCTACCCTGTAACTCACTGAGACTGTCTGCAGCCGTGTGCGTGTGTCTACCCTGTAACTCACTGAGACTGTCTGCAGCCGTGTGCGTGTGTCTACCCTGTAACTCACTGAGACTGTCTGCAGCCGTGTGTGTGTGTGTCTACCCTGTAACTCACTGAGACTGTCTGCAGCCGTGTGCGTGTGTCTACCCTGTAAGATGTGAGGCCTCCTTGGCTCCAACACACACGGAACACAATAAAACAACACAGAACACAACAGAACCAACCTCTGCAACTCCCTCACATCCCCTTGAGCAAATTATGCTTAATGTTCTGTGAAGCAAACATGTTTTTTTTCTCTAGACGTTTTTGACTCCTCTGCCTTTCTGAAATCTATAGTTTGTGTGTTTGCATTTGGAGAGAGAAACTCAGGAGGGGGAGACCCTCTCCATCTGGCCTGCGTGATTGGTCGACAGACGGGAAGTCAGAGGAGGCCTGTGTGATGGATCGTGTCATCAGTCAGGAGCTCTGTTCAAGTCTCCGGTCTTTAAAACCCAACTGTAATTTCCATGGGATTGGGAGGGCTTCTTTTTGCTAGCTCAACTGTCCTACCTACGTCAATGCCTTATATTCTCAGGCATTTATTTGCTATTAGTTTGCCCAACAAAACGCTTGTCTTGATGATTTCATCAAGCCGATGTTCATTTTGTAGTTTTATAGGTGTCATTACTGCATTAGTGAATGCATCTTTATTTCAGTGCTGAAACTCGCCTGGTTTAAGTGTTATGGATACTGTTTATAATGAGGCTTCCTTCCTGGTGTTTGCATGCAGCCCGCTAGCTCTCTTTCTGTTGTCTGTTTTTAGAAATCGCTTTGGTGTTTTTGTACTCACCTTTTGAAAATGTCTTCAAGCGTTTGAGCAGTCGCACTGCACAGTAGTATCAAAAATGTCAACAGCTAGCTAGCAGATATGAACATGTCAACAGCTAGCTAGCAGATATGAACATGTCAACAGCTAGCTAGCAGATATGAACATGTCAACAGCTAGCTAGCAGATATGAACATGTCAACAGCTAGCTAGCAGATATGAACATGTCAACAGCTAGCTAGCAGATATGAACATGTCAACAGCTAGCTAGCAGATATGAACATGTCAACAGCTAGCTAGCAGATATGAACATGTCAGTGTAGAACTGACAGTGTAGAACTGTTGTTTATTCTACAACTTCACATGAATTGGACAATGTTTTGTTGTTGTTCATGATGGAAAACAGAACTTACTCTAAATACACAAGCAGGGACACTTGCTTAGCTTTCAACGACTGTCTTATGTATCTCGCAGATATCCAATTTACACATGGTCTTCTTCACCACAATGGCCTCGATTGTCTGGGAAGGAAGAAATCCTCTCCAATTAATACAATTGGAGGGGATTTGGGGTTGCAGTCAGTTTCATTTGCAAGCAAAACATTTAAATCCCCTTGGTTACATCTCCATTTTGCACAAGAGGATAAGAAAGTGAAATAAAGGAGGATAAGGAACTAAAATGGAGGCTTCATCTGTGGATAAGGTTATCTGGACACATTCATCTCTCATTGCTCTGGTCAGGTGGAAGTCTCTGAAGCAATATCACTAATTACCACAGTCGATCTTGTTTGACGAGGAATGCTCAACAAGAGATTCCTTTCATACCTGTGTAGACAAAGGATATCTGCGATGGCAATTGCTGATAGGAAGTAATGAATCACGGCTCCTGTCCTGTCGGAATGAAGTACCATCTCACACGAGGAAGTAGATCCACTTGATATTGGCAGACGTGGTTAATTTTCTCGGCTGCGTTGTGTGGAGCAGCTCTGAAGTGACACCTGGACCTCCTTGGCTGCATGATGAGGGGTTTTATCATCAGACAGAGTTCATACAGACCATTGGAGAAAATCTAGACTCAACTAAACTATTCAGATTCTCTGCTGTGAACAGATTCCATGGTTCTAAAATCTGAACACAACTGACAATCTGAACCAGTCCAGTTTAATTTAGTTTAGTTTTTTTTTTTTTTACAGGGGCAGTGCACATTAATCAACGTTTCAGTAAGTGCCGGTTTTAGCCAGCCGGCTAATTTTCAACCGCAGTCCCTGGGCAGGTTATTAAAAACAATTACAATATAGACAATAGCAACATAGAACAAGCAAGACATAGCAACATAGGACAAGCAAGACGTAGCATATAGACAGAGCAGCATAGAACAAAAAGCAGCAAGTCAAAATTCATAAAAGCAACAAAGTGTTTCCACACCTCACAAGCTACAGACAACAGACAACATGGGAGGGAAGTCTAGTTGAGAGTCTAGTTTCTGTGTGAGTCTAGTTTCTGTTTTGAATTGTAGAAGTATTTGTTATTGGTCTTTAACATATTTCTTTCTTTATATTTCTGTCTGCGCTTGCAACTCCAGGATAGTGGGTTCAATTCCCGAGACCACCTGTCCATAAAATGTATGCAAGCATGATTGTATTTTTTATTTAACCTTTATTTAACTAAGCAAGTCAGTTAATAACAAATTCTTATTTACAATGACGGCCTACCGCCTGCCAAACCCTAACCCGGACAACGCTGGGCCAAATGTGCGCCGCCCTATGGGACTCCAAATCACGGCCGGTTGTGATACAGCCTGGAATCGAATCAGGGTCTGTAGTAACGCCCCTAGCACCGAGATGCAGTGCCTTAGACTGCTGCGCCACTCGGGAGCCCTGTATGTCGCTCTGGATAAAATCATTTGCTAAATGGCTTAATCTTATTTTAACTTAGGATGTACTGTATCTTTGAATATGGCCCGCTTTTAAGTAAGTAAGCGTGTGTGTGTGTGTGTGTGTGTGTGTGTGTGTGTGTGTGCTTGCGCACAGGTGTGACGGTGGTTCTGTGCTTGTGTTCCAGGGAGCCGAGCCGGCCCACTACCCTGCTGCCTGCTGACTGGTGCCTGGGCCGGGAGGACGAGGCCCCGGGGCTAGAGGCACTGCCCCTTAGGCTGATGCAGCAAGACTGCACCTCCGTCAAGACCTTGCTGCTGCGCCTCCGGAGGACCCTGCAGGAGGTAGGCTACAGTAGGACCACCTGTCTCACGTTACACCAGTTTTGGAGGGAGGGAGGGTGGTGAGGAGAAGGGGAGAGGGTGGAGTGAGGGGTGGGGGTGGAGGAGGATGATGGGAGGAAGTGAGGGGGGAGGGAGTGACTGGAGGTAGGGAGGGAGGGAGGGAGGGAGGGAGGGAGGGAGGGAGGGAAGGAGTGTAGATGGAGGGAGCATGGAGGGAGGGAGGGGGTGACTGTGGAGGGAGGGGTGACATGACCCATGAATGCATCATCAATTCCAAGGGTTTTCCCTGCAAGTTTAATTGATGACCACATAGCCATGGATAGAAACTTAACCATGAGCATAAGAAAGACCCTAGTCAATGGCATTAATCACCCAATTGAGAGCAACATGTGATGTAGCCTACATCAGAATGGTAGATGCCCCTGCAGCAGACCAGCCAGCCTTCATCTACCGGTATTCTCCTCTATCAAAGGCCTGAACATGGTATTTTTAAACCTCAACAACAAGTACCTCAACAACAAGTACTTACATTTGTTTATTTGAATAGCTATGAGCTTTTGGCGTTGTCACTCAAGGAAGCTGGGAGCTTGTTAAAGCCTCACCCGACGCCGTGCCCTCCACAGCTTTTTAAACGCCTTTGTTTATTTAATGAGGGTTTTGATTCTGGGAATGGATAGTATCTGGAGTGGCTAAAACGCAATCAAATTACATCCAACTATTATAAAGTGATTAGCTATTTGTGTAATGGCTGATTAGACGAGAAATCACACATTGCTATCGTCCCAGCAGATTCCACGGTGTTTGGTTAACATTTAATTTCTTGCAATCCATTCTACAATGGCCATGGACAAGACCCAGTCCTACAGTACCAAGCGGCTGCTCTGGCAAAAAGACCGTAACAGTCTGAATATATTATTTGGTGACAAGACAGCTGTAATTCACATCTCCCTGTGTTGTTATTGGATGACACCTCCCTCTAGTAGCATCTGCCTGCTGTTGTGTTTAAACTGAGATCCAAACGAACGCAAACAGATCACAAGATGATTCGAGCGAGACATTGTCTTATTCTCTGTTATATGCTTTTCTCCTCCTCTTGTGGTGTTTCATCCTTTACACATACAGAATAAAACAGTCTAATATTGGATAAAACACAGAGGCTCTGGGCCTTTCTGCTCAGGCAAAAAAATACGTTATTGCACCGGATGCTTTTCACAGAGGCTCTGAATACCCTTTTGAATGCCAAGTTTAAAGGGGGTAAAATGCCTTTAGTTATTTTAAGTATTTCAATTCTTGATTTCTGATTTCAGTATGATTAAAGTGTATCAAAGTGGGCTGGGGGCTACATTATTAATTTATCATCTCTGGTCACTGAGCTCTGGCACCTCAAATAAAACGTTATTCAAATGAATGCTTTCAGGCAGCGCCATGCCGAAATTGAAAGGGGTTTTAACTGAACCTTATCTAATTGTCTGGACATTTCTACACCAGCCTGTAGGATACATGTGACCTTAAACATGCATGTGGAGATACACATTGATCAAAGTTCAAACATTCTGGGTCAGACTAGTCTGTCTGACTATATATACACTACACCTGTAAGTGCCCAATACCCACTGCTTCACTTTAAGGGCATCCAATCACATAATATCTGAAGATGATTACCCTGTTAGAGTTAGGATATTCTATATATTGAAGCATGATAATAGATGTATAACTGAACCTGGATGTGATGAGACGCTGTACGATAGTCTTGATGTCACTGTAAATGAGGCAAGAAGGCATCAAATGACATGAATGGTCAGTGTTGTAACAGTCTTTCTCCTGTCTGTACTGTGTGTTATTTTCAACTTCCCGTTACAGTATATTTATCATATTCCTATTGACATGTTGTCCTCTCACCTCAAAATAATATTTTATTGAAATAATAAATTAAGAATGTAATCATTTTAGGATGTGTGCATGTTATTACAAATATAACAATAACATTTCTGAATGTCACCTCTCTCCCTCAGAGCACTGACACAAGCCCTACAAGCATCCTTCATTCTCTCCCCATCAGCCCTTGTAGTGAGAAGTCACTGCCCCTCAAGGTAATGGTTTTTTCACAGCTAACAGATCACCTCCGCAAGGCTCAACCACAAGGGGTATCTATAGTGGGGAGAACAAGTATTTGATACACTGCCGATTTTGCAGGTTTTCCCTACTTACAAAGCATTTAGAGGTCTGTAATTTGTATCATAGGTACACTTCAACTGTGAGAGACGGAATCTAAAACAAAAATCCAGGAAATCACATTGTATGATTTTTAAGTAATTAATTTAAACCTGCAAAATCGGCAGTGTATCAAATACTTGTTCTCCCCACTGTATCTCGACTGTGCTGTATAATAAACCTCTAAAGCTTTCTCCAGTCTGGACACATTTAGATGTGTTTTCTACCACCTGCAGTTCTTTAAAAGATCAAAAACCTGTTCCAGTCCGTCTGCACCTTAAAGTGCCACAGCAACCTGAGCCTTTCTCCCTCATTGCATCAGTGGAATTTGATCTAGATGAGATGATCTCATTAATGAATCCCTTTGGGGAAGTCTCGGGGTGGCAGTGGAGGATTTATCAAATGGGTTTTTGTTAGGGTTTTCTAAGATGGTTTAGTTTGGTGGTTGGCAGCAGAGTTTTTGTGGCGCTTGTGGAGTAAAGAGCGCATGAGTGGAAATTAGGTTTATGTGTGTGGGTGTGTGAGTGTGTGTGTGTGTGTGTGTGTGTGTGTGTGTGTGTGTGTGTTTGTGTTTGTGACCTCTTTACTGACCTACATGGAGCAGCCGCACCAGCAGGAGCAGGAACACTATGCACCAGCAGGAGCAGGAACACTATGCAGAAGGAGCGCCATGTGACGCTCTGGTCCATCTCCTCCTCCTCCTCCTCCTCCTCCTCCTCAGAGAGAGAGAGAGAGAGAGAGAGAGAGAGAGAGAGAGAGAGAGAGAGAGAGAGAGAGAGAGAGAGAGAGAGAGAGAGAGAGAGAGAGAGAGAGAGAGAGAGAGAGAGAGAGAGAGAGAGAGAGAGAGAGAGAGAGAGAGAGAGAGAGAGAGAGAGAGAGAGAGAGAGAGAGAGAGAGAGAGAGAGAGAGAGAGAGAGAGAGAGAGAGAGAGAGAGAGAGAGAGAGAGAGAGAGAGAGAGAGAGAGCCCGTGCATCTGACATTGTTGGATGAAAGGGGAGAGTGGTGGGACTCGTCCTGCCGTTCCAGAAAAATCTGAGTTTAAAAATAAAGCCCTGGAACCCACCTGAGACGAAACCATGTCACTCCTTGTCCTACTTTGAGCAAAACTTCCTTTAGCGAACATTTGCCATCCCTTCCTTTTTATAATTAGCGCCCTTGGAAAGCGGCTCCCGTGGAGAGCACAGCGCCGGCGTACGGCTGGGGAATGGGAGCAGGCAGCGGCATGGTGGGTGCTCTCTCATCACTCCTCCTTGGATGGAGTGATCGCAGCGGAATGCCAAGCTCATCCATCGCCTGACGTCTTCCGCGTAACCTTTTCCCCAAACACTTTTGTGTTGTCTCTGTACAAAGAAGTGGCAGGAAAGGCAACACTTTCTGACATCCTGTCCAGAGGCCGGGTGAGGCTGCAGATAAACCTGAACTCTTAGAAACCTTCCGCAGCCTGGCTGTCTCCTTGAGGTGCTGTTAAGGTGTGTGTGTGTGTGTGCGTGCCTTACTGCTGTTTTTGCCCAGGGCCCGGCCACATTTGCTGTAAACATTCTACCCTCACTGCGAATTAGGCTGACCAATAGGGTCACTATACAGACATTCAGCCCAACTTTGTTAACCTTGGGTGGTCAGGCTCATTGTGGGGAGGGAGAGAGGCTGCCTACGTGTTGTTCTGTTGTATATTCATAGGGGTGGCGAGGGTGGGTTGGGCTGGGGACCCAGTCTCGCTCTGTCTGTCTCTCTCTCCCTCTTCTATGGTAATGTGCAGATAAAGTGCCTGTCCGTGAACATCTCTAATGAAGACAGATTTAAGGATTCCCCTCAGGCGGCGGGTTTAGAGGATGTTACAGTTCCCTGTTTACTCTGTGTGACCTCCTCAGGACGCGACCCCACCACGGAAGACAAAAACACAGGCTTCCATGGCATTAACGGACTAATATGACATGGTCTGTTTCAGAAAGAGACAAACTTTCCGCCCACGCATGGTTTTGTTTTCGTGGGGGGGGGGTTATTTGAGAGTAACAGAGGGTCAGAAAACAATGGCCGACGGGGATTTAATGTTGTGTTCAGAAAACCCCAAAGAAAACAACAGGAATAAAGCAGTGGAAGGAACTAAAGCCAATTCAGATTTGCAACATTGGGTCACGTTTAAAACCCTGAATGCTGATTGGCTGACAGCCATGGTATATCAGACTGAATACCACGGGTATGACAAAACATTTCTTTTTTTACTGCTCTAATATTGTTGTTAACCAGTTTATAATCGGGGCGGCAGGTAGAGCATTGTGGTTAGGGCGTTGGCCATATATGGTTGCTAGGGCCTGCCTCCCCTTACTGGCTGCTGACCAGACAAGGTCATGGAGAAAGAAGTGCTGTATTTGCTGTGATGCAGCCATAGTTCATATTAAGTTTACCAGAGGGAGAGCACATACTGTACACAGACTCTTCACCCTGCTCTCCGCCCTCTCTTTCTGTCCTGCTCCCCACTTCCCCTGTTCCACAATACAGTGGCCTGTGTTCTGACTCCACAATACAGTGGCCTGTGTTCTGACTCCACAATACAGTGGCCTGTGTTCTGACTCCACAATACAGTGGCCTGTGTTCTGACTCCACAATACAGTGGCCTGTGTTCTGACTCCACAATACAGTGGCCTGTGTTCTGACTCCACAATACAGTGGCCTATGTTCTGACTCCACAATACAGTGGCCTGTGTTCTGACTCCACAATACAGTGGCCTGTGTTCTGACTCCACAATACAGTGGCCTGTGTTCTGACTCCACAATACAGTGGCCTGTGTTCTGACTCCACAATACAGTGGCCTGTGTTCTGACTCCACATTCTAGACATTACCTTCTCTTCTATGGTAGTGATGTGGTTGGCTCCCGAGTGTGGTGGTTCCCAAGCGGCGCGGCGGTCTAAGGCACTGCATCTCAGTGCTAGATGCGTCACTTCAGATCCTGGTTTGATTCCAGGCTGTGTCACAACCGGCCGTGATTGTGGGTCCCATAGGGCGGCGCACAATTGGCCCAGCGTCGTCCAGGTTAGGGTTTAGCCGGGGTAGGCCACCATTGTAAATAGACATTTGTTCTTAACTTGACTTGCCTAGTTAAATAAAGGTAAAATAAAAAATGTGGTGGCTCTATGCTCAGTGTTCACCTTCCCCTGTGTATCCTCCTGAAGTAGTGTTTGACTTTCTCTGCTCTTCATTCCAGGAGCCGGGGAGGGAAGAGGCTCTGGTGCTGCAGCTGAGGGAGAAGGACGAGCTGATCCTCCAACTGCAGGCTGAACTGGTGAGAGGCACACTGTAGCACTGTGTGAGAAGAATGTCTGAGCATTGAATGTAATGTATGTGGGTTCTTCCATTAGAAATTCAGTTCACTTCTGATATATAGTACAATTCGATACAGAATGGGATACGGGAGGTGCACTAGTGACTTCTCAGGATGCACATGTGCTGTCTTTTAATAGTTGCAGAAACAACTGGGTCCGCAGACAGCACCTCAGCATGGTGCACTCAGACAGCACCTCAGCAGGGTACACGCAGACAGCACCTCAGCATGGTACACGCAGACAGCACCTCAGCATGGTGCACTCAGACAGCACCTCAGCATGGTACATGCAGACAGCACCTCAGCACAGGGCACACAGACAGCACCTCAGCATGGTGCACACAGACAGCACCTCAGCATGGTGCACGCAGACAGCACCTCAGCATGGTGCACTCAGACAGCACCTCAGCACAGGGCACACAGACAGCACCTCAGCATGGTGCACACAGACAGCACCTCAGCATGGTGCACGCAGACAGCACCTCAGCATGGTGCATGCAGACAGCACCTCAGCATGGTGCACTCAGACAGCACCTCAGCACAGGGCACACAGAGATCACCTCAGTACAGGGCACACAGACAGCACCTCAGCATGGTGCACTCAGACAGCACCTTAGCACAGAGCACACAGACAGCACCTCAGCATGGTGCACACAGACAGCACCTCAGCATGGTGCACGCAGACAGCACCTCAGCATGGTGCACGCAGACAGCACCTCAGCATGGTGCACGCAGACAGCACCTCGGCATGGTGCACGCAGACAGCACCTCGGCATGGTGCACGCAGACAGCACCTCGGCATGGTGCACGCAGACAGCACCTCGGCATGGTGCACGCAGACAGCACCTCAGCATGGTGTACGCAGACAGCACCTCAGCATGGTGCACACAGACAGCACCTCGGCATGGTGCACGCAGACAGCACCTCGGCATGGCATGGTGCACGCAGACAGCACCTCAGCATGGTGTACGCAGACAGCACCTCAGCATGGTGTACGCAGACAGCACCTCAGCATGGTGCACACAGACAGCACCTCAGCCTCTAGCCGTTCCTTTGACAACAGTAGAGGGCACTTAGGAGACTTATATCTCTCTCTAACTCTCCCCCTCTCCATTTCTTTCCTTGTTTAGGACTTTCTCTCCAGCTTATCACACTCAGCACTGCTCTCCTCTCCCCTTCATAATATAGATTAAAGAGAAATATGAAGATTGACTAACAAAGGGAAAAGTAGTGTTGTTGAATGTTTATTTTAATTGGCTTTGATCGCATTTGATCAAATTTAGAAAGCAAAATTATTATTATTATTTTTTTTACCTAGCTTTGTATTTGATTTGAAAACCGAAACAAGTCATTTTGTTTGTTGTTGTTTTTAATGGAGATTTTATGTTCCCAAAATAAACCAAATGCAAGTCGGGAATGTAAAGTGTTTTTCTGGGTTTGTAGAGCTGTTGGTATTGTACTGAGTAACATGTATAATTTGACATATTGCTTCCGAGGCTTCATTTGTCATGTTTTATATATAACATGCCATAATGTCTATCACTGCCAGTATGCCCCGCAGAGTCAGCTCCCGTTTGACATCTGTGTGTTTGCACATTCTGGTTCTAGGTACCGATTGCTCCTCTCTCCTTCTCTTCAGACTACCATATGGTCCATAAGAAAACACACTAAGCAATGTGGTGTTGGCCCAGCTTAGATAAGAATGGTCCAATCAATCAGAATCCTCATGAAACAAGGATCTTAGCCAAAGACGAGTGATGTTGGGAGACCTCCGTACTGTTTGAAGCCTGGCGCTGGTGGTGTGACGATCCTCTCCGGGCAGATTGCATGCGGCATTCACCAGCCATGGTTGCTGCCACAGCATAACCCACTTTAATTCAGGACATATGCCTCAGATTGCTAACAAGAATTGAAACCCTGATTGATAGAATTGATATTAACAGAACGTAATGCTCACCAGCATCATTTGCAGGGGAATCGTCGGCAGCACCCCCCCCCCCCCTCCAAAAAAGGGCGGTATTTTCAAGGAGAGGGCAGCTCTTAGCCAATCTCCCCTCCAGCCTGCTGCTAAATCTGCCAGCTGAGAAGTATTCATTATGCCAGAGTGAGGCCTCGCAGCGCATTGGCCAGCACTACCTGTCTGTTTTTATTAGCCTTTTGTTTTCTCTGGTGCACTTTGCAAGGTACCATGGTCCAAGGTTTGGTTGCGAAATCCTCCCGGCGTGTCTTTCAAAAAACGTTCATGACCCAGTGGTTTTGAGGTTTGTGGCCTTGGATGGAGTTGAATATTTTTTCTACATTGTTTTTTTTGCATGTGGTAGTAAGACCAATGATGTACTGTATACAGTAAGACCAGGGCCTGGGATTTCTCATTGTCAGGCCACTTGATCAAGCCAAAACTTCTGGCCCTAACTATGATATACGGGGTCAGGAGTTTTTCCTGACCCCGTAACCTGACCTGGGAAAACTCCTGGCCCCTAGTATGGGTGCAATTCCTAATGTTGGTCTGTGTGTTCTGTGTACAGGAGAGTGCCAAAGCTGCCCTGAAACCCATCTGCCAAAAAGCTGACAGAACCACGCAGACAGACCGCCCTGGATCAGAGGTGAGTACACATCTCCATTTGAAACTGCGGAGGCTCCCAGGCGGTTTAGCATCTGTCGTCTTTACAATTGAATATGGTCTCACATATACCTTTCCTTTTGGAGATGTCCCAGATACACCGTAGCTTCAGTGGTATCTCATTGCCATTATAAAGTGACGTCTATTCCCTGAGAGCTCTGTGTTCAGTTTAGCCTGCAGCAGATGACATGGCCTGCCTGGCTTAGGGAGTTGGAACAGTCTGGGAACATGGGGGCCGTAACAGATGACTGCCTAAAAAAGGCTTTCCTGCAATAGCAACAACATCAAAAAAAGCATACAGAGTTTGCTTCTTCCTAGTTGTCTCTGGAAACTTTCCCCACTTTCCCCACAAAATTTACAATGGATATCGTTTTTAAAGTTGCAATATGTAAATGTTTGGGGCAACGTGACCAAATCCACATAGAAATGTGAGTTATAGATCTGTCATTCTACTCGAAAGTAAGTCTAAGAAGTGGTAGATCTGTTCTATGTACGCTATTTCTATGCTTCCTGTTCTTAAGTTTCATCTTTGCGTCTTTTACTTTCGGTTTTGTACACCAGTTTCAAACAGCTGAAAATACAATATTTTTGGTGATGGAAAAAATATATTTCCTGGCGGTTTAGATGGTACAATGATTCTCTACACTACACTAGCTTAGTTTGTCACATAAACTGAAATTAGGAGTTTTAGCAACCAGGAAATGGCATCGTAATTTCTGCATAGTGCACCTTTAACTAGGCTAAGTAGTCCTTTACACACACACACAGCACACATCAACATGTTTCTCACGATGACCGCATAACTAGATTTAAGATACAGTTCTGAAAATGACATGATGTGACTGACAACAAAACGTGCGTGTCGGCTATGTGTGCTCTTTTATTAACTCTAGGAGTTTCTTGTACGAAAGGTTTGTCTGTACAATGTGGCGAAGCACATATAGACCAAAATGGTCACTTAATCACTTTGTTAAACCTGGGAAGGGTGGTTGTCTTGGAGGAGGGGTGCTGTTAGTCCTCATTTATATTGCTGCCGTCACACGCTGTTTGCCTACAGCTAAGCAGAGGAGAAAGCACTGAAAGCAGGGTTCATCATCGCCATCATTTATCTTCTATCACTCTGAGATGGCTTTTAGTGGCCGCAGCATTTCTGTGCCCATAGAAAGATAAGCTTGTGTGTCTTTTTTTTCTTCTCCTCGTTAAATGTCTCTAGTCTTTGTTTGCTATTCTTACTAATGTGTTTCCATAATGCACATTCAAATGGCCCCCTGTAATTGCCTCTCTGTCGGTTCGGGGCCTCTAATGCAACACAAATGTGTGTCAGCACCCCATTATACTTGGCCTTGAGTGTCATCACTGAAAAGAACACGGTGCGAAGTGGAGATTGTGCCGGTGACAAGAACCCGCATATATTATGCTATTGCGTTCCGTAAGTCTTAGGGGCTGTTGTTCTTCTCAAGCGTGCGTCCCTCTTCTTTTTAGAGAAGTGGTGTTAAGAAAAGTGGGGTGTGAAGATGTGTGTCCCCTCTCACACACTTTGGATATATCAGCTGTTTAATGTACTGAAACATGCATTCCACATGACCACATTCTAAACCGTACATGATCATGGCACCAGCTGGCGACCCGTTGCCTAGTTTTACAGGTTACTTTACTCAGCAGCAGCAGATGAGTTGCCCATTTTTAGTCTCCCGTGTGTAGATACTGCAAACCTATATAGGTTACTGCATCGAGGACAGGCAGATATAGAAAGTGTGTCTACAAGTGGGTCAGCTATTTCGAAAGGCTGGTGCGATTTCAGGAGGTCGTCTTGTTATTTAATTTTTTTTCTGGAGCACTCTCTTTCTCTCTCCCCGTTTCTCTCTTTCTCTCCCTCCCTCTTTCTCTTTCTCCATCCCTCTCTCTCTCTCTCCATCAGAGCTAATTAGCTTACAGGCAGAGCTAGCGCTGTCCTCTCTCCTTCCAGGCCCCCCATCACCACCAGGGACTGGCCTGCCCTGTTTCCCCGCCACCGGACACTGTTTTTGGCATCAGTCCTGTCCATCCTGCTCCCAAAGGCTCTGGAGCAAAGACTTCTCAAAGTCCTGGGAAGTTATGAAGCCACGCAGCCAGAAGGGCATGTTCCTCCTACATAGGTGGAGCAATGAAGGGAGGAAGAATTGGGTTTGAAAGTAATAACTGAAGTGACAACTGGGGAGCAAGGCATTCGAATGACTCGACAAACTGAATAGATGTGAATCCTCTCGCTTCTTCAGACTGTATTTAAGGATTAGAGAGAGAGAGAGAGAGAGATTTATGTCCTCCAGAGACGTTTAAGAGCTCGAGGTACAGGCTATTTGAAAGTTTTTCAGGGGCTTAAATCAATTGAGATTGCTTTCTTTATCCAAGCCAATTTTCATTGGCTTTCTTAAGAGTGGACGTTTTATAGGGAATCAAAAAAGTACTTGATGTGCAACACTTTGTCCCTCTTTCTTTTCTTCCCCTCTGTCTAGTCTTCTCGTAGTCACTGTTGTCGCTACTTTAGTGCTTTTTGAGCTCGTTTCGGTTCGATTCTTTCGGTTTAGATATGATTATTTTAAAGATGAAATGCACTATGAATTAAGTTGGTTGAGTGCTGTAACTGCTTATCGCTTATTAACAATAATATATTCACATGACTTATTTCAGTTGTTGTGTATATTACATTTATTTTATTTGATGACTTTATTATTTCATTCCAAGTCATCATCTCATCACTATAGAGCTGCTGCCTATGCTGTCTGACAAAATCACTATTTTAGTAGTTCTTCAAAGTAAATAAGGCATACTTTTATGACTGCTGAATACCAACTGTCAATTACTTAGATCATGTATTTTCAGATAGAGATACCTCACGAAGCAACTGCTCTCTATCCCTCTCAATCGCACATTCTGCTGTCTCTTCCTCTCCCTATCTCCGCGCCCCACACAGACCGGACAAGTGGACACGCAATGGATTATGGTTATTGTAGTTAATTACCACGTTTTCTGCGCTAAACTATGTAGAATATAGGCCTGTTGGAAACTACAGCTCACTACTACATCAGATCTGATTTCTTTCTAGAGAAACCAAACTAAATGGAATTCAAATAATTGAACCAATATCGGTCAATTAGTTGTTTAAAAAACAGAAAATAACAGAAATGTTGCTTAATCGCTCAGCTTTACGCTATTTAAAAGGATGAAGGGGATCGCTAGAAGGCCCGGAATGTATAGTGTGCCTGTAAACTGTTGGAGACTTTAAAATGGGGGAAAAAAACTGAAGAGATAATTTCCTATAAGGGAGATATGATGTTAAATGAAAGATTGCTCTCACAGGCATTAATCTGCTTTTAGCAATGACAGACTTATTATAGAGGCTCCATGAACATGGAGCAGACGGCTATCCCCGTGCCATGTGCCCACTGTGCCAGTCAGGTCCCAGCAGGGGTCTCTGTGCTGAGAGCAAGCCGCCAGGCCCTGGCAGTGCCACCCTCTCTGTTCTCCCCTCCACTGTTCTGTAGACACCTGCCTAAAGATGCATGGCGACCATTTCAAGTCCCAGCCTCAAACTGCTCAAAGCCATTCTGAACTTTTTCTGTCACTGACGAACCCTTCACCCCTCCCTTTAAAATCCCTGTGATGTTGTGTCCAGACAAAACTGTGTTTAAGGATGCCTCTCCCCCCAGCCAAACACCCCCTGTTGGGATTCCTCTGGTGATTCCTACATCTCTCACGTCTCTCCTCGGCCCTGAACTCCGTTCGCAACGCTTTTAGAATTCCGAAAGGCACCTTCAGAGCTTTCCACTCTTTCCTAATCTCTGATCCCAGCTGGAGAGATGGGAGCGCACCAGGGGTGTAAGAAGAGTCTTCCACTGCAACGCACTTCCCACAACAAAACTACCCCGTTTAGTTTCTCTGTTTTGATTGTGTTGTTTTTATCTGATGTCGGTTTATTCTCGGTGCAATCATAGTGTGTCTATGAATGAGGAGCCAGGCTTGAGGACATGAGCTTCAGAGGGAGCTGTGAGTGAGAGTTAGGAACAGAAAATAATGTACTATTGACAGCTATATGGGCCAGGATTTGAGATTGAAACTGAGGAAGAGTAGGACGGAGATGTCTGTGTGAATTGTGAATGTACAATGTTTTTGATAAAACCAGACTGGGAGAATATACATATTTGTATTTGACCCACTTTTTCTCCCCAATTTCGATCTTCTCTCATCGCTGCAACTCCCCAACGAGCTCGGGAAAGGCGAAGGTCAAGTAACTCTCCCTCGAAACATGATCCACCAAACCGCACTTCTCAACACCCGCCAGCTTAACCCGGAGGCCAGCTGTACCAACACCGTTCACCTGACGACTGGGGGTCAGCCTGCAGGCCCCCCTCTCATCACAAGGAGTCACTAGAGCGCGATGAGCCAAGTAAAGCCCCCCCGGCCAAACCCTACCCTATCCCGGACGACGCTGGGCCAATTGTGTGCCGCCGCCCTAGGGGACTCTTCATCACGGCCGGTTGTGAAACAGCCCTGGATCGAACCCGGGTCTGTAGTGATGCCTCTAGCACTGCGATGCAGTGCCTTAGACTGTTGCGCCACTCGGGAGGCTGGGGAAGTGTTTTTTTTAAGGAACAGTTTGACTGTCGCAAAGGTTTGAATGGGTTGAATATAATATAATTAATCAATATCACAGTAGTTTCAATATAGTTTCAAGTTTTAATGTCACATGCAAAAGTACAGTGAAATACCTTTCTTGCCAGCTCTAAACCCAACAATGCAATAGTCAATAACAATCTAATACTAGAAAAGAAACACAAGAAATTAGAATAGGAAGAAATGAAGTAAGTTAGCATACTATATAAACTCAAACCCTTTTTCAGGACCCTGTCTTTCAAAGATAATTCCTAAAAATACAAATAACTTCACAGATCTTCATTGTAAAGGGTTTAAACACTGTTTCCCATGCTTGTTCAATGTACCATAAACAATTAATGAACATGCACCTGTGGAACGCTCGTTAAGACACTAACAGCTTACAGACGGTAGGCAATTTAGGTCACAGTTATGAAAACTTAGGAAACTAAAGAGGCCTTTCTACTGACTCTGAAAAACACCAAAAGTAAGATGCCCAGGGTCCCTGCTCATCTGCGTGAACGTGCCTTAGGCATGCTGCAAGGAGGCATGAGGACTGCAGATGTGGCCAGGGCAAAAAATTGCAATGTCCGTACTGTGAGACGCCTAAGACAGTGCTACAGGGAAACAGAACGGACAGCTGATCGTCCTCGCAGTGGCAGACCACGTGTAACAACACCTGCACAGGATCGGTACTTCCGAACATCACACATGTGGGACAGGTACAGGATGGCAACAACACTGCCCGAGTTACACCAGGAACGCACAATCCCTCCATCAGTGCTCAGACTGTCCGCAATAGGCTGAGAGAGGCTGGACTGAGGGCTTGTAGGCCTGTTGTAAGGCAGGTCCTCACCAGACATCACCGGCAACAAAGTCGCCTATGGGCACAAACCCATCGTCACTGAACCAGGCAGGACTGGCAAAAGGTGCTCTTCACTGACGAGTCGCGGTTTTGTCTCACCAGGGGTGATGGTCGGATTCGCTTTTATCGTTGAAGGAATGAGCGTTACACCGAGGCCTGTACTCTGGAGCGGGATTGATATGGAGGTTCTTTCATGGACTGGGGCGGTGTGTCACAGCATCATCGGACTGAGCTTGTTGTCATTGCAGGCAATCTCAACGCTGTGGATTACAGAGAAGACAGACATCCTTCTCCCTCATGTGGTACCCTTCCTGCAGGCTCATCCTGACATGACCCTCCAGCATAACAATGCCACCAGCCATACTGCTCTTTCTGTGTGTGATTTCCTGCAAGACAGGAATGTCAGTGTTCTGCCATGGCCAGCGAAGAGCCCGGATCTCAATCCCATTGAGCACGTCTGGGACCTGTTGGATCGGAGGAGGGTGAGGGCTAGGGCCATCCCCCCCCCAGAAATGTCCGGGAACTTGCAGGTGCCTTGGTGGACGAGTGGGGTAACATCTCACGCAAGAACTGGCATATCTGGTGCAGTCCATGAGGAAGAGATGCACTGCAGTACTTAATGCAGTTGGTGGCAACACCAGATACTGACTGTTTCTTTTGATTTTGACCCCCCCCCTTTGTTCAGGGACACATTATTCCATTTCTGTTAGTCACATGTCTGTGGAACTTGTTCAGTTTATGTCAGTTGTTGAATCTTGTTATGTTCATACAAATATTTACACATGTTAAGTTTGCTGAAAATAAACGCAGTTGACAGTGAGAGGATTTTTTTTTTTTTTGCAATACCATCCTATATACAGGGTCAGTTCAATACCATCCTATATACAGGGTCAGTTCAATACCATCCTATATACAGGGTCAGTTCAATACCATCCTATATACAGGGTCAGTTCAATACCATACTATATACAGGGTCGGTTCAATACCATACTATATACAGGGTCAGTTCAATACCATCCTATATACAGGGTCAGTTCAATACCATCCTATATACAGGGTCAGTTCAATACCATCCTATATACAGGGTCAGTTCAATACCATACTATATACAGGGTCAGTCAATACCATCCTATATACAGGGTCAGTTCAATACCATCCTATATACAGGGTCAGTTCAATACCATCCTATATACAGGGTCAGTTCAATACCATACTATATACAGGGTCAGTTCAATACCATCCTATATACAGGGTCAGTTCAATACCATCCTATATACAGGGTCAGTTCAATACCATCCTATATACAGGGTCAGTTCAATACCATCCTATATACAGGGTCAG
Organism: Oncorhynchus kisutch; assembly: GCF_002021735.2. Classification (NCBI taxonomy): domain Eukaryota; kingdom Metazoa; phylum Chordata; class Actinopteri; order Salmoniformes; family Salmonidae; genus Oncorhynchus; species Oncorhynchus kisutch. The sequence goes on along the minus strand of NC_034176.2, from coordinate 11,352,150 downwards.
TTCAATACCATACTATATACAGGGTCAGTTCAATACCATACTATATACAGGGTCAGTTCAATACCATCCTATATACAGGGTCAGTTCAATACCATCCTATATACAGGGTCAGTTCAATACCATCCTATATATAGGGTCAGTTCAATACCATACTATATACAGGGTCAGTTCAATACCATCCTATATACAGGGTCAGTTCAATACCATCCTATATACAGGGTCAGTTCAATACCATACTATATACAGGGTCAGTTCAATACCATACTATATACAGGGTCAGTTCAATACCATCCTATATACAGGGTCAGTTCAATACCATCCTATATACAGGGTCAGTTCAATACCATACTATATACAGGGTCAGTTCAATACCATACTATATACAGGGTCAGTTCAATACCATACTATATACAGGGTCAGTTCAATACCATCCTATATACAGGGTCAGTTCAATACCATCCTATATACAGGGTCAGTTCAATACCATACTATATACAGGGTCAGTTCAATACCATCCTATATACAGGGTCAGTTCAATACCATCCTATATACAGGGTCAGTTCAATACCATCCTATATACAGGGTCAGTTCAATACCATCCTATATACAGGATCAGTTCAATACCATACTATATTCAGGGTCAGTTCAATACCATACTATATACAGGGTCAGTTCAATACCATCCTATATACAGGGTCAGTTCAATACCATCCTATATACAGGGTCAGTTCAATACCATCCTATATACAGGGTCAGTTCAATACCATCCTCTATACAGGGTCAGTTCAATACCATCCTCTATACAGGGTCAGTTCAATACCATCCTATATACAGGGTCAGTTCAATACCATCCTATATACAGGGTCAGTTCAATACCATCCTATATACAGGGTCAGTTCAATACCATCCTATATACAGGGTCAGTTCAATACCATCCTATATACAGGGTCAGTTCAATACCATACTATATACAGGGTCAGTTCAATACCACACTATATACAGGGTCAGTTCAATACCATCCTATATACAGGGTCAGTTCAATACCATCCTATATACAGGGTCAGTTCAATACCATACTATATTCAGGGTCAGTTCAATACCATACTATATACAGGGTCAGTTCAATACCATCCTATATACAGGGTCAGTTCAATACCATCCTATATACAGGGTCAGTTCAATACCATCCTATATACAGGGTCAGTTCAATACCATACTATATACAGGGTCAGTTCAATACCATCCTATATACAGGGTCAGTTCAATACCATCCTATATACAGGGTCAGTTCAATACCATCCTATATACAGGGTCAGTTCAATACCATACTATATTCAGGGTCAGTTCAATACCATACTATATACAGGGTCAGTTCAATACCATACTATATACAGGGTCAGTTCAATACCATCCTATATACAGGGTCAGTTCAATACCATACTATATTCAGGGTCAGTTCAATACCATACTATATACAGGATCAGTTCAATACCATCCTATATACAGGGTCAGTTCAATACCATACTATATTCAGGGTCAGTTCAATACCATCCTATATACAGGGTCAGTTAATACCATACTATATACAGGGTCAGTTCAATACCATACTATATACAGGGTCAGTTCAATACCATCCTATATACAGGGTCAGTTCAATACCATCCTATATACAGGGTCAGTTCAATACCATCCTATATACAGGGTCAGTTCAATACCATCCTATATACAGGGTCAGTTCAATACCATCCTATATACAAGGTCAGTTCAATACCATACTATATTCAGGGTCAGTTCAATACCATACTATATACAGGGTCAGTTCAATACTATCCTATATACAGGGTCAGTTCAATACCATCCTATATACAGGGTCAGTTCAATACCATACTATATTCAGGGTCAGTTCAATACCATACTATATACAGGGTCAGTTCAATACCATACTATATACAGGGTCAGTTCAATACCATACTATACACAGGGTCAGTTCAATACCATACTATATACAGGGTCAGTTCAATACCATACTATATACAGGGTCAGTTCCAATAGCGTATTTACAATGTGCCGGGATACTGGAGTGATAGAGGTAGATATGTATAAGGGTAAGATGACTAGGCAACAGGATATAAGATAAACAGAGTAGCATCAGCTTGAATGTGGATAAGAAGGTCAATGAGGATACAAGGTTAACTCCGAAAGAGGATACAAGGTTAACTCCAAAAGAGGATACAAGGTTAACTCCGAAAGAGGATACAAGGTTAACTCCGAAAGAGGATACAAGGTTAACTCCGAAAGAGGATACAAGGTTAACTCCGAAAGAGGATACACGGTTAACTCCAAAAGAGGATACAAGGTTAACTCAGGAAGAGGATACAAGGTTAACTCAGGAAGAGGATACAAGGTTAACTCAGGAAGAGGATACAAGGTTAACTCAGAAAGTCAGTGTTGCTCTTTTGTTAGCTGTTTATCAGTCCTATTGCTTGGGGATAGAAGCTGTTCAAGAGCCTGTTGGTGCCAGATTTGATGCAACGGTACCACTTGCCGTGCAGAAGTAGAGAGTATAGTCTTTGGCTTGGGTGGTTGGAGTCTTTAAGGATTTTCCGGGTCTTCCTATCACACTGCCTGATATAATGTCCTGGATGGCAGGGAGCTCTCCCCGAGTGATGTACTGGGCTGTAGCACCACCCTCTGCCATGAGCTGTCGTCAATGAACAGCATTCTCACATAGGTGTTCCTCTTATTCAGGTGGATAGGGGCAGTGTGGAGAGCAATTGAGATTGTGTTATCTATGGATCTGTTGGGGCGGTATGCAAATTGGAATGGGTCTGGGATGATGGAGTTAATGTGTGCCATAACCAGATTATCAAAGCACTTCATGATTACAGATGTGAGATCACCCAATCCTCTGGGTCAGTGACGGCCCTCATAACCGCCTTGATGTTTTTGTTTTCAATGCGTGCATTGAGTTTGTCTGGTAGAGAGGCATCGTTGGGCAGGCCTTCCTTTGTAATCTTTAATGGACTGTAGCCCCTACCACGTGCGGAGGGCGTCGGACCCTGTGTAGTATGACTCCACCTTATTCCTATATTGTCCCTTTTCTCGTTTGATGACTGGAGGTCATAGTGGGACTTCTTGTACTTATTCCTGTCCTAGTCTTTTTTATACCTGAAGTTTGGTTGAGAGACGCAAAGTGTTGAGATTTTTAGTATTGCAATTCAAGAGTGAAATCTCCATAAATGTTTGCCCAAAATATTCACGACATAAGCTTCTTCAGCAGACATTGTCACTGGTCTCCACTGGTACTTATTTAAGCTAAGATTGTTCTTCTCCTGTCCGTATCCTTAACCAGTTCATTTAGATCTCCGTCTCGTCCCCAGCTCTGGATCAACCTCTGCCTCTCCCGACTAATGGTACAGCATGGCAGAAAGTCTTCTTCTTCCCCTCCATACACATTCTCCCTCTACTCCCTCCTCTTTCTGCCCTCCCTCCATCTGTATCCCATCTTTATGTTACTGGCTCTGTCCTCCTTCTCCCAGGCCACATATCAGTGCATGCTAAGGTGATTGAATGAGTTCTCACCTGTGTCCAGAGCACAGCTCTTAACCATAACTCTTCTCGGGCTCCTGACACTGAGTCTAGCAAGGGGGGAGGGGTTGAGGAGCAGACGCACCATTAAGCCTGATGTAATGCCAGGGGAGTGTGGGGCGGGCCCTGGAGGTGTGGTCTGGGCGGAGGCAGGGTTATTAGGGCCCTGAACAGAAGAGGGTTTTTACAGTGGTTTTACGGTGACCATCAATTTTTACTGGCAGAGGTCCCTCCATCTGCCTGCTGTACAGCTGCAGCAGCTCCCCCCACCGCCCAGACGCAGCCAGGGTCTTGTAAACACAGGATGGCGGTAAGTGAGGCAGGTGCAACCCAGGGGGAGACGTAAAGGCATGCAGGGCTTTGGCACTGATCCATACTGGATCAGAGGAAGGTTATGTGAAGGAAGACAGATGTTTCTCCCTGTCCTTGTGAACTGACCAGGAGACCATTGTGTACAGGACTAACTCCTGGTCCTACGTCAACAGGACTAACTCCTGGTCCTACGTCAACAGGACTAACTCCTGGTCCTACGTCAACAGGACTAACTCCTGGTCCTACGTCAACAGGACTAACTCCTGGTCCTGTTGTGTCCTGTCCTGTGTTGTGTTGTCGTGTTTCCTGCATTGTGGACTACTGGAGAATGATCCCTGCACCCTACTGCACTGTAGACCAGCTAGGCCCTGGCACTGCAGACCAGCTAGGCTCTGGCATCTCCCAGTTAAGGTACTGCTAGACCTTCACCCACCCAACCTTCTTCTCACTGACCCTCGACCCCCAATCATTCCACCCCTGTAAGCCTTGTTTTCCTGTCAGCCTTCTTCCTCCCACCTCATAGTCCTGTGTCGGCTGAGCGGAGGTGACTGCCTCATGCCCTGGCTCACCTCTGGCTGACCTCTCCAGTCTGTGATCCAGGTGCAGTACGGTCTAACCCAGCCACATACCACCTCTCTGCTAGTTTGGTTTTAGTTTAGTTTTCATCACTGGTTTCATTAGGATTTCTACTGTGTAGTATGAATCAATAATTTCCCCTTGGTTCATATTGTGATCCTGTTGCATGATGGGTATACCCAGGTTCTGCCCTTGTTTCTATTCATTTCAGTTCTATGACTGTGGTTTGTTATTAAACAGTCCCCTTCCATCCACTAACAGAGCTGTTGCTTTGGCACGGAGAGGGGTGTGTGTGTTGGTGTAATATATGTGTGTGTGTGTGTGATTGTGCCTGCGTGTTGGTACCAGGCGGACTGGAGGTTTGAGAGGAGTGAACAGACAGTGGGCTGCCTTGCCTTCTACCTACAGGGCGGTATAGCAGGGAGGGCTGTATAGCAGGGAGGGCGGTATAGCAGGGAGGGCGGTATAGCAGGGAGGGCGGTATAGCAGGGAGGGCGGTATAGCAGGGATGAAAGCTTCTGAGTAGTGTACAAAGGTGGAGCTGCTTGCAGCAGGGGGTGTGTGTGTTTCTGTGTCTGTCGGGGGTGTGTGTGTTTCTGTGTCTGTCGGGGGTGTGTGTGTTTCTGTGTCTGTCGGAGGGGTGTGTGTTTCTGTGTCTGTCGGGGGTGTGTGTGTTTCTGTGTCTGTCGGGGGTGTGTGTGTTTCTGTGTCTGTCGGGGGTGTGTGTGTTTCTGTGTCTGTCGGGAGTGTGTGTGTTTCTGTGTCTGTCGGGGGTGTGTGTGTTTCTGTGTCTGTCGGGGGTGTGTGTGTTTCTGTGTCTGTCGGGGGTGTGTGTGTTTCTGTGTCTGTCGGGGGTGTGTGTTTCTGTGTCTGTCGGAGGGGTGTGTGTTTCTGTGTCTGTCGGGGGTGTGTGTGTTTCTGTGTCTGTCGGGGGTGTGTGTGTTTCTGTGTCTGTCGGGGGTGTGTGTGTTTCTGTGTCTGTCGGGGGTGTGTGTGTTTCTGTGTCTGTCGGGGGTGTGTGTGTTTCTGTGTCTGTCGGGGGTGTGTGTTTCTGTGTCTGTCGGAGGGGTGTGTGTTTCTGTGTATATCATCCCTTTGATCCTTTTTGGGTTTCCCACCGAGGTTCGTCTTGTTGCCTGGTTCAGACATGCAACCATACACAGATGAGTATAGTGATACAAACAACCTGTGAAATACTGCCGGACTGTGGAGTCCAACCACTTCTGAAGGTTGGGGTTGGTAAATGATTTCATCATCTGAGAACAATGCTTGTCATATTCTCTAGGTTGTATTATGTGTATACCAACTCGCATCACAAAGTCACTAGTTTCAAAGCCAGGAGGAAAGTGCATGTTCCTTTTTTCTTTGGGGATCTGTGCTGTTTTGAGTTTGTCTGGCTGCTGTGCGTGATGCCCGTGATCGTTTGTGCGTGCGTGCGCTTGTGTTATGTTTAGTGGAGAGTGTGTCTGCCGATAATTTAAGAGTTGCTCTCTGCTGAATCATTATACAGGATTAAATTGAGATAAGTGCGCTGGCTCCTGGCCAGGCGAGCGTGGGCCAATCTGAACAACTACCATGTTCACAATAATGAGATGTCGTCCCAGAGGAGAAGGGCTACACGCCTCCTAGCACCTCTCTGCTCTGCTGCTAGCCACTTCCTGTAGTGCCCTTCCAGCCCCCCTCCCCCTCCTTTATTTGTCACATGCGCCGAATACAACAGACTTTACAGTGAAATGCTTATTTACAAACCCTTAACCAACAATGCAGTTTGAAGAAAATAGAGTTAGGAAAATATTTACTAAATAAATAAAAAAAATTGGTAACACAATAAAATAGCAATAATGGGGCTATATACAGGGGGTACCGAGTCAATGTGCAGGGGGGACAGGTTAGTTGAGGTAATTTGTACATGTAAGTAGGAGTGGAGTGACTTGGGGGTAGAAGCTTTTAAGGAGCCTTTTGGACTGAGACTTGGCTCTCCGGTACTGCTTGCCGTGCGGTAGCAAAGAGAACAGTCTATGACTGGGGTGGCTGGGGTCTTTGACAATTTTTTTGGGCCTTCCTCTGACACCGCCTAGTATATAGGTCCTGGATGGCAAAGATCATACTTTTTGGAGAATTGTCCGATGGTCGGATGAAACAAAAATAGAACTGTTTGGCCAAAATGAGCATCGATATGTTTCGAAGGAAAAGGGGGAGGCTTGCAAGCCGAAGAACACCATCCCAACCGTGCAGCACGGGGGTGGCAGCATCATGTTGTGGGGGTGCTTTGCTGTAGGAGGGACTGGTGCACTTCACAAAATAGATGGCATCATGAGGATAGAAATTATGTGGATATATTGAAGCAACATCTCAAGACATCAGTCAGCAAGTTAAAGCTTGGTTTCAAATGGGTCTTCCAAAGTTGTGGAAAAATGCCTTAAGGACAACCAAATCAAGGTATTGGAGTGGCATTCACAAAGCCCTGACCTCAACCCTATAGAACATTTGTGGGCAGAACTGAAAAAGCGTGTGCGAGCACGCAAAATTCACCCAACTTATTGTGGGACATTTGTGGAAGGCTACCCGAAACATTTGACCCAAGTTAAACAATTTAAAGGCAATGCTACCAAATACTAATTGAGTGTATGTAAACTTCTGACCCACTGGGAATGTGATGAAATAAATAAAATCTGAAATAAATCATTATCTCAGCTAATATTCTGACATTTCACATTCTTAAAATAAAGTGGTGATCCTAACTGACCTAAGACAGGGACTTTTTACTAGGATTAAATGTCAGGAATTGTGAAAAACTGAGTTTAAATGTATTTGGCTAAGGTGTATGTAAACTTCAGACTTCAACTGTATATATGCATAGTCACGTGCATATTACCTCAATTACCTCAACTAACTTGTGCCCCCACACATTTACTTTGTACCCGTACTCCCTGTATATAGTCTCGTTACTGTTATTTTATTGTTGCTCTTTAACCATTGGTAATTTAATCTTTTTTTTTACAAAGTAGATTTTTGTAAATACCTCTTGAAACTACCCCTCCTGGATCCGGGAGAATTGTCATCAACTACACTAATTAGCATAACGCAACGGACAAAAAAAATCTTACTAGAAAATATTCATATTCAAATCACAAGTGAAATATAGTGAAACAGAGCTTAGCCTTTTGTTAATCACCCTGTCATCTCAGATTTTGAAATTATGCTTTACAGCCAAAGCAAGACAAGCATTTGTGTAAGTTTATCGATAGCCTAGCATAGCATTATGTCCAGCTAGCAGCAGGAAGCTTGGTCACGAAAATCAGAAAAGCAATCAAATTAAATTGTTTACCTTTGATGAGCTTCGGATGTTTTCACTCACGAGACTCCCAGTTAGACAGCAAATGTTACTTTTGTTCCATAAAGATTGTTTTTATAGCCAAAATTCATCTGTTTCTTGTCCACGTTTAGTTGAGAAATCCACCGGAAATTGCGGTCACGACAATGCCGGAAAAAACCCCTCCAAATTAGATTCATAATATCGACAGAAACATGGCAAACGTTTTTTATAATCAATCCTCAAGGTGTTTTTCAAATATCTATTCGATAATACATCAACCGGGACAATTGGCTTTTCAGTCGGAGCGAGAGGAACAATGCCCGCCTTTTTCTATTACGCACAAATCACTCTGAGAGCCACCACCTGACCACTGACGCAATGTTGTCGTTCATGCTCATTTTTCAAAATAAAAGCCTGAAGCTATGTCTAGTGGCTGTAGACACATTAGGGAAGCCATAGAAAAAGGAATCTGGTTTATATCCCTTTCAATGGGCAATGTGGATGCAGAGGAACACAGGAGTTTCGAAATAAGAGTCACTTCCTGATTGGATTTTTCTCAGGCTTTCGCCTGCAATATAGGTTCTGTTACAATATTTTTACAGTTTTCGAAACTTTAATGTTTTCTATCCTAAGCTGTCAATTATATGCATATTCTAGCATCTAGTCCTGAGAAATAGCCCGTTTACTGTGGGAACGTTATTTTTCCAAAAACGAAAATAGTGCCCCCTAGCCTTAAGAGGTTTTTAACACTTATTTTTATTAAATAAATGTTTGGTTAAGGGCTTGTAAGTAAGCATTTCACTGTAAGGTCTGCACCTGTTCTATTTGGCGCATGTGACAAACAAGATTTGATTTGATTTAATTGGAGGCCTATGTAACCCAATTACCAACAGATTGGAGGCCTGTGTAATCCAATTACCAACAGATTGGTGGCCTGTGTAACCCAATTACCAACAGATTGGAGGCCTGTGTGACCCAATTACCAACAGATTGGAGGCCTGTGTGACCCAATTACCAACAGATTGGAGGCCTGTGTGACCCAATTACCAACAGATTGGAGGCCTGTGTGACCCAATTACCAACAGATTGGAGGCCTGTGTGACCCAATTACCAACAGATTGGAGGCCTGTGTAACCCAATTACCAACAGATTGGTGGCCTGTGTAACCCAATTACCAACAGATTGGAGGCCCGTGTAACCCAATTACCAACAGATTGGAGGCCCGTGTAACCCAATTACCAACAGATTGGAGGCCTGTGTAACCCAATTACCAACAGATTGGAGGCCCGTGTAACCCAATTACCAACAGATTGGAGGCCTGTGTAACCTAATTACCAACAGATTGGAGGCCTGTGTGACCCAATTACCAACAGATTGGAGGCCTGTGTGACCCAATTACCAACAGATTGGAGGCCTGTGTGACCCAATTACCAACAGATTGGAGGCCTGTGTGACCCAATTACCAACAGATTGGAGGCCTGTGTGACCCAATTACCAACAGATTGGAGGCCCGTGTAACCCAATTACCAACAGATTGGAGGCCCGTGTAACCCAATTACCAACAGATTGGAGGCCCGTGTAACCCAATTACCAACAGATTGGAGGCCCGTGTAACCAACAAGTGTCATTGTTGCAGCTTTCTATTAGTCATGCCTTTGCACCAGTGAGCAGGGTGAACTTGGTGTCCGTGATAAGTTTGTCAAGGTAACGAACGATGGTCTAAAGTGCTGACAGAAGGCGTGGTGCCCGGTGGGCCAGTGCCCGGTGGGCCGGTGGGTGACTGTCAGCAGAAGGTGAGGCGTGCTCCAGCAGTCCCCCTTCTCCCCCGCGGGCAGGGGGAACAGAACGGGGAGGCAGCACCTCGCTGGGGACAGATGGCCCGACAGACAGGAACAGCTAGGCACAATGAACAAGTTAATAAATAATAATCTCAACAATGACACTGACTACAGGAGGAGGAAGAGGATGGGACAGGAGAGGACAGGCAGCCTAGTTACTGTACACACAGGCAGAGAGATACTGGAGGAGGATGAAGAGGAGGAGGAATAGGACAGGGAGGCCAGATACTGTTCACACAGGCAGGGAGATACTATAGGAGGAAGAGGAGGACAGGATATGCAGGCAGCCTAGATACTGTAGACACCGTCAAGGAGATACTGGAGGAGAGGGGGAGGAGGAGGAGGACGGACTGGACAGGCAGCCTAAATGCACACGGGCAGGCCAGGGAGATGCTGGAGGTGGGAGAAGAGACAGGCAGGCAACCTAAATGGAGGAGGATAAAATAGTTAATTTTCCAGGATACTCCCACTTTGAGCTAATAGTCCGTTTGCTTATATGCACTGTATCATTGTTATATTATGGTGCCATGACACTGACCGGCAAGCAGAGCACATGGTCCTCGATGGGCTGTTTGCTGTGAAATGGAGATGTGATTAGAGTGAACTGGCCTATCGAGAGCATCCTGACCGGTTGCATCACCGCCTGGTATGGAAACTGCTCGGCATCCGACCGTAAGGCACTACAGAGGGTAGTGTGTACGGCCCAGTACATCACTGGGGTCAAGCTTCCTGCCATCCAGGAACTACACACTAGGCGGTGTCAGATGAAGGCCCCAAAAATTGTCAAGGACTCCAGTCACCCAAGTCATAGACTGTTCTCTCTGCTACCGCACGGGAAGCGGTACCGGAGTGCCAAGTCTAGGACCAAAAGGCTCCTTAACAGCTTCTACCCCCAAGCCGTAAGACTGATGGCTTATTTGTTTTTACATTGCTGCTACTCACTGTTTATTATCTATGCATAGTCACTCTTCCCCTACCTACATGTACTAACCAGTACCCCCACACATTGACTTGTTACCGGTATCCCCCGTATATAGCCACGTTCTGGTTATTTAATTTTTTACTTTAGTTGATTTGGTAAATATTTTCTTAACTTCTTGATGCTACCCATCCCGTTAGCGGGATCATTTTCGTCAGAAACCTCTGAATAGCATAGCCCCACCGTCAAATAATATTACAAAAAAATATTCATATTCATGAAATCACAAGTGCAATATTGCAAAACGCAGCTTAGCCTTTTGTTAATCCACCTGTCGTCTCAGATTTTGAAATTATGCTTTACAGCGAAAGCAATCCAAGCGTTTGTGTAAGTTTATCATTAGCAAAGCATAACATTATGCACACTAAGCATTAAGTAGCTAGGTCACGAAAATCAGAAAAGCAATCAAATTAATTATTTACCTTTGGTCTTCGGATGTTTTCACTCACGAGACTCCCAGTTACACAACAAATGTTCCTTTTGTTCCATAAAGATGATTTTTATACCCAAAATACCTCCGTTTATATGTCGTGTTATGTTCAGAAATTCACAGGAAAGAGCGGTCACGACAACGCAGACGTATATTCCAAATAATATCCATAATGTCCACAGAAACATGTCAAACGTTTTTTATAATCATATATATATTCGATAATACACTGCTCAAAAAAATAAAGGGAACACTTAAACAACACAATGTATCTCCAAGTCAATCACACTTCTGTGAAATCAAACTGTCCACTTAGGAAGCAACACTGATTGACAATAAACTTCACATGCTGTTGTGCAAATGGAATAGACAACAGGTGGAAATTATAGGCAATTAGCAAGACACCCCCAATAAAGGAGTGGTTCTGCAGGTGGTGACCACAGACCACTTCTCAGTTCCTATGCTTCCTGGCTGATGTTTTGGTCACTTTTGAATGCTGGCGGTGCTTTCACTCTAGTGGTAGCATGAGACGGAGTCTACAACCCACACAAGTGGCTCAGGTAGTGCAGCTCATCCAGGATGGAACATCAATGCGAGCTGTGGCAAGGTTTGCTGTGTCTGTCAGCGTAGTGTCCAGAGCATGGAGGCGCTACCAGTAGACAGGCCAGTACATCAGGAGACGTGGAGGAGGCCGTAGGAGGGCAACAACCCAGCAGCAGGACCGCTACCTCCGCCTTTGTGCAAAGAGGAGCAGGAGGAGCACTGCCAGAGCCCTGCAAAATGACCTCCAGCAGGCCACAAATGTACATGTGTCTGCTCAAACGGTCAGAAACAGACTCCATGAGGCTGGTATGAGGGCCCGACGTCCACAAGTGGGGGTTGTGCTTACCGCCCAACACCGTGCAGGACGTTTGGCATTTGCCAGAGAACACCAAGATTGGTAAATTCGCCACTGGCGCCCTGTGCTCTTCACAGATAAAAGCAGGTTCACACTGAGCACAGACGTGACAGAGTCTGGAGACGCCGTGGAGAACGTTCTGCTGCCTGCAACATCCTCCAGCATGACCGGTTTGGCAGTGGGTCAGTCATGGTGTGGGGTGGCATTTCTTTGGGGGGCCGCACAGCCCTCCATGTGCTCGCCAGAGGTAGCCTGACTGCCATTAGGTACCGAGATGAGATCCTCAGACCCCTTGTGAGACCATATGCTGGTGCGGTTGGCCCTGGGTTCCTCCTAATGCAAGACAATGCTAGACCTCATGTGGCTGGAGTGTGTCAGCAGTTCCTGCAAGAGGAAGGCATTGATGCTATGGATTGGCCCGCCCGTTCTCCAGACCTGAATCCAATTGAGCACATCTGGGACATCATGTCTCGCTCCATCCACCAACGCCACGTTGCACCACAGACTATCCAGGAGTTGGCGGATGCTTTAGTCCAGGTCTGGGAGGAGATCCCTCAGGAGACCATCCGCCACCTCATCAGGAGCATGCCCAGGCGTTGTAGGGAGGTCATACAGGCACGTGGAGGCCACACACACTACTGAGCCTCATTTTTACTTGTTTTAAGGACATTACATCAAAGTTGGATCAGCCTGTAGTGTGGTTTTCCACTTTAATTTTGAGTATAACTCCAAATCCAGACCTCCATGGGTTGATAAATTTGATTTCCATTGATCATTTTTGTGTGATTCTGTTGTCAGCACATTCAGCTATGTAAAGAAAAAAGTATTTAATAAGAATATTTCATTCATTCAGATCTAGGATGTGTTATTTTAGTGTTCCCTTTATTTCTTTGAGCAATGTATATCAAACGGATGAGTAGGTTTTTCAATAACACCGGGAGAAACAATGGCCGCTTTACTCTGTAGCTCAAAACTCACTCTGAAAGCCCCCACCTATCCACTTACGCAATGTGATCTTTCACGCTAATTTTTCAGAATTATAAGCCTGAAACTATGTCTAAAGACTGGTGACACCTTAGGGAAGCCATAGAAAAAGGAATCTGGTTGATATCCCTTTAAATGGAGGATAGGCATGCATAGGAACAGAGGTTTCAAAATAAGAGGCACTTCCTGATAGGAAAATCCAAAGGTTTTTGCCTGCAATATCAGTTCTGTTATACTCACAGACAATATTTTTACAGTTTTGAAAACTTTAGTGTTTTCTATCCTAATATGACAGTTATATGCATATTCTAGTTTCTGGGGCTGAGAAATAGGCAGTTTCAAATGGGTACGTTTTTTTGGCAAAAACGAAAATACTGCCCCCTACATGCAAATGGTTAAGTCTTTCTTGAACTGCATTGTTGGTTAAGGGCTTGTAAGTCAGCATTTCATGGTAAGGTCTGTATTGTATTTGGCTCATGTGACAGATAAAGTTTGATTTGGTTTCATTGCTGTTCTTATCAGTAGGATGTTCTTCCATCTGCCCCCACTGACTCACTGCAAATGGTGATTGGTGCAAATATTAATTGACTGTATGAGCGGGTTAATATAATTACTATCATACCACTGGATGTCAGTAGGGATGACAGGGCGCTAAATGATTCATAGTCTGTCTCTCTCTCACCCCCTCAGCCTTTTGTTAAAGGTTAAGCCAGATTACCATTTTAACAGAGTTGTCTACTCTCAAGTTCCCTTGTTACGTGTCTATTCTATTCTACTTCGCTGCCTTCTGTTGTCTGGCACCAGTGATGTTTCATCCTTCCCCAGAACACACTGTTATTGTATCCTCTTTGTATCCTTTTGTTCTCTTCTCTAACTGTCACTCCACCATCACTCATCATTACTCATTGATTCTATGTCCCCTCTCTGTTCTCATCTCCTTTCTTACATCCCTATTCCTGTGTCCCTCTTTCTCTGCCCCCCCCCTCCTCTCCTCCATGTTCATCTCCCCCTTTTCCATCTCCTTGTCTCCTTTTTAGATTCCCCTTATTGCTCGCTTTTCTTTTGCTCCCTCATATTCGTTCTATTGATCCCATTCTTCTCTGTCCTCCGATGTCTCCTTCTCTGGCTTCACTACCTTGTGTTGCACGTAGTCCCGTTAGAATGCTAATTCCAACCATGGTTAACTTCTCTTCGTTCTCCATATTTCTGATGTATGCCATCTGTCCCTTTATGTCCTCTCTTCCAATAAGCATCCAAATGTCCAGTCCTTTTTCTTTAACAAGTTCCCCCGAGAACAATATTGTCAGAATTAGGGGACTTTATGGTGTTTAAATTTATTTGTGACAATTCACAGATTATTGCTCATGTAGGAAGGGATGTTTGAGCTATCCACAATATAATTTAATTCATGTAAACAATTCATGTTGTATGTATTCATCGTGTTTGTCTCTAACATACTCATCTCTCCATATTGTTGTTTTCCCATCCACTCCTTGGCTTCGCAGTGACCAGCATCATGTGATGTGGCTGAGGCACCATGCAGGTAGGAGATCTCTCTCTGTGTGATGCAGCCAGTCTGCCTGTCTATCTGTCTGCCTGTCTGTAATCAAGGCATGGTGGCACTCCCATCCCTCCCTCTAATCACCAAACACACAATAATGTCATCCTAATTGAATAAATCCCAATGACCCAATCGGGGAAAATACCACTGAAGGTGTTCAAAACAATCACATTTGATTTGCTTTGCATCTCCGCCATCACATTAAACGACTGTCCATGTAGGTGTGCTGTCTTTTCATTTTGATCGCTGTCTCTTGGTGAGCAGTCTCCCATGGTTCCATCCTATGGCAGATTAGAATGGATTTTCATACAGTAAAGGTCAGAGTATGACATGTCTATAGAGTCCAATAAAACCAAACATTTACAATGACCAAAAGCAGAGAGAATGTCAAGAGTGTGCAACGCCGTCATCAAGGCAAAGGGTGGCTACTTTTAAGAATCTCAAATATCAAATATATTTGGATTTGTTTGTTTGTTTTTTGGTTACTACATGATTCCATATGTGTTATTTCATAGTTTTGATGTCTTCACTATTATTCTACAATGTAGAAAATAGTACAAATAAAGAAACCCTAGAATGAGCAGGTGTGTCTAAACATTTGACTGGTACTGTAAGTATTCAGACCCTTTAGTCAGTACTTTGCTGAATACTTTCCAAATGCACTGTGAATTTTGTTAGTGTCCCCTTTAGCTAACACCGTAACGTTAGCTAATCTTCCTGGGGTCCAACACCAATTAATAAGACATTACAAACAATTTGAAGTGAAGACTTTACAAACATTTAACAAGTAGACCATACAGACAGGTATTTTAATTGACGGGAAACACATTTAACATTCAATTGATGCTTTCTATTTCCCTTCCAGTTATATGGTCTTTCGCATTAGATGTTCTTATATTTTTTTCTAGAAGGTGAATTTACTTTTTGCCTGAGAAATATGGATTAGGTAAAGAGTTCCATTCAGCTATGGCTCTATGTAAAACTGTTGATTTATGTTGTCCTTTGCTTGGGTTGTCTTTATATGCCCTTAATTTACTATCGGAAGACTGGATAATAATTTGTTTTCAACATGAAGCCATGAGAGATTCTGATGCATTTGGATAATATTCATACGGTTAGAGCAATGAAGAGATGATCTGGCAGCCCTGTTTAGAGCAATGAAGAGATGATCTGGCAGCCCTGTTTTAGAGCAATGAAGAGATGATCTGGCAGCCCTGTTTAGAGCAATGAAGAGATGATCTGGCAGCCCTGTTTAGAGCAATGAAGAGATGATCTGGCAGCCCTGTTTAGAGCAATGAAGAGATGATCTGGCAGCCCTGTTTAGAGCAATGAAGAGATGATCTGGCAGCTTTGTTCATTACAGAAGGTCAAGACTATATACAGACACCTGTTCGTCAAGCTTATTGAGGTAGTATGTACATGTAGGTACATGTAGGTATCGTTAAAGTGACTATGCATATACAGTGGGGCAAAAAAGTATTTAGTCAGCCACCAATTGTGCATGTTCTCCCACTTAAAAAGACGAGAGAGGCCTGTAATTTTCATCATAGGTACACATCAACTATGACAGACAAAATGAGAAAAAACATCCAGAAAATGACATTGTAAGATTTTTAATGAATTTATTTGCAAATTATGGTGGAAAATAAGTATTTGGTCAATAACAAAAGTTTCTCAATACTTTGTTATATACCCTTTGTTGGCAATGACAGAGGTCAAACGTTTTCTGTAAGTCTTCACAAGGTTTTCACACACTGTTGCTGGTATTTTGGCCCATTCCTCCATGCAGATCTCCTCTAGAGCAGTGATGTTTTGGGGCTGTTGCTGGGCAACACAGACTTTCAACTCCCTCCAAAGATTTTCTATGGGGTTGAGATCTGGAGACTGGCTAGGCCACTCCAGGACCTTGAAATGCCACTCCTTCGTTGCCCAGGTGGTGTGTTTGGGATCATTGTCATGCGGAAAGACCCAGCCACGTTTCATCTTCAATGCCCTTGCTGATGGAAGGAGGTTTTCACTCAAAATCTCACGATACATGGCCCCATTCATTCTTTCCTTTACACGGATCAGTCGTCCTGGTCCCTTTGCAGAAAAACAGCCCCAAAGCATGATGTTTCCACCCCCATGCTTCACAGTAGGTATGGTCTTCTTTGGATGCAACTCAGCATTCTTTGTCCTCCAAACACGACAAGTTTTTACCAAAAAGTTATATTTTGGTTTCAGCTGACCATATGACATTCTCCCAATCTTCTTCTGGATCATCCAAATGCTCTCTAGCAAACTTCAGACGGGCCTGGACATGTACTGGCTTAAGCAGGGTGACACGTCTGGCACTGCAGGATTTGAGTCCCTGGTGGCGTAGTGTGTTACTGATGGTAGGCTTTGTTACTTTGGTCCCAACTCTCTGCAGGTCATTCACTAGGTCCCCCGTGTGGTTCTTGGATTTTTGCTCACCGTTCTTGTGATCACACGGGGTGAAATCTTGCGTGGAGCCCCAGATCGAGGGAGATTATCAGTGGTCTTGTATGTCTTCCATTTCCTAATAATTGCTCCCACAGTTGATTTCTTCAAACCAAGCTGCTTACCTATTGCAGATTCAGTCTTCCCAGCCTCGTGCAGGTCTACAATTTTGTTTCTGGTGTCCTTTGACAGCTCTTTGGTCTTGGCCATAGTGGAGTTTGGAGTGTGACTGTTTGAGGTTGTGGAGAGGTGTTTTTATACTGATAACAAGTTCAAACAGGTGCCATTAATACAGGTAACGAGTGGAGGACAGAGGAGCCTCTTAAAGAAGAAGTTACAGGTCTGTGAGAGCCAGAAATCTTGCTTATTTGTAGGTGACCAAATACTTATTTTCCACCATAATTTGCAAATAAATTCATAAAAAATCCTACAATGTGATTTTCTGGATTTTTTCCCCCTCATTTTGTCTGTCATAGTTGAAGTGTACCTATGATGAAAATTACAGGTTTCAGCTTTTTTTGGTCCTCCAATAATCGGTATTGGTCGTTGAAATATCATTACCGGTCGACCTCTATATTGGAGTGGCCATCACAAATCCCTGACCTCAATCCTATAGAACATTTGTGGGCAGAACTGAAAAAGCGCATGTGAGCAAGGAGTCATACAATCCTGACTCAGTTACACCTGCTCTGTCAGGAGGAATGGGCCAAAATTCACCCAACTTATTGTGGGAAGCTTGTGGAAGGCTACCCAAAACGTTTGACCCAAGTTAAACAATTTAAATGCAATGCTAGCAAATACTAATTGAGTGTATGTAAACTTCTGACCCACTGGGAATGTGATGAAAGAAATCAAATCTGAAATAAATCAGTCTCTCTACTAAAATAAAGTGGTTTTCCTAACTGACCCAAGACAGGGAATTTTTACTAGGATTAAATGTCAGGAATTGTGAATAACTGAGTTGAAATGTATGTGTATGTAAACTTCCGACTTCAACTGTATATGACATGGAGCCATAGGTTGGAATCATAGCATTCCTCAACTTGTCCACTTTGCCTGTAAAATATTAATTAAAGTAGTTTGCGATGTCCAGTGGTTTTGTAATAAATATTCCCTCTGATTTAACAAAAGGGGCGTACATATTAGAATTCCTACCCATAATAGCTTTCAACGTTCTCCACAGTTTTTCCATCACCCTTCACTTCATCAATGTTGTGCTGATAGAATCACTTCTTCTTTCCTTTGTTTAGCTTGGTCACAAGATTTCTTCATTCACAATAACTTTTCTTATCAAACAGAGTGCCAGATTTATCTGCTGAGTTTTTTTTTGGCATCATAACATTGAATCATGAAATTTCTCAGCTCATCATCAATCCATGGGGCACCGTTTGACCTGACAGTGCATTTTCTTAAAGGGGCGTGCTTATCAGCTATACTCATAAATAATTTCTTAAAGGGGCGTGCTTATCAGCTATACTCATAAATCATTTCTTAAAGGGCCGTGCTTATCAGCTATACTCATAAATCATTTCTTAAAGGGGCGTGCTTATCAGCTATACTCATAAATCATTTCTTAAAGGGGCATGCTTATCAGCTATACTCATAAATAATTTCTTAAAGGGGCGTGCTTATCAGCTATACTCAAATCATTTCTTAAAGGGGCATGCTTATCAGCTACACTCATAAATCATTTCTTAAAGGGGCGTGCTTATCAGCTATACTCATAAATCATTTCTTAAAGGAGTGTGCTTATCAGCTATCCTCATAAATCATTTCTTAAAGGGGTGTGCTTATCAGCTATTCTCATAAATCATTTCTTAAAGGGGTGTGCTTTTCAGCTACACTCGGCTATACTCATCCTTATTACACACCTCTAACCATTGCCCATTCTTAATCTCACCCACAAATGAGTCCTGATTGTACCCTCTGTAGGACCTTGGGTAGATTACAAATGCCTTTGGTATTTTAGTTTTCCTAGTGAGTGCAACCAAGTTACGATCACAACAACCTAGTGCCACTGATACAGCTTTAGAACAATGTTCAGCCATTTTAGTAAAAATGTGATCGTTACAAGTTGATGTGATACCGGACCTATTATGTTCTGGTTGGTAATGTCATAACATGGGTCAGGTTACATACATTGGCAACAGAAATACATTTATTTTTCATTGGACAGTTGGTGTTTAAAAAAAATCTATTTACCTCCCCCAAAATACATTTCCCTATTTTTATCAGATACCTTATCCAACATTTAGCAAATTACATGAAGATATTTCACATGAAATCTATAGCAGCAACCAACTAGTATAGGTCCTTCCGTTGTTTTGCTGGAATATGATTCTAGATGTAAACTGCAGCTCCACCCCCATATCTATTTCTGAACAAATTGTATCCATGTATAGAGATCTCAGCATCCTCAAAAGAAGAGTCCAAGTGATTCTCTGATATTGCCAATACATGAATATTGTTTGACTGCACTAGACAGCATATTTCATGATTCTTGTTTCTTAAACTGCATATATTCAAGTCTTAAACTGCATATATTCAAGTGAGCAATTTAACAGACCTTTCTTTGGTAGATTTACAGTATTTGGAATCTGAGAGAGAGAGATACTCAGTCAGTGTGTGCGTGCGTGCGTCAACTGTATGAACTAAGAGCTTTAAGGAAACTTGCATGAACATTTAATGTACATTTGCTCAGTGGGAGCAATAAACGTGTGATCACTATCGCTACACTGACTGTGTGATAAAAGTTAAGTGCATTCCTACCCAGTGTGTTGACACTCAGTGAAATATGGAGCCTATAAGAACGTTCAGCACCTTCCCTTTACTCACTGTAGTGCACAGTAATTACATGGCTAGCGAGTCTCTGCCGTGTGTGTGTGCGTGCATCAGAGCTGGAGTGGCTAATTTAGTGCATGTAAGGCTGTTCTCTTTCTTCCTCTCTTTCCCACTCTCTTTATTTCTCTCTCTTTCCCTCACTCTCTCTCTCTCTCCTCCTGTCTCTTTTCATTTTTCTGACTCCAGACCTGGACTTATTAATGAAGGGACATCTGTTTCATGAATGCGGAAAGAGGCCCCAGAGTCCGGTGGACAGGCCTCTCGCAAAAGTTTTCCAAATTTCACCTTTCATTGATCCAGTGGAAGTGGCCCTTCCGTGCAGGTCCAGCCAGCAGCACAAAACCCAGCCCGGGGAATCAGTAATGCCCAACGTCCCCTCTGATCCTGTGAAACGCAGACGCTGCGCTGAAGGGCATATATAATGGAATTTCATTAATCATAGCCCAGGCAGGGGCTTTGGTCTGTTGTGTTATAATAATGCAGACCTGGCAGGCACTGTGGACTAAAAAGCATGATGGGAAAAGAACCCATCCTCGCTAACAAACAGTGAGTTTCTTTGCGTGTGTGTGTGTGACTTCGCGGCTCTGCTTGACAGTCTGTCCTGTGGTCTTGGGTAAACAAGTAACTAATTGATGTGGCCATTGTAAACCGGGTTAGAGTGGAGTGTGGGTTGAAATCTGCTGCCTGTCGATGTGCTGTGTCAAGAGAACTGTGTGGCAGTGACTCAGTCACAGCACTCTGGTGGATCATAGTCAAGGTCAGGTGCTGCATGGAGGGATCACGATTCCATTGAGGGTCAGGCTAAATGAGACCAATCTAATTACACTAATTAGCTGAACAATGTCCTCATCAGAATGGAATGTGAACGCACAATTAAAGACGGGGGCACAGACCTGATTGAGGTTTCTCAGAGTGTTATCGTTATGGTAACCGTCCCACTTTAAACGGAGACAGTGAATAGTGTTTTATTTCGCGTTTTTGTGTAAAGAGCATTGTTTTGCTGATTTCTGCCAATTTATCTTTTTGTAGTTTGGAATAAGTAGTCAAATGTAACCTGTAACTTAAACTCACAAGCAGTGGTGGGGTGGCGACTGTGGTGGTAAGTGACAGGCAGAGGGATGTGTTAAGACTGCTGCAGGGCACTGTCTATTCCTGGGGCCTTTAGCTCAAGCTTGTAACACTCCTGAATGCTGAAAAAATACTTCATTTTGTTCTTATTAATATTATTGTTTTTTTTTTGTACCAGAGCAGGACATGAAAGTGGAAGGATTTAATGATTCAACAGACACCCATACAAGTCGTTGAATTGGTTTGAACTAACTCCTCCACAATCCGCTGAGAACTGTTTGAAAAAGTCAAGCCTGCTTCCTGTCATGACTCCTCGCATTAAATTAATCTGCTCTTTTTGTGAGCTTTTGGTCTCGGTTCCCCTGAGGCATTCAGTGATGGCAAGGCTAAGGCTAAACAGTTTTTATCAAAGCCCTTCTGTCAACATCACC
This sequence comes from Oncorhynchus kisutch, assembly GCF_002021735.2. NCBI lineage: Eukaryota > Metazoa > Chordata > Actinopteri > Salmoniformes > Salmonidae > Oncorhynchus > Oncorhynchus kisutch. The sequence continues at coordinate 11,330,868 of NC_034176.2, read as the reverse complement.
AGATATATGAGGTATCGTTCCACAGCGGCTGACATTCAGCCATGATACTCATGCTCTCTACAAGTGGCGTTAATGGGCTAATTACCCATAAGTATGAGCGAAGTCATCGAGGCTATTGTGAAAGGATTTTTCTAGTATTAAATTAGCGTTACTTTTCATTAGCGTAACTGCCGCTATTTGTTTTAATGGTTGTATTAAGCTCTGATTTAATCAAGTGCTACCCATCAGAACGAGAGAAATTAGCCAAGCAAGACGTTGACAAGCTAAGTTACATTGGGTTTCTCTTCCCTAATAAAGTACCGAACATGCTTAGTATTGCATGTTGCTCTGTTTTATCCATATCGTGCTTAGGGAGTCATGTGCTAGGAGCACCTGGGTCTATCCCCTGGACTGATGCACCATTGACTCTCATGCAGACTTTGTGTTATGTTCTATGTTCTAATCTCTTTCTATGTCAGGCCCATGGGCTTAGTTTGGTTGAGGTGTGTGTAATGAACACAAGCTGTGCTGACTACCTGTGTCCGAATGAGTCCCAGGAAAGACCATACTGAGCCATCTGTAGCTTCACTGCATTGGCCAGTGGCAAAATCTCTCGTCTAAGGCTCCTTTCCTGTTTGGCTAATTCAATGGCTGGTTAATTAAAATACCTGAAATAGTATTTGATCCCAGGTCTGGTCTAGATTGTGAATACCTGAGTGAGGAGATACAATGGTTTCTGTTCTTCGTACTGTAAAAACATATCTAAAGCAGAGGTAAGCTAGCCAATAGCTAGCCCAGTTTATTAAACAGGAAATATCAATAACTTCACCTGCCAATATCTCTACAGTGAGTGCTCTTAATACCTCCGGCATGTGATTGGCCTATTCAAATATTACTCTGAATATTTAGTTGTGTTCACTTGTACATTCTGGACCAGAGAACTAGTTCTGGTTAGTAGGTTGGGGATTGTGATGCTTCTACAAGGCTCTCTCTGGTGGCCGAGAAAAGACAACTCACTAGATGTTGTTGGTAAGTTGATCTGAAAGGTTATTACTCCAGATCTCCATAGCCAGATAAGCCTATTCTACAGATGGATTTACATGTTTTAATGACTTTCGGTGTTCAATAATAAAGCATTAAAGATGATTCCCTGCGGTTATCTTCTCATTGCCAAAAAAAGGTGAGATTCCCTGCGGTTATCTTCTCATTGCCAAAAAAAGGTGAGATTCCCTGCGGTTATCTTCTCATTGCCAAAAAAAGGGAAGGTGTTTTTTTATGTGCTATTGCCACATCATATTCCCCTTTTTTAATTACTACAAAGTTCAAAGAAACACTCTGAAAAATTCCCTTTAATAGTTTCACATCATTAAAGATAACACAATTAAAAACGTTTTCAGATTGGGTTTTGCGCTAACCTTTCAATTGAACTCGTCTATTTTAAGCAATGAAAGAGAACTCGTTTACAATCCGCACACAGGAAAATAATATATATATATATATATATATATATATATATACACACACACACACACACACACAACAGTTGATCATCAGTTCTTCTTACATTGCTGACCCGGGATACAATGAATTGGAGGGTTTAGAGGACCCTAATAGAAAACAAGTGCAATCAGCATATGTTTCAAAAGGGAGAATTATGATTGTATTTCATAAGAATGGAATGGATTCTGAAATGAATTAGCTTCTTCTAGTTCTCTGGACAGAAGACTGTACAGTGTGAGTGGGACAACGGGGACAGCAGCAGAGGAGGAACCCACGTGAGCATGTGGGAGAGAGCGACTGGGAGAAACAGTTGCTATGGCCGCTCAGACAGATATGACATGGGACTCATTCTTAGTGTAAGCTTTCTTGTTGCACTTATCCTCCATGCCCTGAGAGAATACCGAGCTGTAGAATTATTATTATTTTTTAAATGAGATTGAGGACAGTGAGAGTGGCCTTGGTGAAAAGTCAGTCTGTTTTTGCCTCTCCAAGGCCTAAGGAATACAGCAGCCACATAGGCAAGGTATTTTCTATTTTCAGAGAATACAGGAATATTCTGTCTTTGACAACCCTTTACCACTGAAATTGTGTGTGTGTGTTCGTGTGTGTGCACGGTTTGACATATGCTTCTTTAGTAGCCTGCTATTTTGGTCTGTTCAAGGCAACCAGCCCCCATGCTTGTCTTACTGTATGTGGGCCAGTCAATCATGGTGGTTCGAGGACATGGAGAGACCGACATGGTTACAGAGCAGCAAATGGAGAAGGGCGCCATGGTGACAGAGCAGCAAATAGTGAAGGGCGCCATGGTGACAGAGCAGCAAATAGTGAAGGGCACCATGGTGACAGAGCAGCAAATAGTGAAGGGCGCCATGGTGACAGAGCAGCAAATGGAGAAGGGCGCCATGGTGACAGAGCAGCAAATAGTGAAGGGCGCCATGGTGACAGAGCAGCAAATAGTGAAGGGCGCCATGGTGACAGAGCAGCAAATGGAGAAGGGCGCCATGGTGACAGAGCAGCAAATGGAGAAGGGCGCCATGGTGACAGAGCAGCAAATAGTGAAGGGCGCCATGGTGACAGAGCAGCAAATAGTGAAGGGCGCCATGGTGACAGAGCAGCAAATGGAGAAGGGCGCCATGGTGACAGAGCAGCAAATAGTGAAGGGCGCCATGGTGACAGAGCAGCAAATAGTGAAGGGCACCATGGTGACAGAGCAGCAAATAGTGAAGGGCGCCATGGTGACAGAGCAGCAAATAGTGAAGGGCGCCATGGTGACAGAGCAGCAAATGGAGAAGGGCGCCATGGTGACAGAGCAGCAAATGGAGAAGGGCACCATGGTGACAGAGCAGCAAATAGTGAAGGGCGCCATGGTGACAGAGCAGCAAATGGAGAAGGGCGCCATGGTGACAGAGCAGCAAATGGAGAAGGGCGCCATGGTGACAGAGCAGCAAATGGAGAAGGGCGCCATGGTGACAGAGCAGCAAATGGAGAAGGGCGCCATGGTGACACAGATTTAAAAGCACATCATAAAGTGATTGGGCGAGAAGTTGGACTGACTCCCCAGACAGCCTCTCTTAGGAAAGTGGAGTGTGTTGGAGAGAGAGGGAATAAGAGTTGCAGGGAATCTGTCTACATTTTGGTCTGTGCCTCCCGTCACCTCCCTTTTGGACTGAGAAGGGAGAGGTTCTTTTTTACAACTCCCTGAACTTGTCGGAACATATACTGGCTTTGACTGTCTGTACCAAGAGAACACGGTCCCTGAGGAAGATTGGATTCATTTGTCACTGTGTATGTCTATGCCCCGATTTAGATCACTTGGCTCACTGAGCGCATGAATTCAAAGTCCTTACACAGTAATTAGACTACAGTAATGTCTTTGTACGTTTGTCTTATGCTAATATAAAGAATTCCTCTCATGTGTAACGGATAATCCTCATACATGATAATTACTAGCCAGACATTACAGATGGGGAAAAAAAGAGAGAAATTACACTTCAAAGCCAAACCTGTACAGGCATGGTGTTGGGCAGTACTTAAAACTAATGTCAAATATCCAAAACACAAAAGCAGCATTACCTTGATTGAAAACAGTCATTTAAAACGAACCTCCAAGACAGCATTAGTGGTAATAACAGCAGCAGTTATGCAACAACTAACACGGATATAATTCAGGAATGCAACGTTACATTTGCTAGACTGCGATCGCAACAATTAAGAGAGCAATTAAAATTGCCTTATGTTTGAAACAAACCCCAGATCAGTGGAGGAATATCACACAGGGCTGAGAGAAACAAGGACAGGAGGAGGTAGAAGCAGAGTAAAGTGTTTAGAGAGATGAAACATTAAACCAAAGCCTCATTTAGTTGTACTCTTTGTGTGTGTGTGTGTGTGTGTGTGTGTGTGTGTGTGTGTGTGTGTGTGTGTGTGTGTGTGTGTGTGTGTGTGTGTGTGTGTGTGTGTGTGTGTGTGTGTGTGTGTACTCTTTGTGTGTGTGTGTGTGTGTGTGTGTGTGTGTGTGTGTGTGTGTGTGTGTGTGTGTGTGTGTGTGTGTGTGTGTGTGTGTGTGTGTGCGTGCAGGGATGGGGCCAGTGAGAGTAGAATAAATACATAGGGTAGACAGGATGTACATGAAGAATTACAACACAGAAAAATACTGCTAATTTTACTGCTATTTTGTTTTGCACCAGATTCAACATGTTGGAAGGTTGTGTTGCGTTCTCTTTTATCCGACATGGAATTGGAGTCTCCCTTTTCTTTTTTTAACCCTTATTTCACCAGGTCAGTTGATTTGAGGACACATTCTCATTTACATCAACGAGCTGAGAGGAGAGGGGATGAAATGAGCCAATTGTAAGCTTCTGGATCTTTCATCAGGCTGGTAGCTGGTCGTGACTTTTCTTCAGAAAGCTCTGGATCCTTAGTCAGTTTTGTCCATTTGGTCAATACCTTTTTTCAGAAGACTCTAGATACTTAATCAGGCTTGCAGCTGATCAATACCTTTCTTCAGAAGGCTCTGGATCCTTAATCAGGCAGGTAGCTGGTCAATACCTTTTCCTTTCCCCCTCCTTCAGGGAGCATGTTTAACCCACACTATAAGGGTTCTGGTCTAAAGTTGTGCACTATATAGAGAATATGGTGCCATTTGGGACACGTTCCAACACAAATTCTGGGTTTTGGTGTTTTAACTTTCTTTTTGGTGTTTCTGCCACTGTCTCTTATGGAGCTTCTGGACACCAGAACAGCGATTACTCACCTCGTACTGGACGAAGATTTCTTCTTTAACAATTCGGAGGGAAAGATATACGGCTCGTCCCAGACCAGGTCCAAATCCCAGTCATTTGCTTGAAGAGGAGACACCGATACGGGGGGGGGGGTGTAGATACGGGTGCTTGGTGAAAATTTGTCGGTGAGTGGATAATGCGCCTTTACCATCCATATGTCCATATGTTTCACGGACTGAGCGATGACATGGATAATATACAGTTGGTTAGGTTTTCCGTGCATCGGCAAGACAGAACAGCAACCTCCAGTAATACGAGGAGTGGTGGTCTGTATCTATTTGTCAACAACAGCTGGTGTCTTTAGGTTTTGCTTGCCTGAGGTAGAGTATCTCATGATAAGCTGTAGACCATACTATTTTCCAAGAGTGTTTTCATCAACGTTTTTCGTAGCTGTCTATTTACCACCACAAACTGATGCTGGCACTAAGACGGCACTGAACGAGCTGACCACACCACTCATGTTAAATCCACAGAAGAAGAAGAAGGTGGAGGCAGAGGAGGATAGATTACTAGAAACTAACTAGGTTTCCCTTTTGTCTATGGTTTTTCTGTAGGAGTAAAGAACACACGATTTTGTGGGACTCAAAATGGGTCAAAATTCTACAAAGATCCATAAAAAAAAGGACCTTGTGCATTTCAGGTAAAATAACATCCCTTTGTTTATATCCCAGGACAAATTAGATGGGAACAGCAAGCAAGCTAGCTAAATGGCTATGAATGTTTCATGTGTTTAGACCTGTCCCCAAATTAATATAGTTGGTTCAGAGTTTGTTTTGATATTTCAACCTGCGTAGCCTGTTCTAGTCTGGTGTGGATGGACAAAATCAACAAGTGTACAATGCTGGACGGTCTAGTCAGCATATAAGGCCATAAGCAAACAAGAGAATGCTCAACTAGAAGCGGCAGGATTTTAATGCAGGACAATTTAAATTCATTTTACCTCATTTCTACCAGCATGTCACATGTGCAACCAGAGGAAATCAAACTTTGGACCAACTTTACTCCACATACAGAGACGCATACAAAGCTCCCCCTCTCCCTCCATTTGGCATATCAGATTCATGTTTACAAGCAAAAACTCAAGCAGGAAGTACCAGTGACTCGCTCAATACGGAAGTGGTCTGAGGATGCGGATGCTAAGTTACAGGACTGTTTTGCTAGCACATACTGGAATATGTTATGGGATTCATCCGATGGCATTAAGGAGTATATCACCTCAGTCACCGGCTTCATCAATAAGTGCAACGAAGACGACGTCCCCACAGTGACCGTACGTACATATCCCAACCAGAAGCCATGGCCTCCCAAGTGGCGCAGCGGTGGCACTACACACTGAGCTAAAGGCTAGAACTGCCGCATTCAACGAGAGGGACTCTAATCCGGACACTTATAACAAATCCCGCTATACCCTCCGACAAACAGGCAAAGAGTCTTCTATGCATTCTATGCTTGCTTCAAGGCAAGCAACACTGTGAGTAAGACCTTTTAAACAGGTCAACATTCACAAGGTCGCAGTGCTAGACGGATTACCAGGATTTGTACTCCTAGCATGTGCTAACCAACTGGCAAGTGTCTTCACTGACATTTTCAACCTCCCTGACCGAGTCTGTAATACCTACATGTTTCAAGCAGACCACCATAGTCCCTGTGCCCAAGAACGCCAAGGTAACCTGTCTAAATGACTATCAAACCATAGCACTCACGTCTGTAGCCAGGAAGTGCTTTGAAAGGCTGGTCATGGCAAACATCAACACCATCTTCCGAGAAAGCCTAGACCCATTACAATTCGCATACCGCCCCAACAGATCCACAGATGACGCAATCTCCATTGCACTGGACACACTGGCATTTCCCACCTGGACAAAAGGAACACCTACGTGAGAATGCTATTCGTTAACTATAGCTCAGCATTCAACAGTGCCCTCAAAACTCAGCACAAAGCTAAGGATCCTGGGACTAAACACCTCCCTCTGCAACTGGATCCTGGACAGGCCGCACCCAGGTGATGAGGGTAGGCAACAACACATCTGCAACACTGATCCTCAACACGGGGACCCTCAGGGGTGCGTGCTTAGTCCCCTCCTGTACTTTCTGTTCTCCCACGACTGTGTGGACACGCACGAATCCAACACCATCATTAAGTTTGCCGATGAGACAATGGTGGTAGGCCTGATCACTGACAACAATGAGACATCCTACAAGGAGGAGGTCAGAGAACTGGCGTGGTGTGCCAGGACAACAACCTCTCCCTCAATGTGAGCAAGACAAAAGAGCTGAACGTGGATTACAGCAGAAGGGAGGCCGAGCACGCCCCCATTCACATCACTAACAAACTGTCATGGTTCAAACACACCAAGACAGTTGTGAAGAGGGCACCATTAAATGTAGATGTTTTTTGCATTGGATATATTTACCATATCATATGGAGACAGAAACATAAACCTTTTACCTCATCATAAGTAGACATAATTGCAAATTATTAAATCCTTCCAATAGAAAATAAAAAAACATTTAGTTACGAATTAAACTTTAATTAAATTAGTTGACTCTTCACATGGGGTGATTTCACTGAACAACAAAAGAAAGGGAATATTGAATTATCCCCAATGATCCCTCATCTCCCAAAAACATTTCAACATACATCTGTAAAATGATAGTCTAGAAACTAAAGCTTTGGTTGTCTTTCTCTCAGGCTTCCATGTCTTCTCCCTGGACCTCCTCAATGTCCACCTCTTGAACATCCGACTCCGTAGTCCTCATCTTCACTGTCACTTTCCAACCTTGTTGAGGATGGCTCGTTGTCAGGCTCAAAAAGCCTCAAATTTGCCCGGGTGGGCACCAATTTTTCAACCCTTGTATTAGTCAGCCTGTTGCATGCTTTGGTGTTTGTGAAAAACATTCAGAAATCTCCACCAATACACATTGCCTGTGAGCATCAGAGGTGAACCATTCTACATTAGCTGCAGTGAAATGTCTCCACACATCAGATAGTGCCCATGGCATTTTCCTGTAAAGATTTCTTTAAGTTAAAAAAAAAAACAAATACAATTCCATGTACAAGTTAAGCAGTTTGATTAAACAACTCCTTTGTAAGATATGCATTCTTTAAATGAAACATGCATGGAAACTGGTGAATTAACACTCCTCAGTTAGCAAGCTCAAGCAAGCTAAAACCCACATGGTAGCAAAAACTAACTAGCAGAAATTGTGAACAAGTTAGAAATGATTTAAACACACTTTGCTGTAGGCTACTATTTACTAGTTAACAAAAATCATGTATGTCATATCAAATGTATTCACCTCACCCAGTATTGTAATCAAAACTTACCAGAGATCATGAAGTCCTTGGCTCAGACAGTGTAGGAGTTTGGGCTCAATAGCATCTCATTATTGTGCAAGATCTTGAGAATCACCTGTACATGTGATGGAAGAATGCACTGTGAATGCAGAGGGTTGCAATTACATTGAATGGTGGGATAGTTTAACCAAAATATGCCACAAGACCTAGAATTGCCTTGTGTATCCTAAGCTAACTTTTTTTTAAATGAATTTGAGCAAAAATCCCCAAATTCCCGGAATTAACTTCCCATGTAAAATTTCAATAAAGTTTCCAACCTTTTGCAACCCTAGACTCCAGCCACCCTAGACATAGACTGTTCTCTCTGCTGCCACACGGCAAGCGCTTCTGGAGAGCCCAAGAGGTCCAAGAGGCTCCTTAACAGCTTCTTCCCCCAAGCCATGTGACTGCTAAACAGTTTATCAAATGGCTACCCGGACTATTTGCATTGACCCCCTTTTTTTTTACACTGCTGCTACTCGCTGTTGATTTATCTATGCATAGTCACTTTACCCCTACCTAAATGTACATGATACCTCCATTACCTCAACTTACCTGTACCCCCGCACAACATTGAATCGGTACCGGTGCCCCCTGTATATAGCCTCCACATTGACTCGGTACCGGTACCTCCTGAATAGAGCCTCCACATTGACTCGGTACCGCTACCCCCTGTATATAGCCTCCATATTGACTCGGTACCGGTACCCCCTGTATATAGCCTCCACATTGACTCTGTACCGGTACCCCCTGTATATAGCCTCCACATTGACTCGGTACCGGTACCCCCTGTATATAGCCTCCACATTGACTCTGTACCGGTACCCCCTGTATATAGCCTCCACATTGACTCGGTACCGCTACCCCCTGTATATAGCCTCCACATTGACTCGGTACCGGTACCCCCTGTATATAGCCTCCACATTGAATCGGTACCGCTACCCCCTGTACATAGCCTCCACATTGACTCGGTACCGGTACCCCCTGTATATAGCCTCCACATTGACTCGGTACCGGTACCCCCTGTATATAGCCTCTACATTGACTCGGTACCGGTACCCCCTGTATATAGCCTCCACATTGACTCGGTACCGGTACCCCCTGTATATAGCCTCCACATTGACTCGGTACCGGTACCCCCTGTATATAGCCTCCACATTGCCTCGGTACCGGTACCCCCTGTATATAGCCTCCACATTGACTCGGTACCGGTACCCCCTGTATATAGCCTCCACATTGACTCTGTACCGGTACCCCCTGTATATAGCCTCCACATTGACTCTGTACCGGTACCCCCTGTATATAGCCTCCACATTGACTCGGTACCGGTACCCCCTGTATATAGACTCCACATTGACTCGGTACCGGTACCCCCTGTATATAACCTCCACATTGAATCGGTACCGCTACCCCCTGTATATAGCCTCCACATTGAATCGGTACCGGTACCCCCTGTATATAGCCTCTACATTGACTCGGTACCGGTACCCCCTGTATATAGCCTCCACATTGACTCGGTACCGGTACCCCCTGTATATAGCCTCCACATTGACTCGGTACCGGTACCCCCTGTATATAGCCTCCACATTGACTCAGTACCGGTACCTCCTGTATATAGCCTCCACATTGACTCGGTACCGGTACCCCCTGTATATAGCCTCCACATTGACTCTGTACCGGTACCCCCTGTATATAGCCTCCACATTGACTCTGTACCGGTACCCCCTGTATATAGCCTCCACATTGACTCTGTACCGGTACCCCCTGTATATAGACTCCACATTGACTCGGTACCGGTACCCCCTGTATATAGCCTCCACATTGACTCGGTACCGGTACCCCCTGTATATGTGTGTGTGATTTTGTGTTACTTTTTTTGGCAAATCTTTTCTTACTTAATCTTCATCCTACCCCCCACTTTTTCGAACATTCTGTTAAAAATCGCGCAACATTTCAGCGCCCTGCTACTCATGCCAGGAATATAGTATATGCATATGATTAGTATGTGTGGATAGAAAACACTCAGACGTTTATAAAACTGGTTAAATCACGGCTGTGACTATAACAGAACGTGCGTTTCATCGAAAAGTGTAGGAAAATCTGATCACTGAAAATGGGAAAATATATCCATGCGCCACTTGAACCCATTGTTAAACGTGAACCACAGTAAATGGAGCCGAGGTTGCAGTACCTACAGCTTCCACACGATGTCAACAGTCTTGTCATTTGCCTACGAATTGTTTCTTGGTCAAATGGACACGAGGCAGCACATTTCTTCCGGTCTCTGACCGGATATTTTGGTGGAGATTTACCCGGACATTATTTCCAAAGGTACAGCTATAGAATATACATCGCCTTGTGATCAATTTGATCGCTTATTAACGTTTACTAATACCTAAAGTTGCATTACAAAGGTATTTTGAAGTGTTTTGTGAAAGTTTATCGTCGACTTTTTAATTTTAAAAAATGACGTTACGTTATAAAACTCTATTTTTTCCTTGATCACACAGTCTTCATAGATCGATATCTAGGCTATATATGGACCGATTTAATAAAAAAAAAGACCCAATAGTGATGTTTATGGAACATCTAGGAGTGCCAACAAAGAAGATGGTCAAAGGTAATGAATGTTTTATATTTTATTTGTGCGTTTTGTGTAGTGCCGACTATGCTAATTATTTTGTTTACATCCCCTGTGGGTCTTTTGGGGTGTTACATGCTATCAGATAATAGCTTCTCATGCTTTCGCCGAAAAGCATTTAAAAAATCTGACTTGTGGCCTGGATTCACAACGAGTGTAGCTTTAATTCAATACCCTGCATGTGTATTTTAATGAACGTTTGAGTTTTAACGAGTGCTATTAGCATGTAGCGTAGCGCATTTGCATTTCCTGATGTCTAGATGGGACGTCTGCGTCTCAGGTAGGAGCAAGAACAACGCATTTTTTTTTTTTTTAAGGAGTAAGTAAGTAAGTAAGTAAGCATTTCACAGTAAGTTCTATACCTGTTGTATTTGGCGCTCGTGACAAATACTATTTTATTTGCAATGGTAGGAGGGACATACCAGCTTCAAGTGGTGTCAGATTTCACGTCCTACGTCACACAGGCGGAAGAGAACCATGGATATTGCTCAATGCAAGCCATTTCATTTCAAAAATGTTGTCCGGAACCGGTACCAGAACCACGCACGTTCCCCTCTGCTCCTCTCCTCTCCCCTCCCTTCTGCTCCTCTCCCCTCTGCTCCTCTCCCCTCCCCTCTGTTCCTCTCCCCTCTGTTCCTCTCCCCTCTGTTCCTCTCCCCTCTGCTCCTCTCCCTTCTGCTCCTCTCCCCTCTGCTTCCCTCCCCTCTGCTCCTCTCCCCTCCCCTCTGCTCCTCTCCCCTCCCCTCTGCTCCCCTCCCCTCGCCTCTGCTCCTCTCCCCTCCCCTCCCCTCCTCTCTGCTCCTCTCCCCTCCCCTCTGCTCCTCTCCCCTCTGCTCTGCTCCTCTTCGCTCCTCTCCCTTCTGCTCCTCTCCCCTCTGCTCCTCTCCCCCCTGCTCTGCTCCCCTCTGCTCTGCTCCTCTCCCCTCTGCTCCTCTCCCCTCTGCTCTGCTCCTCTCCGCTCCTCTCCCTTCTGCTCCTCTCCCCTCTGCTCCTCTCCCCTCTGCTCTGCTCCTCTCCCTCTGCTCTGCTCCTCTCCGCTCCTTTCCCTTCTGCTCCTCTCCCCTCTGCTCCTCTTCGCTCCTCTCCCTTCTGCTCCTCTCCCTTCTGCTCCTCTCCCCTCTGCTCCTCTCCCTCTGCTCTGCTCCTCTCCGCTCCTTTCCCTTCTGCTCCTCTCCCTTCTGCTCCTCTCCCTTCTGCTCCTCTCCCCTCTGCTACTATTCTTCTCTTCTCCCTGCTCCTCTCCTCTCCTATGCCTGCTGTTCACTCTACTCCAGTTGGACTGAGGAGAGCAATAGCAGATTTGCCACATGCCCGTCTGGTTTAATATTTCAGTTTGTGGATGCAGAGACGGCGCCCTGAAACAATTTACTGCAACATTAATGAAAGCAGAGAAACATGCATATTGATGAGGGTATTCTTTTGGAATCTGCACATTCCGGATAGCCTTGAGGCACATAGTAAGAATATTCTGTTGACAAATATGGCAGATGAATATTCAGTGATAACATCAAATCTGATAAGCATAAATTGGCTGTGTTCTTTCTTCATGTGGTCCTCTGAGCGAGGCAGCCCACACACACACACACACACACACACACACACACACACACACACGTGTTTCTGTTGTGTTGAGAGAACGCTGTGTGTGTGTAGTGTGTGTGTTGTGCCAGACTCAATGAAAGTTACCTGAGGTTCTGTCTCCAAACAGGACTTTTTGCTTCATCTGGCCTTAAATGGCCATGTACTGTAATAATCTCCACCTGGCACAGCCAGAAGATGACTGGCCACCCCTCAGAGCCTGGTTCCTCTCTAGGTTCCTGCCTTTCTAGGGAGTTGTTCCTAGCCACTGTGCTTCTACATCTGCATTGCTTGTTGTTTGGGGTTTTAGGCTGGATTTCTGTACAGCACTTTGAGATATCAGCTGATGTAGAAAGGGCTTTATAAGTACATTTGATTGATTTGATTCATGTCCTTAGAGGCCGGATAACTACGGGACTGACCCAGTTTGAAGTTTTGTACTCTTGATGTTTTCAGAAACTGGTGTTTTTTATTTGTAGAATAGTAGGAGGAAGCCTGGGTACCAATCTGTTTATGCCATCATGCCACTCCTTCCCATTTCTCATCATGCCAAACATGATGGCACAACAGACTGGTACCCAGGCTAGTATGAGGTTGAAGAAGCACACAAACCGGGAGGCCCATTGGTTGGCTTTCAGAATGACATTTTTACATTTAGCAGACAGTCTTATCCAGAGCTACTTACAGGAGCAATTAGTAAGTGCCTTGCACATCAACAGATCTTTTCACCTAGTCGGCTCGCGGATTCAAACTAGCAACCTTTCGTTTACTGGCCCAATGCCTTAACCGCTAGTCTTGCCCAATAGAATGTTAGGATCTGTTAAACGTGAGGGTATTTTCTGCTTGTGTCCGGATGCCCTCCACTCCATGTCCAAACATCACCTGTGTTGTCTCTGCTATGATTACAATTTATCAGCTTTTGCCCTTTTGCCCTGTCAATATCAGTCTCCAGAATTCCCTCGGAGATAGCCGTCAAAGCTGTGTGTCCACGTGTGGTGTGTATGTGTGTGTGCAGGTGTTTGTACCCCGAGACGGGACTATGGAACTGCTGTTCGATGCGGGATGCAAGCCCTCTCCCTCAGCAGACTGTCAGAGGATACAATGGGGGTAATTAATGAGGGCTTCAGTACAACCCTCCTCCCCCTTCAGGCTGTTCAATGGGACTGCTATCAGGGCCCCCAAGGTGAGGGAGATATGAGACAGGCAGCTGTCCGTCCGTCCATCGGGGCAGAAGTCTCCCACTAGCCTGGCCAGGAATGACATGTGACAGGTTCACTCCGGAGGCCCATGAAGGACATGGTCGCTCTCTTCTCTTTCTCTCTCTCCTCTCTTTCTCTCTCCTCTCTTTCTCTCTCTCCTCTCTTTCTCTCTGCTCTCTTTCTCCCCTCTCCTCTCTTTCTCCTCTCTTTCTCCCCTCTCCTCTCCTCTCTTTCTCTCTCTTCTCTTTCTCCCCTCTCCTCTCTTTCTCCCCTCTCCTCTCTTTCTCTCTCTCTGCCCTCTTTCTCCCCTCTCCTCTCCTCTCTTTCTCTCTCTTCTCTTTCTCCCCTGTCCTCTCTTTCTCCCCTCCTCTCTTTCTCTTTCTTTCCTCTCTTTCTCCCCTCTCCTCTCTTTCTCTCTCTGCTCTCTTTCTCTCTCTCTGCCCTCTTTCTCCCCTCTCCTCTCTTTCTCCCCTGTCCTCTCTTTCTCCCCTCTCCTCTCTTTCTCCCCTGTCCTCTTTCTCTCTCCTCTCTTTCTCTCTCTCGCTTTCTCTCCTCACTTTCTCTCTCTCCTCTCTTTCTCTCTCTCTTTTTGAGCACATATGGTAGATCAGGGATCATGAACTAGATTCAGCTGCGGGACAATATTTTTCTTGAGCGGATGGTCGAGGGCCAGAACTTAATTTACAAATAATTTGTGGGACTTCAAATTCACCGCAAGAGGTATAAGGTTTGGTCCACGGGGCACCAGTTGGGGGAACCCTGGGGTAGACCATCATCAGATACTTCATTACCCTAAACCTGGTACAAAGTCTTTCTGTCCTTGTTGGAGTGAGTACTAGCAGTAGTAGTAGAAAACTAGGTTTTTAGACATTTTATTATTACCTCGCATACATTACTGTCAGTGATGATACGGTATTACTGCTACTGCTGTACTCTGTTACGACTACCCTGTGATGGTCATAACCACAGCAACAGGGATACAACGTGTGTGTGCGTGTGTGCGTAGCAGTTCTACTGTGTCCATCTACAAAAGACAGAGAGAATCTGGTTAGGTTCTAGTCTGTCTGTGCTGAATCTCACAAGATAAAAATGGGGCATTCAGAGAGAATGCAAGACATTATGCTGTACAATGTAGGTTGGTGATGTCTAACTTGGTCTTTTTTTTTTGTACAAAATATTAAATTATTCAGATTGAAAATACATCATTAAAACATAATTAGAGAAATAACTTTTGCAAACTAATTTTCCTGAAACCTCATTATGGAAAGCCTCTGGTTTAAGGGCTATATCTGAATTAGCAATGAGATTCTCGAGCTGTATTTTAACCCTGGTACTTTCTACCATGTACACAGGTACAAGAACAGCGTTGAGCCTGTCTGTACACAATGATGCCATCGGTGTGATGAGGTTCGGAGTGTTTCCCTCTACAATCCTCCAACACATCTACTTCTAATGTCAACTCTTCCATGTTGTGGAGCTTTGGTGCCTTTGTGGACTTGAACAACCCTTCCTGCTAATATCAGGGTGTAGGGTAAAGTTGCATTTTCCTCACTAATGGTTAAGGTTAGAATTGGGGAAGGAGAAACTGATCTTAGATCTGTACCAAGTGTACAACTTCACCCCAGAGCCCAATGTCAGTCTGGATGGTGTGATCACTGTGATGACTGAGGAGTTTGTCGTTGTGTTTCAGGTTCACATCTGCCAGAAGAACAGAGCGCTAGTGGTTTGCATAGTAGGTCATTGCACTGATCAGGATGACGCCCTAAGTCCCAGGCAGTGCCATGTCATGTTTGGGGAAGGACAGTTTGAATGACAGTTTGCCTCAACATGTTTAAAGAGACATGAGCAGGAGAGCTACTGTTCTCATAGCTCTGGTCCAGGGCGTTTAGTGTGGTCATCTACAAACTTCTTCTAGTAGAGGATGGAGCTACTGTATAGTGCCCTGGACCAGAGCTACTGCTCTCACAATCCATCCCTGTGGCCTTTTACAACATGGTCTTTTATTATCGTTTGTGTTTATTCAGCTTATTTCTGTCTTCAGTCTAAATCATAATATATAGGCTTACTGTTGCATGGTCTAGTACTCTATTGTGTGCGCGTGCATGCTTGCGTATACATTTCGTGTGTGTGTGTGAGAGACAGAGATTGCGTGCGCAGTACAATGTGTTCTGTTGGAACTCTTGTCGACACACTGTGGTGTGCATTGTACTTCCAGTCCAGTCTTTGTTGACACCTGATTGGCAAGCTAGCTAGCTCCATCTCTCCTCTCTCTGGCTGTTTTTGAGCAGGAATAGAGTGCAGTCACGCATGGCAGCTGCTTTCAGGATGTGACACGCTGGTAGCTACAACATTATCAGCCTCTATAGACATCTGAGATACTATCTGATGCAAACTCAATTTATCAGCTGCTTCTCTTCTCCTCGCCTCCTTTTCCCCCTCTTGATATATATTTTCCTTATTGTTTATCCAGGTCTTGTGCTGTCAGGGAGAACAAGACAGGCCCAGTAAAGCATCTTATCTGCTGCAGAGCTGACAGTTGCGTGAGGGGGGCTGCAGTAGCAGTAGGCGCCGGGTAGCTTTGATGTGCATGGAGCTCTGCCTCCCATCAACTCCGCGCTCCATCAGCCCTCATCATTGTGTTACCAGCCTTGTGTACTCCAACTTCCAGCCAATTCTCTCTCTCTCTCTATACGTTTTTTCCCTCTGTACTCTTCACAGCCTCTCTTTGTTGTGATCTCCCATTTTGATTTCGGATTTCTGTGTACTGGGCAATTTGTACTGGGCTGTGTGCAGGGCTTTGTACTGGGCTGTGTGCAGGGCTTTGTACTGGGCTGTGTGCAGGGCTTTGTACTGGGCTGTGTGCAGGGCTTTGTACTGGGCTGTGTGCAGGGCTTTGTACTGGGCTGTGTGTAGGGCTTTGTACTGGGCTGTGTGTAGGGCTTTGTGCAGGGCTGTGTGCAGGGCTTTGTACTGGGCTGTGTGCAGGGCTTTGTGCAGGGCTGTGTGCAGGGCTTTGTACTGGGCTTTGTGCAGGGCTTTGTACTGGGCTGTGTGCAGGGCTTTGTACTGGGCTGTGTGCAGGGCTTTGTACTGGGCTGTGTGCAGAGCTTTGTACTGGGCTGTGTGCATTGCTTTGTACTGGGCTGTGTGCAGAGCTTTGTACTGGGCTGTGTGCAGGGCTTTGTACTGGGCTGTGTGCAGGGGAATGGAGTGGGTGGTTGGCGCATGGTGGTGATGTGCTGCCAGACTAGTTTGCCTAAAGCTCATTAAGTAGCCTGGCTAGGGGCAGTCTGAGGGCTGGGTCTTGGGGCTGGGTCTGAGGGCTGGGGCTATATCGGATAAATTTTATTAATTCAAATGTGTTTTTTCGTGATATTCCAAGTGCCGGTATCGCAAGAATCAAGCTTTATGTTCGCTTGTTCTCATGTTGTATTTCTGGTCTCGTCTCCTTCACTCCTTTGTGCTGTGTGCACCTTCCCATTTACACCAGAGATGTGTATATAATGAAGAGATGCTCACGTCTCCTCCCTAACAATGGGAGTTGCTGTTCCAAAGACGGGAAAGTAGGCAACAAGCTTCGGTTCAAAACAAGCCTATAGAAACGCATTGGCCTTATTTTGGACTGATTTTGGCGAGAGTTAAACCTATCGCTTTGCCTCTTCCTCTATGGTTTACACACCAAGCCCCTCCCCCTGCCTCTCACGCCAATAACGTTGAAAGATCACATCTTCCTCTCTGAAGAGCGGTTTCAACTCGCTATTTGCATTTGAGGTTTGGTCCAACAGAATTGGTCATATGGACACCGAAACAAGTTGAGGCATTTATTTTACTGTAATAAAGGAGAAGTTCACTTTTCTAACAGACCTTTTGTATGTCTCAACTACTCAAATTGCGTGCAGAAAAGACACTACTAAAACCAGAGTGAACATTGCTTCCGGAACACAAATGCCCAGTTTGTCACGCGCAGCATTGGGGTACTACGTACCATTAGCAGCATTTCAGCCAAAGACTGTTATACTAGCTGTCTAGTCTGTTTTATATATATATATATATATATATATATATGCATAAAACACAATTTTATATAAGGAATTGGCAACTTGTTCTCACTCTGAGAAATAATGTAGGCCACTTGATTTCAACATCTGAACAAAGTGGAAAGGCTAACATGCTGTTCAAACCTCTGAAGACAGACAGAAGGGTGTGTGCAGAAGTATTCAACTGTTCAACCTTGTCAACTACTGTAGCAAATAGATCCAAGTTGGCTACACTAGAAATATAAAGATTAGCTGGCTAATGGCTAGCACGTGGGCTTGAGAGATGGTTGATGAGACCAGTGTTATTTCCTATAGTCCAATGCCTGCTACAATAAGTCAGTTATTTATTAGTGAATGTATATTATACATGGTTCTGGTTAAATTTGTAACAAAAATTGGCATTTTCATAGAAAGCAGGTTAAACTGCCTGTAACCGCTACGGAGCCGCTACGGAGCCGCAGTCAAACGACCACCCCTCATCACTGTCAAACGCTCCCTAAAACACTTCTGTGAGCAGACCTTTCTAATCTACCTGGCCCGGGTATCCTGGAAGGACATTGACCTCATCCCGTCAGTTGAGGATGCCTGGTCATTCTTTAAAAGTAACTTCCTCACCATTTTAGATAAGCATGCTCCGTTCAAAAAATGCAGAACTAAGAACAGATACAGCCCTTGGTTCACCCCAGACCTGACTGCCCTCGACCAGCACAAAAACATCCTGTGGCGGACTGCAATAGCATCGAATAGTCCCCGTGATATGCAACTGTTCAGGGAAGTCCGGAACCAATACACGCAGTCAGTCAGGAAAGCTAAGGCCAGCTTCTTCAGGCAGAAGTTTGCATCCTGTAGCTCCAACTCCAAAAAGTTCTGGGACACTGTGAAGTCCATGGAGAACAAGAGCACCTCCTCCCAGCTGCCCACTGCACTGAGGCTAGGTAACACGGTCACCACTGATAAATCCATGATTATCGAAAACTTCAATAAGCATTTCTCAACGGCTGGCCATGCCTTCCGCCTGGCTACTTCAACCTCGGCCAACAGCTCCGCCCCCCCCGCAGCTCCTCGCCCAAGCCTCTCCAGGTTCTCCTTTAACCAAATCCAGATAGCAGATGTTCTGAAAGAGCTGCAAAACCTGGACCCGTACAAATCAGCTGGGCTTGACAATCTGGACCCTCTATTTCTGAAACTATCTGCCACCATTGTCGCAACCCCTATTACCAGCCTGTTCAACCTCTCTTTCATATCGTCTGAGATCCCCAAGGATTGGAAAGCTGCCGCAGTCATCCCCCTCTTCAAAGGGGGAGACACCCTGGACCCAAACTGTTACAGACCTATATCCATCCTGCCCTGCCTATCTAAGGTCTTCAAAAGCCAAGTCAACAAACAGGTCACTGACCATCTCGAATCCCACCGTACCTTCTCCGCTGTGCAATCTGGTTTCCGAGCCGGTCATGGGTGCACCTCAGCCACACTCAAGGTACTCAACGATATCATAACCGCCATCGATAAAAGACAGTACTGTGCAGCCGTCTTCATCGACCTTGCCAAGGCTTTCGACTCTGTCAATCACCATATTCTTATCGGCAGACTCAGGAGCCTCGGTTTTTCGGATGACTGCCTTGCCTGGTTCACCAATTACTTTGCAGACAGAGTTCAGTGCGTCAAATCGGAGGGCATGCTGTCTGGTCCTCTGGCAGTCTCTATGGGGGTGCCACAGGGTTCAATTCTCGGGCAGACTCTTTTCTCTGTGTATATCAATGATGTTGCTCTTGCTGCGGGCGATTCCCTGATCCACCTCTACGCAGACGACACCATTCTATATACTTTCGGCCCGTCTTTGGACACTGTGCTATCTAACCTCCAAACAAGCTTCAATGCCATACAACACTCCTTCCGTGGCCTCCAACTGCTCTTAAACGCTAGTAAAACCAAATGCATGCTTTTCAACCGGTCGCTGCCTGCACCCGCATGCCCGACTAGCATCACCACCCTGGATGGTTCCGACCTAGAATATGTGGACGTCTATAAGTACCTAGGTGTCTGGCTAGACTGCAAACTCTCCTTCCAGACTCATATCAAACATCTCCAATCGAAAATCAAATCAAGAGTCGGCTTTCTATTCCGCAACAAAGCCTCCTTCACTCACGCCGCCAAGCTTACCCTAGTAAAACTGACTATCCTACCGATCCTCGACTTCGGCGATGTCATCTACAAAATGGCTTCCAACACTCTACTCAGCAAACTGGATGCAGTTTATCACAGTGCCATCCGTTTTGTCACTAAAGCACCTTATACCACCCACCACTGCGGCTTGTATGCTCTAGTCGGCTGGCCCTCGCTACATATTCGTCGCCAGACCCACTGGCTCCAGGTCATCTACAAGTCCATGCTAGGTAAAGCTCCGCCTTATCTCAGCTCACTGGTCACGATGGCAACACCCATCCGTAGCACGCGCTCCAGCAGGTGTATCTCACTGATCATCCCTAAAGCCAACACCTCATTCGGCCGCCTTTCGTTCCAGTACTCTGCTGCCTGTGACTGGAACGAATTGCAAAAATCGCTGAAGTTGGAGACTTTTATCTCCCTCACCAACTTCAAACATCAGCTATCTGAGCAGCTAACCGATCGCTGCAGCTGTACATAGTCTATTGGTAAATAGCCCACCCTTCTTCACCTACCTCATCCCCATACTGTTTTTATTTATTTACTTTTCTGCTCTTTTGCACACCAATATCTCTACCTGTACATGACCATCTGATCATTCATCACTCCAGTGTTAATCTGCAAAATTGTAATTATTTGCCTACCTCCTCATGCCTTTTGCACACATTGTATATAGACTCCCCCTTTGTTTTCTACTGTGTTATTGACTTGTTAATTGTTTACTCCATGTGTAACTCTTTGTTGTCTGCTCACACTGCTATGCTTTATCTTGGCCAGGTCAGCTGGCCAAGATAAGTTGCAAATGAGAACTTGTTCTCAACTAGCCTACCTGGTTAAATAAAGGTTAAATAAATAAATAAATAAAAATTAAAAACTATTTTGATCAAATTAATTATTACACAACTCTGTGTTGCTGTCTGTTCACACTGCTATGCTTTATCTTGGCCAGGTCGCAGTTGTAAATGAGAAATTGTTAAATGAAGGTGAAATTAAATGTAAAAAATTGTGGGTCTTGTTGTTGTGGAAGGGTTATATTTAACATAAGTATAACTTCACAAGCCCTGAATGAATTTGATTGTTGCTGACTGTTTGCATTTGACCTTTAACTGAACACCGCTTATTTAGAGAATTTTTACAAATGATTTATTCAGATCCCTAAACTTTTTCCATATTTTGTTACATTGAGCCTTTTTCTGGAGTGAATTTAATTGATTTTTCTCATAAATCTTCACACAATTCCCCGCTACGATAAAGCGAAAACAGGTTATTAGAAATGTTGGCAAATGTATTAAAAATAAAAACAGAAATGCCTTATTTACCACGGTACATAAGTATTCAGACCCTTTGCTATGCGACTCGAAATTCAGCTCAGATGCATCCTGTTTCCATTGATCATCCTTGAGATGTTTCTACAACTTGATTGGAGTCCACCTGTGGTACATTCAATTGATTGGACATGATTTGAAAAGGCAGTCATCTGTCTATACAAGGTCCCACAGTTGACTGTGCATGTCAGAGCAAAAACCAAGCCATGAGGTTGAAGGAATTGTCCATAGAGTTCAGAGACAGGATTGTGTTGAGGCACAGATCTTGGGAAGAGTACCAAACCATTTCTGCAGCATTGAAGGTCCCCAAGAAAACAGTGACCTCCATCATTCTTAAATTGAAGAAGTTTGGAACCACCAAGACTCTCAGCCAAACTGAGAAATCAGGGGAGAAGGGCCTTGGTCAGTTAGGTAACCAAGAACTCGATTGTCACTCTGACACAGCTCCAGTTCCTCTGTGGAGGTAGGATAACCTTCCAGAAGGACACCCATCTCTGCAGCACTCCACCAATCAGACCTTTATGGTAGAGTGGCCAGACGGAAGTCACGAATCAGGAAAAGGCACATGACAGCCCGCTTGGAGTTGGCCAAAAGGCACCTAAAGACTCTCCGACCATAGTAAAAGATATTCTCTGGTCTGATGAAACCAAGATTGAACTCTTTGGCCTGAATGCCAAGCATCACATCTGGAGGAAAACAGGCACCGCTCATCACCTGGCCAATACCATCCCTATGGTGAAGCATGGTGGTGGCAGGGACTGGGAAACTAGTCAGGATCGAGGGAAAGATGAACAGAGCAAAGTACAGAGTGATCCTTGATGAAAACGTGCTCCAGAGCGCTCAGGACCTCAGACTGGGGCAATGGTTCACCTTCTAACAGGACAACAACCCAAACCACACAGCCAAGACATTGCAGGAGTGGCTTTGGGACAAGTCTCTGAATGTCCTTGAGTGGCCCAGCCAGAGTCCAAACTTGAACCCGATTGAACATCTCTGGAGAGACCTGAAAATAGCTGAAAATGTTGAAGGGTTTGAATACTCCGAATGCACTGTATATCATGAATCGCCATTAAGTTTGAAACAAAAATTGAGATATGATTTGATCTGATTGTGTAATCACCACGAGAGGACTCTGATTGTACCTCAGCTGGCTCTGCGAGGAATCGTACAATACCGAGAGGCAGGCACGACAAAAAGCCCAAGCCCTCAATGACAGTCTTTTCATACAATGTTTAGAGTTTGTTTTTCTGCTTCATTGTGTTGATCTGACAAACTGCATTTAGTTGTGGGTGGAGAAGGACTGTTCACGTCCTTCCATTTAGTTTTTAGAGAGAGAGAGCGCGAGAGACAGAGAGCATGTTTTTGCTCCTTGTCGCAGACATTTGTGACTCATATGGAGTTTCCCAATGCACTAGCAGTCTGTCTTCAGATGGCAAATTTTTGCAACACATGAATGAATGACAGCTGTGCTCAGCTGGACTGTAGCATTTCTATCAGACTGTACTGACTCTACTGACTCACTGTGTTCAGTGTGAATCAGACTGTACGGTCTCTACTGACTCACTGGGTTGAGTGTGAATCAGACTGTACGGTCTCTACTGACTCACTGTGTTCAGTGTGAATCAGACTGTACTGTCTCTACTGACTCACTGTGTTCAGTGTGAATCAGACTGTACGGTCTCTACTGACTCACTGTGTTCAGTGTGAATCAGACTGTACGGTCTCTACTGACTCACTGGGTTCAGTGTGAATCAGACTGTACGGTCTCTACTGACCCACTGTGTTCAGTGTGAATCAGACTGTACGGTCTCTACTGACTCACTGTGATCAGTGTGAATCAGACTGTACGGTCTCTACTGACTCACTGTGTTCAGTGTGAATCAGACTGTACGGTCTCTACTGACTCACTGTGTTCAGTGTGAATCAGACTGTACGGTCTCTACTGACTCACTGTGTTCAGTGTGAATCAGACTGTACGGTCTCTACTGACTCACTGTGTTCAGTGTGAATCAGACTGTACGGTCTCTACTGACTCACTGTGTTCAGTGTGAATCAGACTGTACGGTCTCTACTGACTCACTGTGTTCAGTGTGAATCAGACTGTACGGTCTCTACTGACTCACTGTGTTCAGTGTGAATCAGACTGTACGGTCTCTACTGACTCACTGTGTTCAGTGTGAATCAGACTGTACGGTCTCTACTGACTCACTGTGTTCAGTGTGAATCAGACTGTACGGTCTCTACTGACTCACTGTGTTCAGTGTGAATCAGACTGTACGGTCTCTACTGACTCACTGTGTTCAGTGTGAATCAGACTGTACGGTCTCTACTGACTCACTGTGTTCAGTGTGAATCAGACTGTACGGTCTCTACTGACTCACTGTGTTCAGTGTGAATCAGACTGTACGGTCTCTACTGACTCACTGTGTTCAGTGTGAATCAGACTGTACGGTCTCTACTGACTCACTGTGTTCAGTGTGAATCAGACTGTACGGTCTCTACTGACTCACTGTGTTCAGTGTGAATCAGACTGTACGGTCTCTACTGACTCACTGTGTTCAGTGTGAATCAGACTGTACGGTCTCTACTGACTCACTGTGTTCAGTGTGAATCAGACTGTACGGTCTCTACTGACTCACTGTGTTCAGTGTGAATCAGACTGTACGGTCTCTACTGACTCACTGTGTTCAGTGTGAATCAGACTGTACGGTCTCTACTGACTCACTGTGTTCAGTGTGAATCAGACTGTACGGTCTCTACTGACTCACTGTGTTCAGTGTGAATCAGACTGTACGGTCTCTACTGACTCACTGTGTTCAGTGTGAATCAGACTGTACGGTATCTACTGACTCACTGTGTTCAGTGTGAATCAGACTGTACGGTCTCTACTGACTCACTGTGTTCAGTGTGAATCAGACTGTACGGTCTCTACTGACTCACTGTGTTCAGTGTGAATCAGACTGTACGGTCTCTACTGACTCACTGTGTTCAGTGTGAATCAGACTGTACGGTCTCTACTGACTCACTGTGTTCAGTGTGAATCAGACTGTACGGTCTCTACTGACTCACTGTGTTCAGTGTGAATCAGACTGTACGGTCTCTACTGACTCACTGTGTTCAGTGTGAATCAGACTGTACGGTCTCTACTGACTCACTGTGTTCAGTGTGAATCAGACTGTACGGTCTCTACTGACTCACTGTGATCAGTGTGAATCAGACTGTACGGTCTCTACTGACTCACTGTGTTCAGTGTGAATCAGACTGTACGGTCTCTACTGACTCACTGTGTTCAGTGTGAATCAGACTGTACGGTCTCTACTGACTCACTGTGTTCAGTGTGAATCAGACTGTACGGTCTCTACTGACTCACTGGGTTCAGTGTGAATCAGACTGTACGGTCTCTACTGACTCACTGGGTTCAGTGTGAATCAGACTGTACGGTCTCTACTGACTCACTGGGTTCAGTGTGAATCAGACTGTACGGTCTCTACTGACTCACTGGGTTCAGTGTGAATCAGACTGTACGGTCTCTACTGACTCACTGTGATCAGTGTGAATCAGACTGTACTGTCTCTACTGACTCACTGTGTTCAGTGTGAATCAGACTGTACGGTCTCTACTGACTCACTGTGTTCAGTGTGAATCAGACTGTACGGTCTCTACTGACTCACTGTGTTCAGTGTGCAACTGGATAGAGAACAAAGCAGCTTCGCTGTGACATTCTCCTCGAGGGGAAAAAAGTGATGAAATGGTGTTGCGTCTCCACTTGTGCATATAATCAGCTGGAAGGCTTTTAACAAAACTCTGCCATTAGCAACTTGCTGTGTTTCTTCACAGCCCAATAAAGACTGGGACTGCAGAGGCTTTCCTTTTAAATCACTCTGTTTTACTATTGTGTGTGTTTTGCCGACCGAGGCAGGCCAGTTGCCACAGAGTGTATACTTGAGAGGACACCAGAGTTTGTAAATCACCCCCCCCCCCCTTGTCCTTGGCTACACCAGCGCTCCTCCCATCTCTCTACCAGCCCTGTTCCATCAACACGGCTGGAGAACTCTCAGCACACGCAGACACACACACACTACTTTTTACTCAACAGAATTTATCCTTTCAATGTCAGTTCACAGGTCTCGGGATATCTGAAGGAATTATATATATATAGTGATTATTTTATTTCTGTGTCCATTTAATGTGTTGATGGAATGATTAGTGTTATTTCTGCTTAAGTAATGATGGAACTCTATTCCCCATCAAGTAACTAATGCAAGCAGGTAAAACTACAACTTATTGAACAACGCAGACTGTGAAATGGCAGACAGGAACACACACACACGTACATTATAATATTGGTGTTCGGTGGTGTTATAGCTGTTGTATTGTAGATATCTAGTGGAGTAATAAGGTTCTATGATGGGTTGTTTTATATAGATTTGTTGGTGTGATGTGTTTGGACCCCAGGAAGAGTAGCTAATGGGGATCCCTGATAAATACACATGCTAAATGGGATCAGACATGACGCGTTAGCACTCTGTTCCTCCTTCCCAATAGGCCCTTTCTGTCTCCATCTGTTTTCCTCTGTGATGGAATAACACGGTGATATTACATTCAATCCCCATTTACACCTCGAAAGTTATTGCATATGCTTGCTCCTTGTAATTAGATTCCCCTGCTCAGAGTAGATTTGTATCAAACACGGTAAGGAAATTGCTTTACTTTTTGGGCTGTCGACTCGGTTAATTTCCTATGTAACCTCCCGTCTACTCAGATTGTGTTTAGTTAGTCAAACATTTGACGTAGAATCTGAAGAGCAGCTCCGTCTTGTCGAGGTTCAGCTTGAGGTGGTGGGCCGACATCCAAGCTGAGGTATCTGCCAGGCTAGGTGTCAGAAGGGGGAATGATGGTTCAGGGTGTCCAAGACAGCAGATCCATCTAGGAGAATGAAAACAGGAGAGAGTCAGCTTTGGCAGTGCAGACAGCATCCGTTACACAGAGAAGAGCAGTCTTCGTTGAGTGAGCCACCTTGAAGCGAGACTGGTTAGGGTCAAGAAGATTGTTCTGAGAGAGATAGCGAGAGAGTTAGTCAGAGACCTCACACTCAAGTGTTTTTGAAAGAAAAGAAAGAAGGGATACTGGTCTGTAGTTTTTGACATACGAGGGTCAAGTGTTGGTTTCTTGAGGAGGGGAGCGACTCGGCCCATTTTGAAGTCAGAGGGGACGCAGCCAGTGGTCAGGGATGAGTTGACGAGGGAAGTGAGGAATGGGAGAAGGTCTCCAGAGATGGTCTGGAGAAGGGAGGGAGGGGATGCAGCCAGTGGTCAGCAGGATTCCATCTGGAGAGAGAGAGAGGGGAGAAAGAGGACCTGTAAGTCACTTTGGATAAAAGTATTAGCTAAACATGGCCATGTTGCATAAGAGAGGCAGTGTTGTGTGACCAGGAACAGGTGGCTGTCTCTCCTTGGTGCCATTGCTCTGTGTACCACCTCCCCACTGTGTGCTGTAGAGACTGAGGCTGCTTCCTGTTCTGGTTAAAGTCTCCATTTGGACTGAGGCTGCTTCCTGTTCTGGTTAAAGTCTCCAGTTGGACTGAGGCTGCTTCCTGTTCTGGTTCTTCCAGAGCAAGGTTCCATTTGGTCGGGAAATAATTAGACAAAGCTCCAGGAACTTACGATGCCTCGTCAAAATGTCCCTGCAGTTAACCAGCTACATTGGTGTCATATTTTTACAGTTTTTTGTCTTTCTTTCTCCCTCTTTCTCTCGGTTCGCAGACCATCCATCCCAGCCGGGCAAAAAGCCAAAACAGTACCAGCACAAGAGACAGAAGCCCGGCTCAGTCTCTCATCGAGGACCAATACAGCCGTATGGCGGCAGAACACTCCACTTCCAGCGATGAGAGCCACTGCCCAGCCCCAGCCCTGTCGTCCAGTGGCCCCGGGGGAGGCAGGGACCATGCAGGACCCCCGAGGAGACCAGACGGGGCTCTGACCTCATCAGAGGTAGGGGCTCTCAGGAGAATCGACTACCCAGCCAGCCAGATCCCCCGGGCGGTGGGGGTGGGGACTGCGGTGTGGGGCAGCAGCTCCAGCCTCCAGAGCCGAGGCAGTCCCTGCCGCAGCAGCCTCTCCTCAGACAGCGAGAGAGCCCCGGTACCTATCCCTTGCCAGCCTTCTCTCTCCACCTCATCTTCCTCTTCCTCCTTCACGGGCCGCCTGGGCCAGCCTCCCAGAGGCCCCCTTTCCCTGCACATGTACAGCCGCAAGAACGTCTTCCTGCAGCACTCACTTCACACTGCCGAACTGCAGGCCCTGGCCCAACACGACGGCTAAGGCACTGGGGTCGTGCGCACACACACACGCACACGCACACAACCACTCAGACTTACACACACACACATACACACACCTTTCACTTTCCCCATGTCCCCTAAAACATATAATATAATGGACACATCACCATCTGAATCATGGAAGTGAAAGTCATCTCCGGAATTCACCTAACAACCAGTGTCCTCAACCCTCAAAACTTCCAATCAACTTGACTTTAGCTCAAATCCTACCCATTTCATTCATCTCAACCCTAGCTGTCAATCCTTCCCATCCCTGAGCAGAGTATGCTGTAACAGACACTATCCTGTACCCACCATCTAGATCACAGTTACACGATCATCCAAGCATACCTCTAGACTCACAGAACCTCGGAAGGTACATGTATGTGTGGTACTGTGCATTTGACCACTTTGACATATTAAAAGGTTGATAGATGTGCTCACTTGAACACACACACCAGTCTGCCAGTCTGCCCGCCAGCCAGTCTGCCAGTCAGTCTGCCAGCCAGTCAGCCAGTCAGTCTGCCAGCCAGTCTGCCAGTCAGTCAGCCTGCCAGTCTGCCAGTCAGTCAGCCAGCCAGTCTGCCAGCCAGTCTGCCAGTCAGTCAGTCTGCCAGTCAGTCAGCCTGCCAGTCAGTCAGCCAGTCAGTCAGCCAGCCAGTCAGCCAGCCAGTCTGCCAGTCAGTCAGCCAGCCAGTCTGCCAGTCAGTCAGCCAGCCAGTCTGCCAGTCAGTCAGCCTGCCAGTCTGCCAGTCAGTCAGCCAGCCAGTCTGCCAGTCAGTCAGCCAGCCAGTCTGCCAGTCAGTCTGCCAGCCAGTCTGCCAGTCTGCCAGTCAGTCAGTCTGCCAGTCAGTCAGCCTGCCAGTCAGTCAGCCAGTCAGTCAGTCAGCCAGCCAGTCAGTCAGCCAGCCAGTCTGCCAGTCAGTCAGCCAGCCAGTCTGCCAGTCAGTCAGCCAGCCAGTCTGCCAGTCAGTCAGCCAGCCAGTCTGCCAGTCAGTCAGCCAGCCAGTCTGCCAGTCAGTCAGCCAGCCAGTCTGCCAGTCAGTCAGCCAGTCAGTCAGCCAGCCAGCCAGTCTGCCAGTCAGTCAGCCAGCCAGTCAGTCAGCCAGCCAGTCTGCCAGTCAGTCAGCCAGTCAGTCAGCCAGTCAGTCAGCCAGCCAGTCTGCCAGCCAGTCTGCCAGTCAGTCAGCCAGCCAGTCTGCCAGTCAGCCAGCCAGCCAGTCTGCCAGTCAGTCAGCCAGCCAGTCTGCCAGCCAGTCAGTCAGTCAGCCAGCCAGTCAGTCAGCCAGTCAGTCTGCCAGTCAGTCAGTCAGCCAGTCAGTCAGCCAGTCAGTCAGCTAGTCAGTCTGCCAGTCAGTCAGCCAGTCAGTCTGCCAGTCAGCCAGCCAGTCAGTCAGCCAGTCAGTCTGCCAGTCAGTCTGCCAGTCAGTCTGCCAGTCAGTCTGCCAGTCAGTCAGCCAGTGTTCACATGGCACTCGTCAGTCTAACAACTTAGATCAGCACTAAATGATGAGCGTTGGCTGACAGCTGCTTATGCCCACACACACACACTGCTATTACACCCTAACATGGAGACACTCCACTCCCCTCTCAGCTCTAACACTACAGGGAATTAACTCATGTGAACGTTATAGTTTTGTCAGCAGAGCTGAACATGGCCAATCCATGCTGCTCATTGCACTGACAATGTGACTGACATCCTTCTCATATTTGCCAAATCCTGTCAAAGATCCCAACTCTGATTTCTGACACAGACAGTCAGTCCCATTTAAGGGAGTTTCATTCATGAACCTTTTAATAATTGCATGCTTTTTAAGATTATATACACATTTAAATGGGGGGGGGGGCTTTTGTACAGTGAAAGTGGGTGTCTTTAATAAGAACAGATGTCTGTCTACACCTGACACTGTTTTATATGTTGATATCATAAACTGGGACGATTCACCAGGGAAGGTACTCATAAAGCATCTGAGTGCTGATCTAAGATCAGTTTTGTCTTTTAGATAAATAATGAAATAGATTATGTTTTATAGGAGCTACCTGATCCTAGATCAGCACTCCTGCTCTTATAGGCTGTATAATGTCTCGTGTGAGAATAGAACCCTATCCTTGTACTGTCACTTATTTAAGGCGTTTCATATTCGGAGAACACCATTGTGATAACAATGTTGATGGTACATGAGAATGCACGTCTTTGAACTGTAAGATGGGTTTACAAAAAAAATGGTCATGAGCTGTAATGATAATTAGTCACGCAATGATTTTTGTAACAATGTACATGAAACTGCCATGCAACTGGACTCAACACTACAGTACATAGTGGTGTACAGTATAGAGGCTGCTGGGAGACTGTGTCTGGTGTCTGTTCTCTTTGGAAACAACAGAAAGTGGTCTAGTTGGAGTCCAGTCTAGTTGGAGCAGAAGCAAGGACTCATCGAGGTGAAGGACATCTTGAAGAAATGCAGCTTTACTCTCCCCCGGTCCATCTCCTCTCCCTCAGGATTACTGCTCCACTTTCACTCTCCCTCTACCTCTCTCTCCTCTTTCTCTCTCCCTTTACCTCTCTCTCCTCTCCTCTTTCTCTCTCCCTTTACCTCTCTCTCCTCTCTCCTTTCTCTCTCCCTCTACCTCTCTCTCCTCTTTCTCTCTCCCTCTACCTCTCTCTCCTCTTTCTCTCTCCCTCTCAGCCTACTTACACTAGCCCAGCATTGTCACACCTAGAGAGAGTGAAAGAGAGAGCGGCTTGGAGGAGGGAATGTCTTCAGTGCTCTCTCTATCCTGTGTTTAGCGGGGCTCTCTGTATCCCATGACGACAATGATGGGCTAGTACAACAGGTGTCAAACTCATTCCACAGAGGGCCGTGTGTCTGCGAGTTTTCACTCCACCCTTGTACTTGATTGATGAATTAAGGTCACTAATTAGTAAGGAACTCCCCTCAGCTGGATGTCTACGGCTTAATTGAAAAGAAAAAACAAAAACCTGCAGACACTCTTCCCTCATGGAATGAGTTTGACACCCCTGGGCTAGTGGAAGCATCCAGCTGCATTTACCCACGATGACTTTCTGCCAAACACAGCCAGCCCACCAGCCGGTATTCCCCCAGCCAGCCCATCAGCCTGTATCCCCCCAGCCAGCCCATCAGCCTGTATCCCCCCAGCCAGCCCATCAGCCTGTATCCCCCCAGCCAGCCCCATCAGTCTGTATCCCCCCAGCCAGCCCATCAGCCTGTATCCCCCCAGCCAGCCCATCAGCCTGTATCCCCCGCATCCAGCCCATCAGCCTGTATCCCCCGCATCCAGCCCATCAGCCTGTATCCCCCCAGCCAGCCCATCAGCCTGTATCCCCCCAGCCAGCCCATCAGCCTGTATCCCCCCAGCCAGCCCATCAGCCTGTATCCCCCCAGCCAGCCCATCAGCCTGTATCCCCCGCATCCAGCCCATCAGCCTGTATCCCCCGCATCCAGCCCATCAGCCTGTATCCCCCCAGCCAGCCCATCAGCCTGTATCCCCCCAGCCAGCCCATCAGCCTGTATCCCTCCAGCCAACCCCCAAGCCTCCCAGTCTGTATCTCCCCCAGCCAGACCATCAGCCTGTATCCCCCCAGCCAGCCCATCAGCCTGTATCCCTCCCGCCAGCCAATCAGCCTGTATCCCTCCAGCCAGACCATCAGCCTGTATCCCTCCAGCCAACCCCCAAGCCTCCCAGTCTGTATCTCCCCCAGCCAGACCATCAGCCTGTATCCCTCCAGCCAGACCATCAGCCTGTATCCTTCCAGCCAGCCCATCAGCCTGTATCCCTCCAGCCGGCCAGACCATCAGCCTGTATCTCCACAGCCAACCCCCAAGCCTCCCAGTCTGTATCCCCCCCAGCCAGCCCATCAGCCGGTATCCCTCCAGCCAGCCCATCAGCCTGTATCCCTCCAGCCAGCCCATCAGCCTGTATCCCCCCAGCCAGCCCATCAGCCTGTATCCCTCCAGCCAGCCCATCAGCCTGTATCTCCACAGCCAACCCCCATGCCTCCCAGTCTGTATCTCCCCCAGCCAGCCCATCAGCCTGTATCCCTCCAGCCAGACCATCAGTCTGTATCCCCCCCAGCCAGCCCATCAGCCGGTATCCCTCCAGCCAGCCCATCAGCCTGTATCCCTCCAGCCAGACCATCAGCCTGTATCCCCACAGCCAGCCAGCCTTTATCTCTACAGTGTTTGCGCCTGATTCCACTATGTGTTTAATACGAACTGTAATAATTCTGGAACATTTCCTGTATGGTTTACAAGTTGGGGGGGTTCAGCTTTAATTATTGCAACTTTGGGATAGATCAACATACTGCTCTCAGGACAAGGATTGGGAATAGAAAGGGGAGCTCAAGGTTTAAGGACAAAGTTGAGGTTTTGAGTTCTGAACAAATGTGTACACAACTGATTTACAATGATCGTTTCTCTTGTAGTGGACAGAGCATCACAAGAGTCTCAGTAATGTATGTTTCTTAACTGACCACAAAGTCCAGGACACTTCGTTGACTGTTAGCTCTCATATTGGATAACAAGGACTTATTATTTAGAGTGTTTGATGAAGAACATGACTGTATTTACAGACTGGTGACATTATGTTATATCCTGTATATTGTACATAGATAAACCCTGTTAATATTCATGTAAGTCGATTTTAAGGTTATTTAAAAAAACAAACATTTACAGGGTTCACAATGTAGAGAAATGAGAGAACCTAAACAAACAAACAAAAATACTATGTCAAGTGGTCTCTCCACCACAATAGTTGTTTTAATAAAATATTTTCACTCTGTATTATTTACTGATAAAAAATATGAGAAGAGATGCTCGGCGTGCGGTGCTGTTGACTTTGGTGACATTGAACCAATCTACTAGAGTTTCTTTCGTTTGGGTGTTGGGTTATCGCTAATTATGTTTGGATGGCTTTATCCCGCAGGGTTGGCTGCTCTCCCCTATTCATTAGAGCTGCAGACACCCTCCATTAGCTCTCGAGATAGCTACTGGCGTTGAGAGTGAAGTGGAGGAGGAGACCCTCATTAAACGACTCAACCAGTGAATGCACTGTTGATACAACGTGTTGATACAACGTGTTGATACAGTGAAGCATACCACCAACGAGCAACAAGTCACGCTGCTGCCTCAAGGGCTACGTTCAGTGGACAAGCTTTGTTCAATGTTGCAGATAATAATGCCATGAATATAACCGATGTGATTCCTGTCGGAGGCATGTTTTTCTTCACATACTATATTTCAATCTGCAAAGCTTGACTATGTTTTACTACTGAACGTGGCCTTGGTTTGTCTGGCAATTTATCAACATTTACATTCATATTGTCAACATGCACTGAGTGTACAAAGCATAAAGAACACCTGCTCTCAGAACATTCACGTATTATTCTGTGCATAAATCTGAGACACTCCCATTTAGTATATGTATTAGTTTGTGGATGTCCATTACCCATTTTGTTTGATATGTTACGGTTTACAATTTGTAATTTATCTGTTATTTTACCAGGTAAATTGACTGAGAACACATTCTCATGAGCCAATTGTAAACTGGGGATTATTAGGTGACCAGATTGGGAATTTAGCCAGGACACCAGGGTTAACACCACTACTCTTACAATATATGCCATGGGATCTTTAATGACCTCAGAGAGTCAGGACACCCTTTTTACATCCCAAATTACTGCCCTGGGGCATTTTTTTGACCAAAGGAAAGAGTGCCTCCTACTGGCCCTCCAACACCACTTCCAGCAGCATCTGGTCTTCCATCCAGGGACTGACCAGGACCAACCCTGCTTAGTTTCAGAAGCAAGACAGCAGTGGTATGCAGGGTGGTATGCTGCCAGCAGTGCTATGATATGTTACCAATTTTAGCTCGTTAGCTAGGCTAAAGGTTAAGATTAGGAGTTAGGTTAAAGGGTTAAGGTTGGGGGAAGGGTTAGCTAACATGCTAAGTTAGTTGAAAAGTTGATAAAATTGTCAGTGATGAGATTTGAACTCACAACCTTTTGTGTTGCTCAACCTTTTCATTATACACCCACCCATCTACCCTGATCAACTACCCTACTTTCACTTTTGCCTGAAGTAACCATCTCTCTTATGTCTCTCTTATACCAAACGTAACATATACTAATTAGAGTGTCCCAGATTTACTTTTACTATGTTATGTCTAGACTATGAGACGAAGCTGGCTCTTTCATGACAGACTGACCAGGTGGAAGCTATGATCCTTATTGATGTCACCTGTTAAATCCACTTCGATCCGAGTAGATGAAGGGGAGGAGACAGGTTAAAGAAGGATTTGTAAGCGTTGAGACATTGATTATGTATGTGTGCCATTGAGGGTGACTAAAGGTTGAAAGTGCCGTTTGAATCCTCCAATGGACATCCAGCCAACTTGACACAACTGTGGGAAACATTGGAGTCGACATGGGCCAGCAATCCTGTGGAAAGCTTTCAAAACCTTGTAGAGTCCATGCCCCCACGTATTAACGCTGTTCTGAGGGCAACAAAAAAGATATATATATTGGCAAGGTGTTCGTAATGTTTTGTATTCTCAGTGTATATGAAACTGGACTCAACCCGCCTGGTAAAAGCACTCCGTGACATCACTGACACTCTGTGACATCATTCCAACCAACCAATCCCAGCTGCGTGAGTATTTCAGAGTGTTTCCAATTGCAACGTGAGCCTGTTCTGTTTGTGTGAGGAAGTGTGTGTCTCTCTCCAAGTATGTCATTAAATACATGAGTGTACAAAACATTAAGAACACCTTCCTAATACTGTGTTGCACTCCAGTGTGCCCTCAGAACAGCCTCAATTTGTCGGGGCATGGACTCTACAAAGTGTTGAAAGGCCCATGTTGACTCCAGTAGTTCCTACAGTTGTGTCAAGTTGGCTGGATGTTCTTTGGGTGGTGGACCATTCTTGATAAACACGGGAAACTGTTGAGCAAGAAAAAACCCAACAGCGTTGCAGTTCTTGACACAAACCGGTGCGCCTGGCACCTACTACCATGTGCCGCTCAAAGGCACTTAAATATTTTGTCTTCCCCTCTGAGTGACACATACAATCCATGTCTCAATTGTCTCAAGGCTTAAAAATCCTTCTTTAACCTCTCTCCTCCCCTTCATCTACTCGGATTGAAGTGGATTTAACAAGTCACATCAATAAGGGATCATAGCTTTCACCTGGATTCACCTGGTCAGTCTGTGTCGTGAAAGAGTAAGTCTCTTAAATGTTTTGTGCACTCAGTGGAGATAGGGAGAACAGTGGGGTTTTTGAGCTCCCTATTTCAGTGTTGTGTCAGTCAACCGCAGGTTTTGTCTGCTCCTAGCCTGCTATCTATAGGACAGGCTCTCCCTGGCTTATACACCCATTGATGATTGGTGTCACTAACATGTTTTGACGCCCAGCCTCTGAATATCTCTTGTCACGCTGTCGTTTGTCACAATAAGAGTGGACGTGGATCCATACTGTGCTGGTGCTCTCTCTCTGTGCTCTGTCGTGCCTGTCACCCCTCCTAAATGTCCTCCGTAAATCTTCTTATTGCATTGCCCTCGTTT